>NC_054482.1:115561160-115861160 GCF_017639515.1 Carcharodon carcharias
CAGACACACACAGACCTACAAAGACACAGGTACCCACACACACACACACACAATCACACACACAGACACACACACATAGACACGCAGAGACACACACAGAGACACACAGACGTACAAAGACACAGAGGCACACACACATACATACACAGACACAGGCGCACACACAAAGCCACACAGGCACAGACACACACAGACACAGACACACACATATGCACACAAAGACACTCTCAGACACAGGCACACAGACACACAGAGAGGCACAGAGACACGTACACACACACAAACACATAGACACACAGAGACATGTACACACACAGAGAGACACATACACACACAGAGACACATACACAGGCACATGCATGCACACACACACACACACACACACACACACACACACACAGATTTACGACATTTACTGCTTAATGTATAAAACAATTTTCAAATTATGAAGTATTTATTCAATAAAATGTACAACTGCTCAATATTACCTCAACTAAAACAGCTTTCACATTCATAATATGAATCCTCTGACGTTTAAACCATTTCAAAATGATAATTAGGTAGTGTTGAATTTTAATCTTCACTGATACAGACTGATTTGAGTTTTTCAGATGAGATATTAAACCAAGGCTCCATCTGATCCTTTCAGGTGGACATAAGAGGACCCAAGGCGATATTTCGAAGAAGGACGTGGACCCCTAACCAACAGCAAAAAAAAAATCACCTGGTAATTATCACACTGCTGTCTGTGGGAGCTAGTTATATGTAAATTGGCTGCCATGCCACCTACATTACAACAGTGACTACACTTCAAAAAGTGCTTCATTGTCAACAATATCTCAGTGGGCAGCCTGTTCACCTCTGAGTAACAAAGTCCTGGGTCCAAGCCCCACTACAGGACATGAGCACAAGAATCAAGGCTGACATTCCAGTGCAGTACTGAGGGAGTTCTGCACTGTCGGAGCTGCCATCTCATGGATGAGACATTAAACCGAGTTGCCACTTGCCTGCCTAAGTGGATATATAAAATTCAAGGGCACTATTTCGAAGAAGAGCAAGGGAGTTCTCCCTGGTGTAAAAAATAAAAACAAAAAACTGTGGATGCTGGAAATCCAAAACAAAAACAGAAACAGAATTACCTGGAAAAACTCAGCAGGTCTGGCAGCATCGGCGGAGAAGAGCACAGTTGACGTTTCAAGTCCTCATGACCCTTCAATAGAACTAAGTAAAAATAGGAAAGGGGTGAAATACAGAAAGGGATGAAATATAAATATATTTCACCCCTTTCCTATTTTTACTTAGTGCTGTTGAAGGGTCATGAGGACTCGAAACGTCAACTCTTTTCTTCTCCGCCGATGCTGCCAGAACTGCTGAGTTTTTCCAGGTAATTCGGTTTCTGTTTTTGCTTTGAGTTCTCCCTGGTGTCCTGGTCAATCTTATCCTTCACTCAACATCACAAAAAGAAGACTACCTGGTCATTATTGTGTTATCCTTTGTGGGAGCTTGCTGTGCACAAATTGACTGCCACGTTTCCTACATTACAATAGCGACACACTTCAGAAAATACTTAATTGACTAGAAGGCACTTTGAGATGTCTAGTGGCTGAGAAAAGTGATATATAATTACTAGCTTTTCTTTCTTTTGGCAATAAGGCACTTTAGGTGAGCTGAGATTAAAAACGATGCTGAAAGAAACCTGTACTTCTACATCAAAAATGAAAGTAATTTTTCTCTATTGTCAATTGTTAGAGGCATCATGCCTTTATGTCAGGATATATGCTACACAAAAGCGTGGAGGTTGTGTTAGAGCTGTGCAGGGCTCTGGTTAGACCCCATCTGGAGTAACGGCATTCAGTCTGGGTACCACATCACACCTCAGGAAGGATACATCAGCCTCGGAGAGGGTACAGCGCAGCTTCACCTGAATGATACCAAGGCGAGAAAGGTTAAGTCATATTCACAAGTTGCATCATCTAGGCTTGAATTCCCTGGAGGTTAGCCGATTAAGGGGTGATCCAGTTGAGGGGGTTAAGGTGACAGGGTTGATAAGTGAGAAACTATTTCCTGTGGTTGGGGGGGGTGTGGGGGGGGGTGGCTGGGGGAGGGGAGTGGGGGAATGCAGAATGAGGGGTCAGAACCTTCAAATTCTAGCCTGGTCATTCGGGGGTGAATCCGAGGAAGCGTTTCTTCACACAAAGGGGAGTGGAAAAATGGAAATCTGGAACTCTCACTCCCCCACCCCCACCAAAACAAAAAGCTGTTGAGGCTGGGGGTCAATTAGAAATTTCAAAACTGGGATTGACAGGCTTCTGTTAGGTAAAGGTATTGGAGTTATGAAACAAAGGTGGGCAGATGGAATTAAAATACAAATCAGCCATGATCCAACTGAATGGTGAAACAGGCTCGATGGGTCAAACACTCTCCTCGTTTACAATTTAGATGCTAAACGACTACCTCTGCATTTTTAGTGATTTCTTTTCCTCAGGGTTTAATGTTATTAGGATAATAATAAAGCTTCTCCTAACATCAAAGTAGATTTATTGCTGTAATATTGGTTTTTGCTTCATTATCATATTGCAAATGTAGAAAATTGCCTGGTGCAGGACTTCCACTGGCTCTGAGGAAGAGGTCAGTTGATGTGATTGTGCTTGCTGTGTTCTGGAATATGAACCATTTGAAACAGATTGAGACAATGGTCTGTATATTGCACTGTTTTGGCTGCTCATTACACTTGCTCCCCCCCACCACCGTCACTCGCAGGCTCCCTGGAGTCTGGCCGTGTGTAGTGGAGTTAGCTGTCAGCAGGGCAGACACACAGCACAGTGCCCTCCACAGGACAATCTGAGATTGAGGGCGAGCATTGTGAGCATCACCTTAACTAGTCCCATTGAAGGACTGTTAATGAACGCACCAACTAGTAGCAGTGGGTCCAAGACAATGAGCGCCGATTTGTACAGCCTCATCAAGCAGCACAACTCCTGCACCACAGCAACTCACCAAGACTCCTTCGACAGCACCTTCCAAACCCACACCCTCTACCACCTAGAAGGACAAGGGCAGCAGATAGACGGGACCACCACCTGGAAGTCCCCCTCCAAGCCACTCACCACCCTGACTTGGAAATATATCGGCCGTTCCTTCACTGTCACCGGGTCAAAATCCTGGAACTCCCTCCCTAACAGCACGGTGGGTGTACCTACACCACACGGACTGCAGCGGTTCAAGAAGGCAGCTCACCACCACCTTCTCAAGGGCAGTTAGGGATGGGCAATAAATGTTCACCCAGCCAGCGAAGCCCACATTAAAAAATTTGCAGAATGTTGCAATTTTAGCTAGAGGGGCTGAGGTGAGGCCATTTTGTTGTGGGAGAAGCTTAAGGTGAATTAAACCCAGAACCAGCGGGAAAAACAATCATGGAAAATACAACAGTGAGTTGGTGTCAGATGTAATTTATTTACATTTAAATTTCCCCAATCTTTGGGCTATTCTGCCAGTACGACACTGATACCCACTGATAGTGGAAACTCAGACCCACGATATGCATGTGTAGGTAAAGTGTTTCACTGGAGTAGAAACAACCCAAACCAGCCTTGGAGAGACTCATGCCCACGACAAACTGTTGCCCTGAAACAAGTGCTTCCCCTACCTAATATCATCGAAAGGTTACAGCGCAGAGGAGTCCATTCAGCCCGTCGTGTCTGTGCTGGCTCTCTGGAAGAGCGGCCAGGATTTCACAGGGGCACCGTGGACCACCTCCATTCCCCCTCCCCCCCCACCGGACGCTGAGGTAAAAAAGTCAGAGGTGAGCCGGCCCACCATAGCGATGGCTGCCTCTCAGCAATTTAACACCCAGAGCAGCATTAACCGCTTTAAGTCGAAACTCCAGCCCCTATCTCGGGGAGAAATCCCACCTTTGAGAGCCACCAGGCAATTGGATGCCTGTCAGCTCTGTAGTTCCAACAGTGCTCTCCAGGAGTGGTGGGATCACAGGCAGCCCCAATGAAAAGTAAGTCCAGGGTATTACTGAGGCCAGGCTGGCAGGCCCTGGTAAAGGGGGTGGTGGGGGTGCGGGGGTGGGGGTGGGGGGTGTGGTTGGGGGGGTTGGGGGGTGGGTGTGGAGAAGGGGGTGGGGGGGGCGGGTTTCCAAGGCCATGAGGAGAAAGTAAAGGGGAAGTATGATCTTGGGATGGGGGTGCCTCCTATAGGCACAGGTGACCTGCAGAGGACATTTCCACCCCCCACCCCCCTTTTGCCAGGCTACCTGTTTGACGTGGGCCTGCTCCAGCCACAGGTAAAATACCAATAGGGGTGGGATTAAGGCCCTTAAGTGGCCTTTAACTGGGATCAACTGTTTTCAACTGGTCCCAATTCCTTCATCTGGGCTGGCTAAACTGTTCTTTCCTTCTGGGTTTTTACTCTCTGCCTCTACTTACGAAGTCCAGGATCCCGTGTGCCTTTTAAACCACATTCTCAACCTGTCCCATCACCTTCAACAATTTTGCACATAGGTCCCTCTGTTTTTAACCACCTCCCCCACCCCTTTAGAATTATATCCTTTATTTTCTATTGCCCCTGCTGAAACTCTGTTACCTCAAAAACCCCAATCAAGCTCGTTCAACATGATTTGCCTTTAACTAATCTGTGCTGGCTTTCCTTAACTGATCCACATTTGTCCAAGCAACTGTTCATTTTGTCCCAGATTATCACTTCTCAAAGCTCTCCCACCTCCAAGGTTAAACTGGCTGACCTGCAGTTTTATGGTATATCCTGATGCCCTTTCCTGAACAATTCTCCAGTTCTCTGTCTAAGGAGGATTTGAAGATTCTGGACAGTCCCTCTGCCATTTCCACCCTTATTTCATTCAGCATTCTCAGACGTATCCTATCCAGTCCTAGTGACTTATCAACTCTAAGTACAATCAATCTTTCTAATACCTCCTCTCTATCAATGTTTATCCCATCCAGTATCTCAAATACCTCCTCTTTCACTGTGACTTTGCAGCATCTTCTTCCTTAGTAAAGACAGATGCAAAATATTCATTTAATATCTCAGTCATGCCCCCTGTCTCGATGCATATATCCCCCTTTTGGTCCCTAATCACCCCCACCCTATTACAATCCTTTTAATTTTTATATATCTTTAGAAGACCTATGGATTCCCTTTTATGTTAGCTGCCAACCTCTTCTCATACTCTCTTTGCTCCTCGTATTTCTTTCTTCACTTCCCCTCTGAACTTTCTATATTTAATCAGCTTCTCACTAATGTTATCAACCTGACATCTGCCATACAAACACGCTTTCTGCTTCATCTTACTCTTCCTCTTTCATCATCCAGGGAGCTCTCACTTTGTTGGTCCTCCATAAAGCTTAGATCATCTGTTGATCCAGACTGTCGCACCGAGTCCTGTTTGACCATCACCCCTGTACTCACTGACCCACAATGGCTCCCAGTTAAGCAACGCCTCAATTGTAAAATTCTCACCCTTGTTTTCAAAAGTCTCTATGACCTTTGTCCCTCCCTATCTCTGTAACCTCTTCCAGGACAATAGAGGCACTATATTGCCCCTTGACATTCAATGTCATTACCATCGCTGAATCCCCCTACTATCAACATCTGGGGGCTACCATTGACCAGACACTGAACTGGACTAGCCATATAAATACTGTGGCTACAAAAGCAGATCAGAGGCTAGGAATCACACAACGAGTAACTCACCTCCTGACTCCCCAAAGCCTGTCCACCATCTACAAGGCATAAGTCGGGAATGTGATGGAATACTCCCCACTTGCTTGGATGAGTGCAATTCCAACAACACTCAAGATGCTTGACACCATCCAGGATAAAGCAGCCCACTTGACTGGCACCACATCCACAAACATTCACTCCCTCCAGCACAGAAGAACAGTAGCAGCAGTGTGTACCATCTACAAGATGCTCTGCAGCAACTCACCAAGGCTCTTTCGACAGCACCTTCCAAACCCATGACCACTACCACCCAGAAGGACAAGGGCAGCAGATAGATGGGAACACCCACCTCCTGCAAGTCCCCCTCCAAGCCACTTACCATCCTGACTTGGAAATACATTGTCGTTCCTTCAGGGTCGCTGGGTCAAAATCCTGGAACTCCCTTCCCTAACAGCACTGTGGGTGTACTTACATCACATGGACTGCAGCAGTTCAAGAAGTCAGCTCACCACCACCTTCTCAAGGGGCAATTGGGAATGGGCAATAAATGCTGGGCCCAGCCAGTGGAACCCAAGCCCTGTGAACAAATGTTTTTTAAAACTGCAAATTGTTACAGTACAATGCGGACATATGAAGCTTCCTTTTCATTGGAATCTCTAGGGATTTCAGATTGCTGCTAGACAATGTGATGTCGGACTTCAAAAACCTAGCAAAACACAATAGCATTTCCCTCAGCGGTGACATGGTTAAAACTGTGCTATTTTATCGAGAGGTGATGCTGAAGCTTTGCTGGGACAACAGCCGTCAGTCTCCGTGGCGAGGATACGGGCTGAATCAATGATCCCATTCAGTCACTCGGTTTTGCAGAGTCATGTCAGATTGGGAAGGCTCATTGTCACCAAAGGTTGCTCCAGGCAGCAGAGCGAATAGCTTAAAATAACTCTGTTCACAGTATCCAGTGTAAGCAAGGGTCACTGTAATTTCAGACGCTGGCAGCTTTCTTGTGGTTTGTGAATTTACCATGACAACACAGACTCTGCAATACAAGTTCATTAAAGCTCATGGGCACACTATTGGCCTCGGTGTTGCTGGAGTGAGGCATCTCACAGTGTTTGGAAAAAACACAGCAGGTCTGGCAGCATCGGCGGAGAAGAGCACAGTTGACGTTTTGAGTCCTCATGACCCTTCAACAGAACTAAGTAGTCATGAGGACTCGAAAGGTCAACTGTACTCTTCTCCGCCGATGCTGCCAGACCTGCTGAGTTTTTCCAGGTATTTCCAGCATCCAAAGTTCTTTGCTTCTATCTCACAGTGTTTGCCTTGTTAAGGTTTTCTGGTTTAACCCTTCATCTTTCAAATTGCTGGGATTGTGAGGGGGCATCTGGGATCTCAGTGGCCAATGCGACCAGTCCCCTTAACCAATGAGACTTTGGGATCAGAAAAGAAACAGCGGTATGATGGAGTAAGAAAATCGGGTGGATTGCAGTCAAATTATGTACAGAAAGGGAAATAAAAAAGATTGGATTAAAAGAGAGAGAGGGAAAGAGAAATGAAGAGAGGGAAAGAAAGATTGGATTAAGAGAGAGAGAGAGAGAAGAAAAAAGAAACAGGGAAGAGAAAAAAATTAAATCTGTGAGAATTAACGCATTCCGGAATCAGGCTCCGCAGTTTAAGTTTCTAGATTCTTCCAGCCAATATTCCTCAGCAAGTAACAAAAAAATGTTATGCCTTACACGGTTGTTAAAGTTGCTCTACACTGGGGTAAAAAGTGCCCCCTCATTACTTGTTAAACTGTTTTTAATGCCACCTTGAAAGCTTTTCTTTGCTGTTTCAGGCCAATTGGTGTCAGACAACTAGCGGTTGGGGTCAAGTTGGGAACCAAATCTGGAGTTACAGTATGATTTTTCTTTTTTATTCATTCACGGGATGTGGGCTTCGGTGGCTGGGCCAGCATTTATTGCCCATCCCTAGTTGCCCCTTGAGAAGGTGGTGGTGAGCTGCCTTCTTGAGCTGCTTCAGTCCCTGTGGTGTAGGAACACCCACCGTGCTGTTAGGGAGAGAGTTCCAGGATTTTGACCCAGCGACAGTGAAGGAACGGCAATATATTTCCAAGTCAGGATGGGGTGAGTGACTTGGAGGGGAACTTCCAGGTGGTGGTGTTCCCATGTGTCTGCTGCCCTTGTCCTTCTAGGTGACAATGGTCTTAGGTTTGGAAGGTGCTGTCGAAGGTGCCTTGGTGAATTCCTGCAGCGCATCTTGTAGATGGTACACACTGCTGCTACTGTGCGTCGGTGGTGGATGGAGTGAATGTTTGTGGATGTGGTGCCAATCAAGTGGGCTGCTTTGTCCTGGACGGTTTCAAGCTTTTTGGGTGTGTGGGAGCTGCACTCATCCAGGCAAGTGGGGAGTATTCCATCACACTCTTGACTTGTGCCTTGTAGATGGTGGACAGGCTTTGGGGAGTCAAAAGGTGGGTTACTCATCATGCTATTCCTAGCCTCTGACCTGCTCTTGTAGCTGCAGTATTTATATGACTAGTCCAGTTCAGCTACTGGTCAATGATAACCCCCAGGATGTTGATAGTGGGGGATTCAGTGATGGTAATGCCATTGGACATCAAGGGGCAATGGTTAGATTTTCTCTTGTTGGAGATAGTTTCTATGTTGCTGCAAGGCTGGAAAAGTTAATTGAATCATACAGCACAGAGGGAGGTCATTTGATAATCTTACTGAAACATATTAGATCCTGAGGGGGCTTGACAGGGTTAGATGCTATGAGGATATTTTCCCTTACGGAAGAATCTGGAATTAGGGGCACACAGATTAAAAATAAGGAGCCCCCCCATTTACAATGAGGAGACAGTTTTTTTCTCTCAGAGGGTCGTTACTCTTTGGAATTCCCTTCCCCAGACAGCATTGGAGGCTGCGTCCTTCACTTTAATAAAGGCTGAGTTAGACAGATTTTTGATCTGCAAGAGAGTCAAGGCTTACAATGTTAGACAGGAGTGTGGAGTTAAGGCCAAACCAGCTACGATCTTATTGAATGGTGGAGAGGTCTCGATGGGCTGACTGACCTACTCCTGTTCACAGAATCACACAGTGCAGAAGAGGCCCTTCGGCCCATCGAGTCTGTACCGACAGAGAAACGTGAGTCACGTGAGAAACACCTGACCTACCTACCCAATCCCATTTACCAGCACTTGGCCCATAGCCTTGAACGTTATGATGTGCCAAGTGCTCATCCAAGTACTTTTTAAAGGATGTGAGGCAACCCGCTTCCACCACCCTCCCAGGCAGCACATTCCAGACTGTCACCACCCTCTGGGTAAAAAAGGTTTTCCTCACATCCCCCTAAACCTCCTGCCCCTCACCTTGAACTTATGTCCCCTTGTGACTGACTCTTCAACTAAGGGGAACAGCTGCTCCCTATCCACCCTGTCAATGCCCCTCATAATCTTGTACACCTCGATCAGGTCGCCCCTCAGTCTTCTCTGCTCCAACGAAAATGACCCAAGTCTATCCAACCTCTCTTCATAACTTAAATGTTTCATCCCAGGCAACATCCTGGTGAATCTCCTCTGCACCCCCTCCAGTGCAATCACATCCTTCCTGTAATGTGGCGACCAGAACTGCACACAGTAGTCCAGCTGTGGCCTCACCAAGGCTCTATACAACTCCAACATGACCTCCCTACTTTTGTATTTCTTATCATCTTATGAACATCAGGCGCCTTTTGGGCGCAAGTTTCCAACTGCAGAAACTCTAGCTCTCTAAGTTTCACAAGGTGTAAAAACAGGGCGCTAGATTTTTCTTGAATGGTGGATATACTCAACTGAGACTGCCCAACAGTGGAGAGGCTTCACCCTGATAATCCGTCTCTTATTTCAGGTTGGCACAGCCGGGTGGTCGATATTCTTGTCAAGGCCCCCATGAGCATAGTTTTATTGTACATCACCATCAGGGTAGAAATTGGTTTGCATTGTGGCAGCTTCCTTTGGAGTTGGCACCTTTAGCAACACATGTCCAGTCTGCAAGGCCAGCTGCTCAAATCATCCGGCTTCTTTGAGCCCCTGAAACAAGGCCCATTATACAGTAAATGCCGGGCCTAAAGCTTCTTCCAGGTAACCCCTGAAGAGATTAGTGATTGACGAGTCTGACTGTTCCCAGGCTTCGTACACTCAACATTCTGACCAATCAGTTATTGCTCTTACAAAAGAAGAATTCCAAAATGGCTGCCGTGGAGCTCAGAACAAAAGAGAGAGAGAGAACTTGTCTTTTATGCAGTGTCTTTCATGATTTCAGGACATCCCAAAGCACTTTATAGCCCGTGATGCAATGTCAAAAACACAGAAATCAATCTGCGTGCAGCAATCTCCCACAAACAGCAATGTTGATCTAGAGCAGGATTGGCCAGGACACCAGGGCTAACTCGCTTGGTTTTCTTCCAAATAGTGTCGTGGGATTTTTTACGGCTGCTTGAGAGAGCGGACAGAACCTGGGTTTAATGTCTTACCCAAAAGACAGCACCTCTGTCAGTGCAGTACTGCCTCAGTAATATACTGGGGTGGGGGGGGGGTCAGCCAAGGCTTTTGTGCTCAAGTTCCCAGAGTGAGACTTGAACCCACAACCTTCTGAGGTAAGAGTGGGATCCACTGAGCCACAGCTAGCGCTTGAATGGCAGGACTGCTTCCAACACCCCCACACCATCACCACCACACCCACCACCACCAAATAATCCTGCCCACCACACTTCAAACACAATTTTGTAAGAGCAATAGCCTTTTGTGCGTACTTCATGACCTTGCATGAAACAGAAAATAGCTGCAAAGAGGGTTAAATAGTGCAACACATCAACTTATGATTGTGACATTGTAGGTGAAAGCGTGTTCGCTCGCTCGCTCGCATGTCTTTTCTGACCATACTGGTATTGTTACTGCTTTGAAACACTGTCCAACCATCTGTGACAACCCTAACTGTCAATATTATTTTCATCAAATCATAGAATGACTGCAGCACAGAAGGAGGCCATTCGGTCCATCATGTCAGTGCTGGCCCTCCAAAGGAGCAGTTCACCAGGCGCCACTCCCCCACCCTTTTCCCCTAGTCCTGCAAATTTTTCCTTTTCAGATAATAGCCCAATTCCTGATTAAAATTGCCTCCACCACCCTCTCAGGCAATGTACTCCAGATCCTAACCACTCACTGAGTGAAAAAATGTTTCTCCTCATATCACCATTGCTTCTTTTGCCAATTGCCTTAAATCTGTGCCCTTTGGTTCTCCATCCTTCCACCAACGGGAACAGTTTCTCTCTATCTACTCTGTCCAGGCCCCTCGTGATTATGAACACCTCTATCAAATCTCCTCTCAACCTTCTCTTCTCCAAGGAAAACAGTCCCAACTTCTCCAACCTATCTACGTAACTGAAGTTCCTCATCCCTGGAACCATTCTTGTGAATCTTTTCTGCAATTTCCCTAATGCCTTCACAGCTTTGGCACCCAGGACTGGACACAATACTCAAGCTGAGGCTGAGGCTGTACCAGTGTCAACACAAGTTTAACATAACTGCTTTGCTTTTGTACTCTATGCCCCTATTAATAAAGCTCAGGATGCCCATATGCTTTACTAATCACTCTCTTAACTTGTCCTGCCACCTTCAATGATTTATGGAATGTAATGTTGGAAAATGGGACATTGTCCACTTTGGCAGGAAGAATAGAGAAGCTGAATATTATTGAAATGGAGAGAGACTGCAGAAAGCTGCAGCACGGAGGTCCTTGTACATGAATCACAAAAAGTCAGCATGTGAGCACAGGAAGTAATTAGGAAGCAAAACGGATGGAGTGTAAAAGTTGGGAAGTCTTGCTACAGCTGTGCAGGGCATTGTTGAGACCACATCTGGAGTGCTGTGTACAGTCTTGGTCACCTTACTTAAGGAGGGATATACTTGCATTGGAGGCAGTTCAGTGAGGGTTCACTAGATGGATTCCTGGGATGAAAGGGATTGTCCTATGAGGAAAGGTCCAGCAGGTCAGGCCTAAGCTCATTGGAGTTTAGAAGATTGAGAGGTGATCTTATTGAAACATATAGAATTCTGAGGGAGCTTGACAGGGTGGATCTGAAAGGATGCTTCTCCTCCTGGGGGAATCTAGAACTAGGGGGGGGCATAGTTTTGGAGATGAGGAGGAATTTCTTCCATCAGGAAGAGGTTAGTGTTTGGAATTCTCTTCCCCAGTGAACAGTGGGTCATTGAGTATATTCAAAGCTGAGTTAACAGATTTTTGATAGACAAGGGGGTCAAGGGTTAAGGGGGGTTGGCGGGGGGGAACAGGAAGGTGGAGTTAAGGCCACAGTCAGATCAGCCATGAATAGAAGAGCAGTCTCTGTGGACTGAATGGCCTACTCCTTTCTGTTCCTCTTTCTTATGATCTTATGAAAGATTCATATAGCCCATTGGGGTGCGCATTTCCAAGATTATTTAATGCGGTGAAAATACTTAATATTTTATTAGACTGAGAACCAGCCCTTACAACGGAAATGATTTGTTCAAATATATTCAGCAGGCTCTCCAGTCCCTTTGGCTCCGGTTTCTCCAGTTCAGTGTTAATATCCACTGGATCTCTGAATGCGAGATTTCTTAAATATTTCCTTGTAGAGCATTCTAATTGTAAAATATTGCCTAGATTTACGTATACTCAGGTTCCCTCTGCCTTGTACGGTGCTCCTTGAAACTAATCTGTCACCTGTCCTAATATCTCCTTAAGTAGCCCACCTTCAAATTTTACTTGATAGAGCTCTTGTGAAGCACTTTGGGCCATTTTATGTTAAAGGTGCTCTATAAATACATGCTCTTGTTGAAATGCAGTGATGTGATGATAAATGCTTTTGATACAGCCCAAGTTTAACAATATTCTGAGAATGCTTTTTCTAAATTGCATGGCATTCATTGGGCACCAGTGACTCCCTCTGTAATGCCACATTAGGTGGTTAATCTTCATTAATCACATCAAACATTCTCAATGGGGATCCAGTTCCGGTACAGGCTGATGGTAACAATGGAGAAAACTATGAACAATCATGGAATGGTTGCCTTGCTCCATTACTTCACGAATGTGTATTTTGCTGCACTGGGGAGGCAATGACGTAGTGATATTGTCACTGGACTAGTAATCCAGAGACCCCAGGGTGATGCTCTGGCGATTGGGGTTTGAATCCCACCACAGCAGATGGTGAAATTTGAATTCAATAAAAGTCTTAATGATGATCATGAAACCATTGTCATTAAAACCCATCTGGCCCTTTAGGGAAGGAAATCTGCTATTCTTACTTAGACCCACAGCAATGTGGCTGATTCTTAAATGCCCCCTGAACAAGGGCAATTAGGGATGGGCAATAAATGCTGGTCTAGCCAGCGATGCCCATGAACAAATGAAAAAAACATCAGCAGTGATTCTTCTCTCTTTATAGTGAAAGAGGATTTTATCAGAGTTGAGATTACTTGGTGATTCAAGTTTGTTTTTATTTATAACACGTCTAACACATCCCCATGAACATGTTTAACAGTTTCCAATCCAAACTATAACAGAAAATAACATATAATTAGAATGATAGCGAGTGCACACTTTCTCCCTAGGCCAGAAAAACAGGTGCAAATTGATCCATATCCCAAGGCCATTCAGCAATTCGAGACTGTTCCACCATTTGGTGCGATTGTAGCTGGTTTGTATCCTAACTCTATCCACCTGCCAAGACTCCACATCCTTTTACACCTGTGTATAGCAAAAATATACCCCTCTCAGATTTAAATTACCTTAGATGATCTAACTTCAACTCCATTTTGTAGGACAGAGCTCATCTTTTGTATGAAGACGTGTTTCCTAAGCTCTCTCCCAAGTGTGTGTGGGAAATATGTGTGTATGTGTGTCTCTGTGTATGGAACTTAATTAGATAAAACTGTGCTGCTTGACATCACATATGATAATAATAAACTCCCCACTGCTTTTCCTAGTTTACCCAACAAAACAGAGTATTGGTTAAGAAGGTGAGCAAAGGTTGCATGGGAAGAATAGCAGACTCCAAAGACAGATATAACCACCCACACAATCAGGGCCCACAATGAATCAGTATGGTGAGCATTCATCATTAGCATTGTGGAGTACAGGAGAACTGCCAGGCTCAGATATTGGATTACCCAAGTGCATTACAGAGAACTAAATGAATTCTGCTCTCCCTCTTCCACGACGCTGAGAGATGTTTCCCTTTGTGGGTGAATCTGGAACTAGGGGGCACAGTTTCAAAATAAGAGGTCTCCCATTTAAGATGGAGATGAGGAGGATTTTTTTTCTCTCAGAGGGTCGTTAGTATTTGGAATTCTCTTCCCCAGGGAGCAGTGGAGTTGGGTCAGTGAATATATTCAAAGCTGAATCAGGCAGATTTTTTATGGACAAGGGATTTGAAGGTTATGGGCCAGGCAGGAAAGTAGAGTTAAAGCCACAATCAGATCAGCCATGATATTATTGGCTGGCGAAGCAGGTTCAAGGGGCTGAATGGCCTACTCCTATCTGTTCCCCCATTGCCAAGTATACTAAACCTGGAATTAATCTGACACACACCTTTTCCTGCTCATCTTTCTCCCAATGTTCTCTAGGTAGGCAACAAACACGAGAACCAGCACGTGAATAGCGCGATTCATCAGAAAGTGCACAACTGCATTTCCATCATTAATCACCTGACCACAACATCAAAGCAGATCCTACCCATGGTGGGGGTGGGGGAGGATTCCACAAGTTCGAGGTACAAAACTCTTTATTTCTCCACAAACCAATCAAAATGGACACCAAAGCCTGGATACACAAGCGTGCACTCACATAGGAACAGGAGGAGGCCATTCAGTCCCTCAAGACTATTCCATCCATTCTGCAAGATCATGGCTGATCTGTATCCTAACTCCATTTCCTCACCTTGGCTCCATTTCCTTTCATACCCCTGTCCAGCAAAAATATTTATCCACCTCAGACTGAAAATTATTAATTGGGCTGATGTTCATTGCTTCCTGTGGGACAGAGTTCCAAACTTCTACCACCCTTTGCAAGAAGGGGTTTTCCCTAACTTCACTACTGAATGACCTGGCTCTGATTTTAAAGTTATGTCTCCCACACCCCCACCAGTGGAAAATGTTTCTCCATCTATTCCATCAGTTCCACACAAAATCCTGCACTCCTCAATCAAGTCACCCTTTAACCTTTTGTATTCACCAAGGCTCCTTAACGTGCACCTTCCAAACCCACAACTCTCCACCCAGAAGGACAAGAGCAGTAGATACATGGGAACACCACTACTTGGAGCTTTCCCTACAAGTCACTCACCATCCTGACTTGGAAATATATCATCGTTCCTTCACTATCGCTGGGTCAAAATCCTGGAACTCCCTCCCCAACAGCACTGTGGGTGTAGCTACACCACATGGACTGCAACGGTTCAAGAAGGCAGCTCACCACCACCTTCTGAAACGCAACTAAGGATGGGTAATAAATGCTGGCCCAGCCAGCGAAGCCCACATCCTGTAAATGAATAAAAAAAAATTCCAGGGCATACGAACATTGTTTCTGTAATCATAATCTCGGAGCCCCAGTAACAAGTCTAGTCAATTTGTGCTGCACACCTCCCAAGGCCATTCCATCCTTACCAAAGTATGGCAAGCATAAGTACTTCCAATGCAGCCTAAGCAGGGCTTTGTACCTCTTTGTAGCAAAACTCCCTCCCCTACAGATTCCAGCCCTGTCATTTTAGAGTATAACATTCCACTAAGCTTTATGATTATGTTCTGCACCAGACTACACACATGACTTACAACTGTTGCTATGCAAGTCTCTATCTCCTCATTCAGCCTTACAGAAAAAACTGCTGCCGTGAGCCATCAATCTCCTTGCTTTAAATGTCCAAGTCCATTGCTGGACACGGGTCACTGCTGATTAATCCATGTCCTCAGGCACGAGGAGACTGGCTGGAAGTTTCATTTTCCTGACCAATTTGAGTATGGTTGACCATACCAGTCACAACAGGACACCGAATGCAACTATAGTTCCACAATTGTTCAAACAGATGTAATATCACAGTATCGTTGCAGTGCAGAAGGAAGCCATTCAGCCCATCGAGTCTGCACTGGCAGCAATATAGCCCAAAATGAAAAATCAGTTCGGACCAGTACTCTTATTTCCCAGTTGTACGGGTGTTCCATTTTAAAGTATACAAGACCAGTTCAGACCAGGATTCCTATTTCCCAGTTTTTACTGTTTTTTTCCCTCCGGGAGGGTGACCTGAAATAAACTTGAGGTCACCCAAAACGCTGCTGCCCGTGTCTTTACTCACACCAAGTCCCATTCCCCTATCAACCCTGTGCTTGCTGACCTACATTGACTCCCTGTCCAGCAACACCTTGGTTTTAAATTCTTACCCTAGTTTTAAAAGTGCTCCAAGGCCTTGCCTCTCTCTACCTCTGTAATCTCCTGCAGCCCCACAACCCTTTGAGATCTTTGCGCTCATCTCACTCCGCTCATCTCTAATTTTGATCGCTCTACCATTGATGGTCATGTCTTTGGCTGCTTGGGCCTTAAGTCTGCATTCTCTCCCTAAGCATTTCTACCTCTCTTTCCTTCTTACAGTGTTTCTTATTCACTCAAGACATGTGGGCTTCGCTGGCTGGGCCAGCATTTATTGCCCATCCCTAATTGCCCTTGAGAAGGTGGTGGTGAGCTGCCTTCTTGAACCGCTGCAGTCCATGTGGTGTAGGTACACCCACAGTGCTGTTAGGAAGGGAGTTCCAGGATTTTGACCCAGCGACAGTGAAGGAACAGCGATATATTTCCAAATCAGGATGGTGAGAGGCTTGGAGGGGAACTTCCAGGTGGTGGTGCTCCCATCTATCTGCTGCCCTTGTCCTTCTAGGTGGCAGTGGTCATGGGTTTGGAAGGTGCTGCCTAAGGAGCCTTGGTGAGTTGCTGCAGTGCATCTTGTAGATGATACATACTGCGGCTACTGTGCATCGTTGGTGGAGGGAGTGAATGTTTGTGGATGTGGTGCCAATCGAGCGGCTGCTTTGCCCTGGATGGAGTCAAGATTCTTGAGTGTTGTGGGAGCTGCACTCATCCAGGCAAGTGGGGAGTATTCCATCACAATCCTGACCTGCGCCTTGTAGATGCTGGACAAGCTTTGGGGAGTCAGGAGATGAGTTACTAACCACAGAATGCTCGCATGATGCTCCTAAAACCTACAATTTGGACCAAGCATTTGTCCTTTTGCCCTAATATCTTCTATGTGACTCAATGTCTAATTTTGCTTTCTCATGTTCCTGTGAAGCACCTTGAGACATGTTATTATGTTAAAGGTGTTTTAAGCAGTTGTTATAGATACACATTTTGGTAGCTTATCATGGTAGGAGAACATATTGGAAAAGAGTTCACCTTTCCAATTTTGACCTTTGACTACGTGAGGGATACATTCTCTATTCTGCCCCAACAGCACACACACCTGCAACCTCAGCCTCTTCATTCCTGACACCACCCCATTTTTTTCTTATTCATTGATGGGATGTGGCGTCACCTGGCGAGGTCAGCATTTATTGCTCAATTGCCCTGTTCAGAGGGCATTTAAGAGTTAACCCACATTGCTGTGGGTCTGCAGTCAAGTGAGGGTAGCAGATTTCCTTCCCCAAAAGGGACATTAGTTAACCAAATGGGATTTTACAACAATCGTTTCATGGTCATCATCAGACCTTTAATTCCGGACTTTATTGGATTCAAATTTCACCATCTGCTGTCGTGGGATTTGAACCCCATGTCCCCCCGGAGAACATTAGTATAGTGACAATACCAACATACCGCACTTTCTAGGAGCAAGTTGAATAATGTAGTGCCAATCTATACTGAATTAAGTTTTGTGGTGCCAAGCTTTACCAATCTGCAATAAATCGTTATTGTTAAATCGATTTCACTCTGAGTTAGCGGAGTGAACATGTCACTCTGTCCGTCTGTACTTAATTGAGAAGGAAGGATAATAACGTTATATTTTGGAGGCAGAGGGAAGTTTACTTGCAAATTCCACACCCATTCTAAGTGAGCAAATCGTAGTTCATATCCAAAGCCTTCTCCATCATTGTAGCCATGGTTACGACAAATCTATCTTGTGCTTTTGCACGATAGAGACTTTCTTCAATGGCCGGAAATTTATGGTCCTGTTGCAGCAGGTATGGGGCTGTAGAATGTGATGAGCTGTTATAAACTCCATTGGGCAAGGTTTTTAGGTTGGTGTGTGGGTGCAATTGGCAGGCCTGGTAATGGACCACCGCCCACAATCGGCCCCCGGCCACCATTTCGTGATGGCTGGCCAATTAGCGGCCTGCCAGCGTGAAACACACGCTGAAATGGTCAGCGCTGCTGGGATGGGGGGGGCGGGCGGAGGGCGGACACTGATGTAAGCACGGGCATGGTGGAGCGCGCAATGGAAGCTCCCTGAAGGCAGAGAGCCACCTCAGGGGGCTGAAGCATTTAAAAAGAAATAACTAAAGATCTTAAAATCTGGGGGAAAAAAACGTCCATGCAACAGAATCTGTCGCCTGAACGTATACATGATGAAAATTCTGTCCATACATTTTTATATTTTTTATTGAACAACAGAAACCTCTTCCCGCCCTTGGATGCCATTGAATTGAACTCATTAAAAAAATCGGCCACAAAACCATTGCCGATTGTCATATAAAAAAAACCCCACCTGGTTCACTAATGTCCTTTAGGGAAGGAAATCTGCTGTCCTTACCTGGTCTGGTCTACATGTGACTCCAGATCCACAGCAATGTGGTTGATTCTTAAATGCCCTATGAACAAGGGCAATTAGGGATGGGCAATAAATGCTGGCCCAGCCAGAGATGCCCACATCTTATGAACAAATAATAAAAAAACAATTTCCAGGTCAGAAGGGTGAGTGGTTTGGAGGGGAACTTCCAGGTGGTGATGTTCCCGTCTATCTGCTGTCATTGTCCTTCTAGATGGTAGTGGTCGTGGGTTTGGTAGGTGCTGTCGAAGATACCATGAATCATAAACAATTCTCAGCCAATTTAATATTTACTGGTGTTTATTGATATTCTTCCCCACAACTGAGAAATTGATTTCAACAGAACAGACATTTCCAGTCGAATGACAATCGTTTAATGAAAAAAAATGTTGACCAGTCATTCCTAACAAAACGAATATGCATTTCTTTAAAATTTAAATTTTTCACAACAAACCCATCAGCATATGGTCAAAGATTTATTAAAGGATTCAACTGTGGACAAGTCTGTAATGTGAGTGACAAGCGGCCTGGAAACTCATTGCTTGGACTATCTGCTCGGACGATGGAATCCGGTTACTGGGCAGACTAAGAAGGAATTCCAATCGCCGTATTCTCAATAGAGGAAGAGTTTTTTTTAAAAAAAAATCACTTTTCTAAAGGCAGCAACCAGCTGTGCCAGATCTAAACACACAAAAGCCATTGTACAGTGTAGCACAATAGTGAATGTTATTCTCTTTTTTTCGTAATCACAGGCTGTAGAAACAGTGACAAGTTATTTAGGCAGTGCAATGCTGGGTCTATTCATCTCGGCCAGTAAATGCACAGCCCTTACTGGTAACGGGAGGACACTTCCCGAATTCCAGTGATGAGGTACTCTGTAGGTACAGCACAAGGCGGGGGCGAGTAGCTCCGAACCTTCAGCCACAAGCTGCTACATCAGACTCACTCCTTGTTGTAGACGAGGCACAGAAGAGGCCCCGACAGTCGTGTATAAATGCCGTCTGTGTACCCCAGCCTGAAGGCCACTGCAATAAGGCAAACAGAGGCCAGGATTTTATGGTCCCGCCGCGACGTGTCTCTCCCCCACCCGCCTGATGCCATTTAAATCTCCATTCAGTTCAGCGCGACAGTGATATCCTGCTGGGTGGGAGGGGCTGTAAAATCCTGGCCTCTAAGAAAAGCTTGGGTTAGAGAAGACTTGGTCCCTTTCTCTGAGTCACTGTAACTTGTGTTATTTCCCTGTCCCTGGGTACTAGATCTGACTATCTTGCCATTACAGCAATGACCTGCATTTAAATACCACCTTTAACGCCCCAAGGCACCTGAGAGGTGTGATTATCAAACATAATTTGCCACAGAGCCACACAATGGGATATTGGAGCAAGTGACCAACACCTCAGTCCAAAGAGCTAGGTTTTACAAAGAGTCTTAAAAAAAAGAGTTGGAGAGGTTAGAGAGCGAAATCCATGGGCCAAGAACCTAGGCAGCTGAAGGTACGGCCACCAACGTTGGAGTGATGAGAATCAGGAAGACCCAAGGGGCCAAAATTAGAGCAATGTAGAAATCTCAGAGGGTTGTAGGAGATTCTAGAGATGGGGAGGGGGATTGGAGGGAGTTGGAAACAAGGGTGAGAATTTTAAAATTGAGGCTTTGCTGGACCAGGAACCAATGAAGGTCAGTGAGTAGAGGGGTAATGGTAAATGAGACTTGGTGCACTAGGTCAAACTCATTTTAAAATAAATTATATCATGAGCCTCACAGGCAGCTCGGGATGGGGTAATAAATACCAACTTCACCAACCTCTGAACCTATCTGTGCATACAAAAACAAAAATTGCTGGAAAAGCTCAACAGGTCTGACAGCATCTGTGGAGAGAAAGGCAGACGTTTCAAGTCTGAGTGTTAGTGCTTTTATCTATTTGTGCATATGTTTGTGGGGGAGAAGAGAGACTTTTGTACAAGGAAGGCCTCAGGCTGCAGAGTTTGGAATACCTGGGGGTTGTGCTGCAGGTGAAGGGGGGAACTGGGAAAGTTCACTGTTCAAGTCACAAGAGTATGGACTGGAGCTTTGGCAACGCTGAGGAACAGTTAAGGTCAGCAATGGTCAAGGTTCTGAATGTTATGAGCAGCAGCAGTTTTGGTAAGGACTAGGTGTGCATGGGGGTTTTACATTTCTTGATCACTTGTTCATGTGTGCTTGTAGTGAAATCTCTTCATTGCTAAGCAGACTATATGACCTTCAACCTGAGCCTACAATCCAGGCAGTGAGTGCTGCAGTGTCAGAGAGTCAGTACCGAGGGAGTGCTGCACTGTCGGAGGGTCAGTGCCGAGGCAGTGCTGCAGTGTCAGAGGGTCAGCACCGAGGGAGTGCTGCAATTTCAGAGGGTCAGTACTGAGGGAGTGCTGCACCGTCAGAGGGTCAGTGCCGAGGCAGTGCTGCAGTGTCAGAGGGTCAGCACCGAGGGAGTGCTGCAATTTCAGAGGGTCAGTACTGAGGGAGTGCTGCACTGTCAGAGGGTCAGTACTGAGGGAGTGCTGCACTGTCAGAGGGTCAGTACTGAGAGAGTGCTGCACTGTCAGAGGGTCAGTACTGAGGGAGTGCTGAACTGTCAAAAGGACATTACTGAGGGAGAGTTGCAGTGTCAGAAGGACATTACTGAGGGAGAGTTGCACTGTGTGAGATGTTGCCCTTCCAATGGGATGTTAAACTGAGGTCCCATCTGTGCTGTCAGGTGCGTTTGGGATTATTTTGAAGAAGATGAAGGAGCATCCACCAGTGTCCCTGCCAACATTTTTTTTTTGGCTGTAAATCCTGAGCTTGTGAAAGTTGCCATAGAAATGAAGACCACATGGATGGACAGATAAAGTTGTGAGAAAATGTGCATCAAGGGAAGTGAAATATAAAAATAGAAAATATGTAAACTTCAACGATTCAACAAATAGCGCCAAGAAATTAGTGCAGAGGGATAAATGACTGCAAGATAGCAGGGTAGCAATGCTAAAAAGGTTACTGAGTGCATTATGTTTTTACAAGAATTTTGTTTTGACACAGGTGAATGCAGACACGTTACATGCTGGTATTATAATTAAAATATACTGTATTGGTGGAACAATGCACCTCATAGTTCTGTAAGTTTGAAACAAAGCCAATGATGCACTTAGCATTAATCAGTCCATTAACATAGACTTTAGGTTTTTTGCACAAATAGAATAGTGATATGGCCCTGATTTCAGCTGATGACCTGCAAAACATAAACTAGCCAAAAGATATTAGCTGCTACTTGTCAGTTTGCCATATTTTTGGTTGCATTTCATTAGGCTGAATTTTTCTTAACTGGACTAGCCATATAAAGACTGTGGCTACAGGAGCAGGTCAGAGGTGGTGAGTAACTCACCTCCTGACATCCCAAAGCCTGTTCACCATCTACAAGGCACAAGTCAGGAGTGTGATGGAATATTCTCCTCTTGTCTGGATGAGTGCAGCTCCCACAACACTCAAGAAGCTTGGCACCATCCAGGACAAAGCAGCCTACTTGATTGGCACCACATCCACAAACATTCCCTCCCTCCACCACCGACGCACAGTAGCAGCAGTGTGTACCATCTACAAGATGCACTGCAGGAACTCACCAAGGTTCCTTCAACAGCACCTTCCAAACTCGAAAACACCACCATCTAGAAGGATAAGGGTAGCAGACACATGGGAATACTAACACCTGGAAGTTCCCCTCCAAGCCACTCAACATCCTGACTTGGAAATATAGCACCGTTCCTTCACTGTCGCTGGGTCAAAATCCTAGAACTCCCTCCCTAACAGCACAGTGGGTGTACCTACACCACATGGACTGCAGCGGTTCAAGAAGGCAGCTCACCACCGCCTTCTCAAGGGCAATTAGGGAACAGCAATAAATGTTGGCCCAGCCAGCGAAGCCCACATTTTGTGAAAGAATAAACAAGTGTTGCTCTTGTTTATACAATGTTCAGTTTTAGCAACTTAAAATATTCATAAATATTGTGGACGTTCTTTGATTTGTTTGCAAAAATGATTATTTTTATCTAGAATTCAGTTTTACCATAAATACCCGAAACAGTTTGACTTAACAAAATGATTCATAACTATCCTCTCTCCACCAAAGCATTCTAAACCTATGGATAAATTGCGAAAGCTTTTAAATCATAAATCTTGACCGAAGGAAATGAGCCAACCTCAATTAGGTAATGGTCTCTCTCGTTGCAGCATTTTCAGGATCACACAAGGAGCATTGGGAGTATGGAATTCTCTCTCACTACAAGCCTTAGATGCCAGTTGAAAGTACAATAGTCTACCACACTAACCTTACTCCCGATTGGCCTGGCTCTGATCTTAAGGTCAAGTGCCCTTGTCCTAGAGGTTTTCAAGTTGATGAGAGGCTTTTGAGAAGTTTTTGTGATGGAATACTCTCCACTTTCCTGGATGAGTGCAGATCCTACACTCACGAAGCTCGACACCATCCAGGACAAAGCAGCCCACTTGATTGGCACCACATCCACAAACATTCACTCCCTCCACCACCGACGCACAGTGGCAGCAGTGTGTACCATCTACAAGATGCACTGCAGCAACTCATCAAGGCTCCTTCGACAGCAGCTTCCAAACCCGTGATCTCTACCACTTGAACGGACAGTGGCAGCAGATACATGGGAACACCACCACCTGGAAGTTCTCCTCCAAGTCACTCACCATCCTGACTTGGAAATATATCGCCGTTCCTTCACTGTCACGGGATCAAAATCCTGGAACTCCCTCCCTAACAGCACCGTGGGTGTACCTACACCACATGGACTGCAGAGGTTCAAGGAGGTGGCTCACCACCACCTTCTCAAGGGGCAATTAGGGATGGGCAATGCTCATATCTCAAGAATGAATAAAAATATAAAGAAAAACTATTCCCTATGTCGAACAAGTCATTCACCAGGAGATATAATGTCAATGGCAAAATATCTAGGAGGCAGATGAAGGGGAATTGTTTCACTCAGTGTTAGCTGGATCAGGAACACTCTACCTGAAATGGTGGTGGAAGTTAATCCTATAGATAACTTTAAAAGGGATTTCGATAGATACTTGAGGATGAAGCATTTATAGACGGTTACAGATTAGAAGTGGAGATGAAGGATTAAATACACATAGGCGGAATTTTACACTGGCGGGGTTTTACAGCCCTGCCCCCGTCATGACAGGGCCATAAAATTCCACCCAAATGCTCTCTCAAAGAGCCAGCAGAGCCAAACAGGCTGAATGGCCTCCCTCTTAGACCCCACTCCAGTGTAAAATTCAGCCCTCTTAAGTGTTTCAATGGGACTGTTCCATTGTCCAGAAAAGCATAAAATTCATCAAAAGGAATCCTCAAGAAGATGTACAAATGAGAAAGGGGAAAAGTATGTACAGTACAGGCTTAAGTTTGATCAGATGTTATTGATAAATAACCCGTTTGTTAATTTTACAGAATCGCATGACTATGCTACATAATGAAGTACAAACTGATTATCTATTTATTGAAATGTTGCCAAATTCATGCGAAATATTGAGACTAGTTCTAAAATACAAGGGAACAGATATTCAGTAACCAAGTGGATTTTCATAGTACTGTTATACATCTGTAAACCAGCACCAGCTTTCAGATTATTACCCCCTCGTCATTCTACCATCACCAATTCAACTTATTAACCTCTTGTGACTCCCTCACTGTTGCTAAATTATCAGACTGCTTGTCTGACATCCAGTAATGGATGAGCAGAAATGTCCTCCAGTTAAATACTAGAAAGATTAAAACCCATTGTCTCCGATCCCCGCTGTAAACCTAGTCGCTTGCTACCAATGGCACCGCTCTCCTGGCAACTGTCTGAAGCTGAGCCAGGCTGTTCGCAACCCTGGTGTTATCCAAGCCATCGTTAAGGAAGACCGCCCATTTCCATCTCCATGCCATCGGCAGTCTCTCAGCTCATCCGCTGCTAGAGCCCTTATTCATGACTTTGTTACCTCCAGACTGGACTATTCCAATGCCCTCCTGACAAGCAGATCACATTTTACCCTCTGTACACTTGAGGTACAGCATTTTCTGCTGGAACCCCAGAGGTGAAAGGCCATGTTTAACAGAACGTCAACACAAGGACAAAGTAACACAGATGCGGGAAAATCTGAAATAAAACAGTAGAGGGCACAGGTTCAAAATAATCAGCAAAAGGAGTAAAAATAATGGGAGGAGCAATTTTTTCGCCCAGAGGGTAGCTGGAGTCTGGAGTGAACTTCCTGAGAGGGTGGTGGAGGCAGGTTCGATCGAGCTATTCAAAAGGGAATTGGATTGCTACCAAAAGAATTAATGTGTAAGGTTAGAGAATACCCCGTATCAGGGCACTGATTTAAAATTAGGGGTCGTCCTTTTAGCGCAGAGATGAGGAGAATTTTTTTCTCTCTGAGGGTTGTGCAACTTTGGAATTCTCTGCCTCAGAAAGTGGTGGAGTTGGGGTCATTGAATATTTTTAAGCCGGAGGTAGAAAGATTCTTGTTAGGCAAGGGGATCAAAGGTTATCGGAGTTAGATGGGAACGTGGAATTCAAAACACACCAAGTTCTGCCATGATCTTATTGGCGCAGGCTTGAGGGGCCGAATGGTCTACTCCTGTTTCTATTTCTTATCTTCTTGGATTAGGTAGAATGCTCTTTCAGAGAGCCAGTGCAGACTCGATGGACGAATGGCCTCCTTCTGCACTGCAAAGTTTCTGTGATTCTATGAAAATGCTATCTCTCTCTCTGTGGAGGGAGAGTGAGAGAGAGAGATTGAGAGAGAGACAGAGTTAATGATTCAGGTTAGAGAATCCACAGTTCTGATTATGGGTGAATGACTTGAAACATAAACCCTGCCCCCGCTCTCTCTCTCTCTCTCTCTCTCTCCACAAATGTTGTCAGACCTACTGAGTATTCCCAGCATTTTTGGTTTCTATTTAACAGGACATGTCTTAATCTCATATGAAACATCATTTTGACAGCTAGAAGAGAAGTATATAGTGACATTGTTGAGTACATTGTCGCCAAATGCGCTTCAACGTTTTAAACAAATTGACCATGCTCCCTGTAAAGTGCACAGGATGATGTACAGTTCTGCAATGCTTGAGTGCTGGGCAGGAATTTGTGGTCCCCCCAGCATAATAGCTTCAGGTCTTCACTGCTCAGGGAAAGTGGGGAGCTAGGTTGAGGCCAGATGTTGCGTCTCGAGGTACCATCTTCCTTGACATTAAACTGAGGACCCGTCTGTCCTCTCAGGTGGACCTGAAAGGTCCGATAGCCACTATACTGAAGGAGAGTAGGGAAGCTATACGCAAGATGGACAATTTTTATCCCTGAATCAACATCATCTGAAGATTTTCAGGTGTTATCATATTGCTGTTTGTGGGAGCTTGCTGTGCACAAATTGGCTGCTGCATTTCCTACATTACAAATGGCGAATACACTAAAATAAGAACTACTTCACTGGCTGTAAAGTGCTCTGGGATGTCCTGAGGTCATGAAAGTTGATTTTTGATTGCAAGTCATTTGTTCCTTCCATGTTGTATATATGGTCCTAGCTTTGGTCGTCTGCACAAGTAGGGTCATCTTTACATCTACCCTTCCATCATTTTATAGACCTCTGCCCGGTCGCTCCTCAGCCTACATTTTTCTAGAGAAATAGCCCCAACCTGTTCGGCCTTTAGACACTGATGGGTTAAATTTGCTTCTGCTGCTGCTCCTCTCAGATCTCTGTGGGTTTTCTGCAGCCTAACAACCACCACCAAAGGATAGTTCATCCATGTGCCCTGACAGTGTCTACCATCTACAAGATGCATTGAAATAACCCTTCAGTGAAACAAGCCTTCTTCGACAGCATCTTCCAAACTCATGACTTCGACCATCTAGAAGGACAAGGGCAGCAGATAAATGGGAACACCACCACCTGGAAGTTCCCCTCCAAGTCACTCACCATCCTGACTTGGAAATATATCGCCGTTCCTTCACTGTCGCTGGGTCAAATTCCTGGAACTCCCTCCCTAACAGCACCGTGGGTGTACCTACACCACATGGACTGCAGAGGTTCAAGGGGGTGGCTCACCACCACCTTCTCAAGGGGCAATTAGGGATGGGCAATGCTCATATCTCGAGAATGAATAAAAATATAGAGAAAAACTATTCCCTGTGTCGAGCAAGTCATTCACCAGGAGATATAATGTCAATAGCAAAACATCTAGGAGGCAGATGAGGGGGAATTGTTTCACTCAGTGTTAGCTGGATCAGGAACTCTCTACCTGAAATGGTGGTGGAAGTTAATCCCATAAATAACTTTAAAAGGGATTTCGATAGATACTTGAGGATGAAGCATTTATAGACGGTTACAGATTAGAAGTGGAGATGAAGGATTAAATACACATAGGTGGAATTTTACACTGGCGGGGTTTTACAGCCCTGCCCCCGTCATGACAGGGCCATAAAATTCCACCCAAATGCTCTCTCAAAGAGCCAGCAGAGCCAAACAGGCTGAATGGCCTCCCTCTTAGACCCCACTCCAGTGTAAAATTCAGCCCTCTTAAGTGTTTCAATGGGACTGTTCTATTGTCCAGAAAAGCATAAAATTCATCAAAAGGAATCCTCAAGAAGATATACAAATGAGAAAGGGGAGAAGTATAAAAACAAAAAAACTGCGGATGCTGGAAATCCAAAACAAAAACAGAATTACCTGGAAAAACTCAGCAGGTCTGGCAGCATCGGCGGAGAAGAAAAGAGTTGACGTTTCGAGTCCTCATGACCCTTCGAGCTTATATTTCACCCCTTTCTTGGACTCACTCAAGTTCAGTCGAAGGATTATGAGGACTCGAAACGTCAACTCTTTTCTTCTCCAAGGGGAGAAGTATGTACAGTATAGGCTAAAGTTTGATCAGATGTTATTGATAAATAACCCCTTTGTTAATTTTACAGATTTGCATGACTATGCTACACAATGAAGTACAAATTGATTATCTATTTATTGAAATGTTGACAAATTCATGCGAAAGATTGAGACTAGTTCTAAACTACAAGGAAACAGATAATCAGTCAACAATAGTACTATTATACACCTATAAACCAGCACCAGCTTTCAGTTTATTACCATCACCACTTCAATTTATTAACCTCTTGTGATTTCCTCACTGCTTGTCTGACATCCAGTAATGGATGAGCGGAAATGTCCTCCAGTTAAACATTAGAAAGATCAAAACCCATTGTCTCCCATCCCGCTGCAAACCTATTCGCTTGCTACCAATGGCACCGCTCTCCTGGCAACTGTCTGAAGCTGAGCCAGGCTGTTCACAACCCTGGTGTTATCCGGGCCATCGTTAAGGAAGACCGCCCATTTCCATCTCCATGCCATCGGCAGTCTCTCAGCTCATCCGCTGCTAGAGCCCTTATTCATGACTTTGTTACCTCCAGACTGGACTATTCCAATGCCCTCCTGACAAGCAGATCACATTTTACCCTCTGTACACTTGAGGTACAGCATTTTCTGCTGGAACCCCAGAGGTGAAAGGCCATGTTTAACAGAACGTCAACACAAGGACAAAGTAACACAGATGCGGGAAAATCTGAAATAAAACAGTAGAGGGCACAGGTTCAAAATAATCAGCAAAAGGAGTAAAAATAATGGGAGGAGCAATTTTTTCGCCCAGAGGGTAGCTGGAGTCTGGAGTGAACTTCCTGAGAGGGTGGTGGAGGCAGATTCGATCGAGCTATTCAAAAGGGAATTGGATTGCTACCAAAAGAATTAATGTGTAAGGTTAGGGAATACCCCGTATCAGCGCACTGATTTAAAATTAGGGGTCGCCCTTTTAGCGCAGAGATGAGGAGAATTTTTTTCTCTCTGAGGGTTGTGCAACTTTGGAATTCTCTGCCTCAGAAAGTGGTGGAGTTGGGGTCATTGAATATTTTTAAGCCGGAGGTAGAAAGATTCTTGTTAGGCAAGGGGATCAAAGGTTATCGGAGTTAGATGGGAACGTGGAATTCAAAACACACCAAGTTCTGCCATGATCTTATTGGCACAGGCTTGAGGGGCCGAATGGTCTACTCCTGTTTCTATTTCTTATCTTCTTGGATTAGGTAGAATGCTCTTTCAGAGAGCCAGTGCAGACTCGATGGACGAATGGCCTCCTTCTGCACTGCAAAGTTTCTGTGATTCTATGAAAATGCTATTTCTCTCTCTGTGGAGGGAGAGTGAGAGAGAGAGATTGAGAGAGAGACAGAGTTAATGATTCAGGTTAGTGAATCCACAGTTCTGACTATGGGTGAATGACTTGAAACATAAACCCTGCCCCCACTCTCTCTCTCTCTCTCTCTCTCTCTCCACAAATGTTGTCAGACCTACTGAGTATTCCCAGCATTTTTGGTTTCTATTTAACAGGACATGTCTTAATCTCATATGAAACATCATTTTGATAGCTAGAAGAGAAGTATATAGTGACATTGTTGAGTACATTGTCGCCAAATGCGCTTCAACGTTTTAAACAAATTGACCATGCTCCCTGTAAAGTGCACAGGATGATGTACGGTTCTGCAATGCTTGAGTGCTGGGCAGGAATTTGTGGTCCCCCCAGCATAATAGCTTCAGGTCTTCACTGCTCAGGGAAAGTGGGGAGCTAGGTTGAGGCCAGATGTTGCATCTCGAGGTACCATCTTCCTTGACATTAAACTGAGGACCCGTCTGTCCTCTCAGGTGGACCTGAAAGGTCCGATAGCCACTATATTGAAGGAGAGTAGGGAAGTTATACGCAAGATGGACAATTTTTATCCCTGAATCAACATCATCTGAAGATTTTCAGGTGTTATCATATTGCTGTTTGTGGGAGCTTGCTGTGCACAAATTGGCTGCTGCATTTCCTACATTACAAATGGCGAATACACTAAAATAAGAACTACTTCACTGGCTGTAAAGTGCTCTGGGATGTCCTGAGGTCATGAAAGTTGATTTTTGATTGCAAGTCATTTGTTCCTTCCATGTTGTATATATGGTCCTAGCTTTGGTTGTCTGCACAAGTAGGGTCATCTTTACATCTACCCTTCCATCATTTTACAGACCTCTGCCCGGTCGCTCCTCAACCCACATTTTTCTAGAGAAATAGCCCCAACCTATTCGGCCTTTAGACACTGATGGGTTAAATTTGCTTCTGCTGCTGCTCCTCTCGGATCTCTTGTGGGTTTTCTGCAGCCTAACAACCACCACCAAAGGATAGTTCCTCGATGTGCCCTAACAGTGTCTACCATCTACAAGATGCATTGAAACAACCCTTCAGTGAAACAAGCCTTCTTCGACAGCATCTTCCAAACTCATGACTTCGACCATCTAGAAGGACAAGGGCAGCAGATAAATGGGAACACCACCACCTGGAAGTTCCCCTCCAAGTCACTCACCATCCTGACTTGGAAATACATCGCCGTTCCTTCACTGTCTCTGGGTCAAAATCCTGGAACTCCCTCCCTAACAGCACTGTGGGTGTACCTACACCACATGGACTGCAGAGATTCAAGAGGCAGCTCACCACTACCTTCTCAAGGGAAATAAACAATGTACTTGCCAGCAAGACTCACATGACATGAGCAACTTAATAAAGAACACTCACGAGGGCCTGTGGTAATGCCCTGTCCCATTCCTCTTCCCACAGGACTTTGCATTGGGGCCATCAGCAACAGTGAGGCAAATGGCCCAAATTGGAACTTGGCCACATGAACGGAGGTGACGCTGGACACATAACAGGTGCTAGGAGTTCACTGATATTATTACCATTAGGCCTAATTTCAGGCCAGCTTGGGGCCTCCTGGGTTTGGGCACGCACTGGAGACCCAAAAGAGGAGCTGGTGCTAATTGTTATAAATGCCTCCAATATCCTCACCTTGTCTTTCTCATTCACACACTCGCAGGTCATTATCTACCATTTAAATCTTGAGCATCTGGGATTCGGGTTGCCAACACTTCAGGATTGCCTTGGAGTTTCCAGGAATTGAAGATATTGCTCCACTGCTACGAACAAAGGCCCAGGAGAGAGATCGCTGGGGCATTAAGAAGGTGTTTTTCCTCCATCTTTTCATGAACGTTTATTCATCAAGAACCATCTAATCAGGTGACAAAGAGTCTGCTTTCTGATTGGCTCTGGGTGACCAATGCTGGGAATGTTGGGGGGAGAGGTGGGTTATTGGAGGTGAGATGTCCAGCAATTGGCGGATACCCAACTTTGCTTCAGAACCGAGGGAACATTGGACTGTCTGAAGAGCCTTTTTCAGATGATACGTTAAATGGAAGCCCCTTCTGCTCTTTCAGGTGGATGTAGACAGTCCCCTGGTTTTATTTTATTCGTTCATGGGATGTGGGCATCACTGGGTAGGCCAGAACTTATTGCCCATCCCTAACTGCCCTCGTTCAGAGGGAATTTAAGAGTCAACCAGATTACTGTGGGGCTGGAGTCACATGTAGGCCAGACCAGATAAGGACGGCAGATTTCCTTCCCTAAAGGGCATTAATGAACCAGATGGGTTTTTACAACAATCGGCAGTGGTTTTATGGTCACCATCAGACTTTTAATTCCAGGTTTTTTTTTAAATATTCAAATTTTACCATCTGCTATGATGGGATTCAAACCCAGGTCCCTGGAGCATTACTCTGGGCCTCTGGAACACTAGTCCAGTGATAATGCCACTACACCACCGCCTCCCAACTTTGAGGAAGAAAGCAGGACTTCTCCCTCCTGTCCTGAGGCAAATATTTATCCCTCAATCAACATCATCAGACTATCTGGTCATTATCACATTGCAATTTGTGGGAGCTTTCTGTGCGCAAATTGGCTGCTTTGTTTCCTGTATTACAACAGTGACTATGCTTCAAAAAGTACTTAATTGGCTGTAAAGAACTTTGGGATATTCAAAAGGAAGTATATAAATAGCAAATCTTTCTTTCTTTTATTGATTCCATAGTTGGTTCAGGTTTAAATCACTTAGCCTGAGTCAACTGAGGTAAGTAATTTTAACAGACAGACAAACAGATGTACAGTAAAATCTTTATTATGTGGCATGTTTGGGGAATGGGTGGTGCCTTTTAATTAAAAAATGCTGGAATACTTGCAGCATGTACTAAGATGCAAATACTCAGCAAGTAATAGACAATATTCTTTTTATAGCTAATTTCCAAAAGCACTTTAAAACATAAATTAAAGAATAAAATAATACAGTATAGAGTTACGGGTTCTGGATAACTTCGTAATTGCTTCCGGTTTATAAAGAGATGATTTGTATTGGGGGAACATCAGAAATTCCGGTTGGTAAAGAATTCCAGTTGGTAGAGTGCCAGCTAACACAAAGTTAATTGTAGATAACTGTGCTGCATCACAGCACACTTTTCTGACCCACTGCTGTTAGAGATATCACTCTAACTATAATGTAATTAATAATATTGCTGGGAAGACTGATTTTGCAGCCCTAACACATGCCCATTGACAGTAAGATAACATCGTCCAAAGGAACACAAATGAACTGTGCATGGATATCAGTGAATGTCCATGGATGCCTATTGCAGTATTCAGTGCACAAACCAGAGACTAACTCAAATGTGCATGTGCTATTTATATGTCAATGCATCAATCCATCCGGTTAAGGCATTCAAATAATCAAACTGGAGAAAATAAATAAACTATGACCTTCCTGTGACCAGTCACCCACTTCGTACACATGAATAAATGTGGTAAGTAATTCTGTGGAATAAAAATAAAGATTGCCTGTCACTCCACCAGCCCTATCAGTTTAACCATCATTTGTGGAGCTCATGGGTTTGGAGTATTTCTCTCACTCCCACGACCGCAAGCAGTGGAAGTGAGTTATTGAGCCACATCAACAATCAGCAGCAACTTGCATTTATATAGCAATTTTAATGCAGCAAACTGTCTCTAATTTCATTCTAATTCTTCGGGTTGCATGGAAGTGACCATCAGAATGCAAATGGACACTGAGCCCAAAAAGATAACAGACAAAAGCTTGGTAAAGATGTAGGTTATAAGCAGCATCTTAAAAAGGTGTTAGAAATTATGAATATGCATATAATATATATATATATATATATATACACAGATGATATTCAGCTTGGAACAAGGTAGAGGATTAGATTTCATTTCACTAGAAACAAGTGGAATAAATATTTCGATAATTGCCCTAGGGCAGGGGAAGCAACAGCCCCAGGAGAGGGAGCATGGCCAGATGATGTCTCTGCAATAGTGCATAAGTAACTGGGGTGGATGTCTAAATAAATAACCATATTATAAAGGATTGATTTTTAACCTTGTTTTACAAAGCTGTTTGTTAAATTGTGTAAGTTAACCAGTGGGACATGAGGTGTTTTTGTTAACATGGCAAATTGTTCTGTGGTGAAATAGTTTGAGAAGGAAGTGGAACAATCAAACTGAAAGAGTGATCTATGAGCAGCTATATATAGCTGATAGCTGCAGAAATGGACAATGGGGATGTTGACTGAGTAAGTTTAAAGGCTGGTGTGTCCCTAGCGAACTGTCAAACTGATCAAGGAAACCACGCAGAACCGTCATTAGCTTGCTCTAAGGGCATGAAAAGGGTGGTCTTTTCTCCATAGTTTGAACAAAGAATTTGACTTGCTATTAGGCACCTTGTATTAAAGGGGAACCCTGATAGCGCATTGCAGCCTTGTCAACAATGAACCCCAGGACCACCCCTGAAACGAGGTATTAAAGGTTAAGTTTGGGAGGGCTGTATTGCAAAGGTGGTGAAGAGGAGGACCCTCATGAGTGGATCCTTGCTGACATCTGTCTAACACCCTTGGGTGGTTCATAAAGACTTCAAGGAGGAGAAAAGTACCGAGAAGAAAGAAAAAAAGGAAGAGAAAAAGAATATTCAAAAGCGCTAGCTGTCCTGCTCGAACCGGACTGTGACCATATGTTTTTTCTTTATTCGTTCATGGGATGCAGGCCTCACTGGCTAGGCCAGCATTTATTGCCCATCTCTAATTGCCCTTGTTCGGAGGACATTTAAGAGTCGACCACATTGCTGTGGGTCTAGAGTCACATGTAGGCCAGACCAGGTAAAGGCAGCAGATTTCCTTCCCTGTTGCATTTGTCATATCTTATACTCTGACTAACCTCAACATAGCCACCATATTGGTTGCAGATCCTCTGTGTAAAGTGTAAAAAGGACGACAAAAAGGAGAGGTAGGGGGGTGGAGAGGTTTAAGAAGGAAATTCCAGAGCTTCTGGTCCAGCCATGGCTGCCAATGGGATGAAGGAAGTTTTTGGAGGGGTGGGGGTGAGGGGTATGGGGGAAGAGGGGAGGGTTTGCACATGAGACTTGAATAGGAGTGGTGCAGATATGTTGGAAGGCTCAATGGCTGAGGTAGGTTACAGAAATAAAGATAGGGCAGGCCATGGAGGAATATGAACATGAAGATGTGATTTTTACAATTGTGACCATGGTGGACTGTGTGTCTATATAGGTCAACAAGCATAGAGGTGACAAGTAAACAGGGTTTGGTGCAAGTTAGGAAGAGGCAGAGTTTTGGATGGCCTCAAGTTTAGGGAGCTGAGAGAAACCATCCATAAGAGCATTGGAATTATTAAGTCTGGAGATAACAAAAGAGAGTTTTGGTAAAAAGATACAAGATGAACTGAAGCAGGGGTGGGGTGGGGGAGGGAGATGCATGATATTAATGGATATAAATATAATGGCGGTAAGGAGATATGTATCAGGCAGCTTAAAATCTAGTTTTTTTTATTCATTCATGGGATGTGCATGCAGCATTTATTGCCCATCCCTAATTGCCCTTGAGAAGGTGGTGGTGAGCTGCCTTCTTGAACCGCTGCAGTCCATGTGGTGTAGGTACACCCACAGTGCTGTTAGGGAGGGAGTTCCAGGATTTTGACCCAGTGACAGTGAAGGAACAGTGATATATTTCCAAGTCAGGATGGTGAGTGACTTGGAGGGGAACTTCCAGCTGGCGGTGTTCCCATCTATCTGCTGCCTTTGTCCTTCTAGATGGTAATGGTCATGGGTTTGGAAGGTGCTGCCTAAGGAGTCTTGGTGAATTCCTGCAGTGCATCTTGTAGATGGTACACACTGCTACTACTGAGCATCGGTGGTGGAGGGAGTGAATGTTTGTGGATGGGGTGCCAATCAAGTGGGCTGCTTTGTCCTGGATGGTGTCAAGCTTCTTGAGTGTTGTTGGAGCTGCACTCATCCAGGCAAGTGGGAAGTATTCCATCACGCTTCTGACTTGTGCCATGTGGATGGTGGACAGGCTTTGGGGAGTCAGGAGGTGAGTTACTCACCGCAGGATTCCTACCCTCTGACTTGCTCTTGTAGCCACAGTACAGTTCAGTTTCTGGTCGATGGCAACCCCCAGGATGTTGACAGTGGGGATTCAGTGATGGTAATGCCATTGAACATCAAGAGACAATGGTTAGATTCTCTCTTGTTGGAGATGGTCATTGCCTGGCACTTGTGTGGCGTGAATATTACTTGCCACTTGTCAGCCCAAGCCTGGATATTGTCCAGGTCTTGCTGCATTTGGACATGGGCTGCTTCAGTATCTGAGGAGTCACAAATGATGCTGAACATGGTGCAATCATCAGCGAACATTCCCACTTCTGACCTTATGCTGAAAGGAATGTCATTGATAGTAATAAACAACATGGACCTAACTATTCAAATAGAGCTATCAGAACAATTACCCGTAGCCTTTAAAATCAAGGCCAATAAAACAGCTGAATGTCAGACTTTTTGAAATGCTGTGAAAGGTTGTATCTTTTTACATTTAGTTTCACCCTTATCAAATTAATGATGAAATAAAATAGTGGCTTAATTCAATTTATTTTGTAAGATTAAACATCTGTGCATCTATGTGCCCATTGCAGATATTGGTCAATCTAATCTAGCGGGACAGAAGTTTCATTTTGGGAAAATGTGCAACTTTTGATTTATCAACTCTAATTCTGGATGTGCAATATCCTTTTCAAATAGTTTCCTCTTTCCCTTCTAAAGTGTCAGCTTTGCCTTGGGGTTCACCTTCTCAATTTGGTGTAGGAAGGTTACAGCTTCAAGTCCCACCCCAGAGAATTTGAATCCACAATCTTGGCTGACCACACTGTCTGGTACTGAAGGGAAAAAAAAAGAAAAGAATTTGCATTTATATAGCGCCTTTCACAGTCTCAGGAAATCCCAAAGTGCTTTCAGCCAATCAAGTAGGTTTGAAGTGTAGTCACTATTTCAGGATAGGAAACCAGGCTGCCAATTTGCACACAGCAAACTCCCACAAACAGCGATGGGGCAACGGCCAGATAATCTGTTGCAGTAATGTTGGCTGAACAATAGAACATCAGCTAGGATGCCGGAGGGACGATAACATAACTGTGCACATGATCCCACCTGAATATATTTCAAACAAAGGCATTTTATTCGATTAAATGAATTGTTTCGTTTCATGGATGACTTATTTTCCTCCCAAACACAGCAGAAATTTGTAGACACCATACATTAGTTGAAGAAAATTGTTCCCTTCTGAGTGGGTGGAAAAGCCTTGTTCAACCTGGCTTAAAAAAAGACCATGTTCACTTTTCTTATTCTCTTAAGCGCAGCATTGTTTTATGAACAAACTGCCCTCCACACTGGACCTTGGGATATGGGAGCCAATTATTTGAGATTTTAAATTAGCGCAGGTGTCATTTAAAATCCTGAACCATGAGTCAACAGGAAAAAAAATGTGACCCAATTCTTCAGAGAGATGATAGTGAAACTAAGGGTGGATCAATACTAGATTTCATAAAAGCCTAGAAGTTAGAGTAGTGAGAAAACCTGCCAGCTCCTGACCATTTCCTGCTCCTTTGAAAGCACTATTTGTCTTGGCAACTACATATCCCTGACAGTTAGTGACACAACATGATTTATCGGAACAAGGCAGGTTTCTTTTGTGAAAGGTGCAGCACTTGTTTCGCAACAGGAATTTTTGCTCTGTAATTACCCCCTCAAGTATCTCTCTAATTCCCTTTTACTATCAGCCCTGCCTCATAGACCATAATATACTCCTTGTTCTAATGACCATCTGTTGAAAGACAAATGCCTCTAATTTCCAATGCTTCTCTCATGCTATTCCCGGTTTAAAAACTCAACAGTCTTCCACTATTTCCCTCTCAGAGTTTGTCATGATGCACAAACATTCACTCCCTCCACCACCGACGCACAGTAGCAGCAGTGTGTACCATCTACAAGATGCACTGCAGGAGTTCACCAAGGCTCCTTAGACAGCACCTTCCAAACCCACAACCACTACCATCTAGAAGGACAAGGGCAGCAGATAGATGGGAACACCACCACCTGCAAGTTCCCCTCCAAGCCACTTACCATCCTGACTTGGAAATATATCGCCGTTCCTTCATTGCCGCTGGGTCAAGATCCTGGAACTCCCTTCCTAACGGCACTGTGGGTGTACCTACACCACACGGGACTGCAGCGGTTCAAGAAGGCAGCTCACCACCACCTTCTCAAGGGCAATTAGAGATAGGCAATAAATGCTGGCCCAGCCAGTGACACCCACATCCCACAAATGAATATTTTAAAAAAGTATTGAAAACCTCTATTAGACACAAACCTGTGATTAGTCTTCCCTTTCCCATTGTGAAATCAAAGCCCATTCTGCCAGATTTCATAGCTATAATTTGTATCCCAGGGAATCTCCATTTATAGTCTCCCCAATATCTTTCTCATAACACTTAGCACGGGTCTGTCTGCAACACTTCATCTGAAGCTTAATTTGTTTGCATTTTAAAAATTATCCCTGGCACACCTGTTCTACTCAACACAATGGTGAATAAAGCTTGGGAGAGTAGAAAAGATTTGCATTTATTGTTCATCAAGTGTTAACTGGAAAATTTGAGGGGCTGAATGGCCTTCTCCTGTTCCTAAATGGCAGAACTTGCAACCCATACCTAAACAATTAAAAGGGAATGAACCATAATTCACCTAATTGTTACTCCCAATGAGTTCCTCATTTGCTTGAGTTACCACACAGCAAAAATTCTAACTGTTGAAATCAAATGTTGCACTTTTATCCTGAAAGGAAGGATATCTTGTTCTGCTAAATTAGATTGCATCAATTCTGGAGCAGATATATTGTTGCAAAGATCTATAATCCTTGTGATACACCAGTTTATGAGATACTATACCTGCCCTTAACACTAAGTTAGGTTTTAAAGAAGTCATTTAACACTGAATGGTCAACATTTCAGTTAGAAGAGAGCAGTTAAGCTGCTAAAAAGATTTTTCAAACTCTTTATGTGTGTCTCTATATTCTTTAATTCAAGGACTTCCCCCCTTATTATTTACTGGAATCAATATATTTGGTAAAGAAAAGTGCATTGGCAAGGTGTTATTTAGCAGCAGTGACCATAATGTAACTAACACAATCCCACACAAATATATCCCAAAGATTGAAATCTTGATCCATGAAATAAGCAGCTTCATCCCGTGAATGGTTATTTTCCAACACAGCTGAGACTTGTAGACAATATACATCGCCTTGTACTCTGGAGCACAGTACATTAGAAATAGGAGCTGGAACAGGCCATTCAGCCCTTCAAGCCTGCTCCACCATTCAGCAAGTCTACCTCAACTCCATCTTCACACGCTCTCCCCATATACTTCAATGCCCCAAAAATCTACCGATCTCTGTCGCGATGACTGAGCATCCACAGCTCTCTGGGATAGAAAATTCCAAGGATTCACAACACAACCCTTCAAGTGAAGAAATTTCTCCCCCCCCCCACCTCACAACGTTAGTCCTAAATGACTTCTTACTCTAAGGCACACATGGAAGCTAAACATTCAGTATTTTAACCAGTACAACCTCCACATTAGGTCCAATGACAGAAAAAATTTGGATTCCAATTTTCAGCAGCTTAATAACAAAGGCACAGAGATTGTCATGAAAGTCATCAGTTTCTTAGTGAAATTGCGACTTTGTTCCAAGTGTTTTTTAGAACAAATTATTGTTGGTTACCACCTGCCCTTTACATTGGTGAAATAAAGGATTTCTAAAGATGTTACCATACATTGTATCACATTTTAAATTTCAAAGCAGTCAGTGGCTCATAAATATCTTGTTAATTCCACATTGCATCAGTAAATACTGTACACTCCAGGGCACAGCTGGTTAATGATCAAAAAGAGCTGACTGGGAAATAATTAACTAGATTTAAATAGACAGTTATCAAACCAAAGATCCAAGTGCAGAATTGGGGAGGTGGAAAAACATTGACTTGGCTTCCTAAGAAGGTGTTATTTTCACAGGGATCTGGCAGAAACAGGGCTCATTCTTCAGGTACACATTTGAATGAATGCATGATTCAGGATCTTGTAGGGAGAGTGAGGACATGGGGAGAAAGTGTGGGAGGCAAGAGCAGGAGAATGCAAGGGATGAGGAGTGTGTGAAAGGGAAGAGGGAATGAGAGAGAGTGTGTAAGGGGAGAGAAGGAGAGAACCACAGAGCAGACTGTTGATGAACTAGGTTAAAAAAAAGAAAAACGGGAGGGGGAAAGGGCGTATGGGGGGTGCAGGAGAGGGGTGGTGGAAGACTGGGCAGGAGGGAAGAGGGGGTGGGGGGGAAGAGGGAGTGAGGGAAAGGGGAAGAGGGGTGAGGGAAGAGAGAGGTGGCAGGGGACAAGATAGGGGATGGGAAGGGGGGCGAAAGAAGGGATGGAAAGGGGGGGCGAAAGAGGGGATGGGAAGTGGGGGCGAAAGAGGGGATGGGAAGTGGGGCGAAAGAGGGGGAGAGATAGGGAGGAAAGAGGGGGATGGAGGGGAACGGAAGAGGGGGGGAAGAAGAATGAGGCGGGGGGGAAAGTGGGGTATGGGGAGGGAAGGTAGTGGGGGGGAGAAAGGGGGCTGGAGGGGGGCATGAGGGGCCGGAGTGGAAGAGGGGCTGGGGAGGGAGGAGAAGGCGGGATTGGGGGGGGAGTAGGGGAAGACGGGGCAGAGGGAGGGGGAAAGAGAACAGGAGGAGGGCCAAAGTGGGGGGAAAAAGGGAAAGAGGGGCAGAAGAGGGGCAGGAGGGTGGGGAAGAGGGGTAAAGTGGAGGAAGAGGGGAAGAGGGAAGACGGAAGAATGGAGGGCAAGAGGGGGGTGGGCAAGAGGTGGTGGAGGGGGGGGGGGGGGGGGGGCGGGGTGGGGAAGAGGGGATGGGAAGAGAGAATAGGACAGGTGGAAACAGGGGATGGGTGGGGGGGGGTGGGAAAACAGGGAACAGGTAGTGGGGGGAAACAGGGGATGGGGATGGGAAGTGGGCGGGGAAAACAGGTGACCGGAAGGGTTGGGAGGGTGGGGGGGGGGGGTGGGGGGAAGAGGGGACAGGTAGGGGAGGAGGCGGGAAACAGGGGATAAGAAAGAGGGGACAGAAAAGGGGGGGAAAGGTGGGGGCAAAAGGAGGGGTGAAAGGAGGGGGAAAGGGGGCGAAGGGAGGGAAGAGGGGAAAGGGGGAAGGGGGGGACGGGTTGGGAGGCGAAAGGGGGGATGGGAAGGGGGGCGAAAAGGGACGGGAAGAGGGGCAGGAAAGGGGGAGAGAGGGGGTTGGGGGCAGAGATGGGGAGCATTAGAGGGGGGAGGAAGAATGGGGGCAAGGGGCAGGAGAGGAGGACATGGGGGGGAAGGTGGTGGGGAGGGATAAAGAGGGCAGGAGGGGGCAAGAGGGGCTGGGGTGGAAGAGGGGCTGGGGAGAGAAGTGGGGGAAGTGAGGGCGGGAGGGGGGGAAGAGGTGGGGGAGAGAGGGGAGTGGGGGTGGTCAGGAGGGTGGGGGGGAGAGTGGGGAGTGGGGAAGAGTTGGAGGGAAGAGTGGGGGCGAAGATTGGGGAGGTGGTGGGGGGTGGGGGGAGGAGAGTGGGGGGTGGGGGGGGGAGAGTGGGGGGGGGTGGGGGGCATGGGGGGGACGAGTGGGGGGGGACGAGGGGGACATTGGGGGGGGGAGAGTGGGCAGGGGGTGCAGAAGAGTGGGGGGGGAAAGAGTGGTGGGGTGGGGGAAAAGAGTGGGGGCGTGTGGGGAAAAAGTGGGGTGGTGGGGGGGAAGAGTGGGGGGGTGAGGGGAAGAGTGGGCGGGTGGAGCGGAAGAGTGGGGGGGTGGGGATGGAAGAGTTGGGGGGGTGGGGATGGAAGAGTTGGGGGGGTGGGGATGGAAGAGTTGGGGGGTGGGGTAGAAGAGTGGGTGGAAGACTGGGGGGTGTGGTGGGGGAGGAGTGGGGCAGAAGAGTGAGGGGGCATCAGGGGCAAGAGTGGGGGGGGGAAAGAGTGGGGGGGGAAAGAGTGGGGGGGGAAAGAGTGGGGGGGGAAAGAGTGGGGGGGGAAGAGTGGGGGGGAAGAGTGGGGGGGGGAAAGAGTGGGGGGGGAAAGAGTGGGGGGGGAAAGAGTGGGGGGGGAAAGAGTGGGGGGGGGAAAGAGTGGGGGGGGAAAGAGTGGGGGGGGGAAAGAGTGGGGGGGGGGAAAGAGTGGGGGGGGAAAGAGTGGGGGGGGAAGAGTGGGGGGGAAAGTGGGGGGGGCAAGAGTGGGGGGGGCAAGAGTAGGGGGGAGGAAAGAATGGGGGGGGAAAGAGTGGGGGGAAGAGTGGGGGGGGAAGAGTGGGGGGGGAAGAGTGGGGGGGGAAAGAGTGGGGGGGGGAAGAGTGGGGGGGGGAAAGAGTGGGGGGGGAAGAGAGGGGGGGGGAAAGAGTGGGGGGGGAAGAGTGGGGGGGAAAGAGTGGGGGGGGGAAGAGTGGGGGGGGAAAGAGTGGGGGGGGAAGAGTGGGGGGGAAAGAGTGGGGGGGGGAAAGAGTGGGGGGGGGAAAGAGTGGGGGGGAAGAGTGGGGGGGGAAGAGAGGGGGGGGAAGAGTGGGGGGGGAAGAGAGGGGGGGAAGAGTGGGGGGGGAAGAGTTGGGGGGCGGAAGGGTTAAGAGTGTGGGGGTGGGAGGGGGGAAGAGTGAGGGGGAAGAGTGGGGGGGAAGTGTGGGGGGCAGGTGAGGGGGGAAAGAGGGGAAAGAGGGGGGGCGGGTGAGGGGGGAAAGAGGGGGGCGGGTGAGGGAGGAAAGAGGGGGGGCAGGCCGTGGGGGAAGGGGGGGGCAGGCCGAGGGGGGGGGGGGAAGGGGGGGGCAGGCCGGGGGGGGGGGGGGGTGGGGGGGGGCAGGCAGGGGGGATTGAGGGGGCAAGGAAAAGGGGTGGAACAATGGAGAAGGGGTGAAGGATGGAGGCAGAAAGATTTAAGGGAGGAAGGGAGAAGAAATAGGGGGAGAGGGCACAGGATGGAGGGAATGGGAAGGGAGGAATAGATTGGGGGAAGTGGGATGGAGGAAGGGATGGAGGGGGAGATGGAGGGGGTGGGGGGTGATAGAGGATGGGGTATGGAGGGGGTGGAGGTGGGGCGATGGGGGGTGGAGGGGGAGTGGAGGAGGGGGTATGATGCGGGGGTGGAGGGGGAGTGGAGGAGGGGGTATGATGCGGGGGGTGGAGGGGGAGTGGAGGAGGGGGTATGATGCGGGGGGTGGAGGGGGAGTGGAGGAGGGGGTATGATGCGGGGGGTGGAGGGGGAGTGGAGGAGGGGGTATGATGCGGGGGGTGGAGGGGGAGTGGAGGAGGGGGTATGATGCGGGGGGTGGAGGGGGAGTGGAGGAGGGGGTATGATGCGGGGGTGGAGGGGGAGTGGAGGAGGGGGTATGATGCGGGGGGTGGAGGGGGAGTGGAGGAGGGGGTATGATGCGGGGGGTGGAGGGGGAGTGGAGGAGGGGGTATGATGCGGGGGTGGAGGGGGAGTGGAGGAGGGGGTATGATGCGGGGGGTGGAGGGGGAGTGGAGGAGGGGGTATGATGCGGGGGGTGGAGGGGGAGTGGAGGAGGGGGTATGATGCGGGGGGTGGAGGGGGAGTGGAGGAGGGGGTATGATGCGGGGGGTGGAGGGGGAGTGGAGGAGGGGGTATGATGCGGGGGTGGAGGGGGAGTGGAGGAGGGGGTATGATGCGGGGGTGGAGGGGGAGTGGAGGAGGGGGTATGATGCGGGGGGTGGAGGGGGAGTGGAGGAGGGGGTATGATGCGGGGGGTGGAGGGGGAGTGGAGGAGGGGGTATGATGCGGGGGTGGAGGGGGAGTGGAGGAGGGGGTATGATGCGGGGGGTGGAGGGGGAGTGGAGGAGGGGGTATGATGCGGGGGGTGGAGGGGGAGTGGAGGAGGGGGTATGATGCGGGGGGTGGAGGGGGAGTGGAGGAGGGGGTATGATGCGGGGGGTGGAGGGGGAGTGGAGGAGGGGGTATGATGCGGGGGGTGGAGGGGGAGTGGAGGAGGGGGTATGATGCGGGGGGTGGAGGGGGAGTGGAGGAGGGGGTATGATGCGGGGGGTGGAGGGGGAGTGGAGGAGGGGGTATGATGCGGGGGGTGGAGGGGGAGTGGAGGAGGGGGTATGATGCGGGGGTGGAGGGGGAGTGGAGGAGGGGGTATGATGCGGGGGGTGGAGGGGGAGTGGAGGAGGGGGTATGATGCGGGGGGTGGAGGGGGAGTGGAGGAGGGGGTATGATGCGGGGGGTGGAGGGGGAGTGGAGGAGGGGGTATGATGCGGGGGGTGGAGGGGGAGTGGAGGAGGGGGTATGATGCGGGGGTGGAGGGGGAGTGGAGGAGGGGGTATGATGCGGGGGTGGAGGGGGAGTGGAGGAGGGGGTATGATGCGGGGGGTGGAGGGGGAGTGGAGGAGGGGGTATGATGCGGGGGGTGGAGGGGGAGTGGAGGAGGGGGTATGATGCGGGGGTGGAGGGGGAGTGGAGGAGGGGGTATGATGCGGGGGGTGGAGGGGGAGTGGAGGAGGGGGTATGATGCGGGGGGGTGGAGGGGAGTGGAGGAGGGGGTATGATGCGGGGGGTGGAGGGGGAGTGGAGGAGGGGGTATGATGCGGGGGGTGGAGGGGGAGTGGAGGAGGGGGTATGATGCGGGGGGTGGAGGGGGAGTGGAGGAGGGGGTATGATGCGGGGGGTGGAGGGGGAGTGGAGGAGGGGGTATGATGCGGGGGGTGGAGGGGGAGTGGAGGAGGGGGTATGATGCGGGGGTGGAGGGGGAGTGGAGGAGGGGGTATGATGCGGGGGTGGAGGGGGCACTGGCCATGTTACCTCTCTGCGCCGGCTGGGAGCTCCGGGTCGGGTCAGTAAAGCGGTGTCTCCGCAAACCACCGCAGTGTCTTCCACGAAGACGCAGTCGGGGAGGCTGTGGTCGGCCGGCAGCTGGAGCACCTGTAAACCCAGCTTGTGGCTCAGGATTCCGGTGTAGAGCTGGTGTTCTCGCCGAGCTTTCTCCATATCCACCGACTCTCCTCCGCTCATCCGCAGCGCTTCAACAGCCAGAGAGTCCGGGATATCCCTCACCACAGCGTGGGTACAGCTCCCAAAGACAGGCAGGGTCCCGGCCATGGTCCCAGCTTCACTCTAATGTCTACAGCCCGGGCTGAGTGTGAAGAGCTCACACTCTCTAAAATACTGTCTCTCACGCTGCCTGGGATAGAGGCGGGACCGGAAAATAGCGACCAGATTCTGATACTGTCTCTGATAACTGCCTTTAACACTGAGTCTCACACTGCCTGACAACCCCTCTCTCTCAATCTCCATCTGTCACTATCTCTCTCTCTCTCTCTCTCTGTCTGTCACTTTGTCTGTCACCATCTCATTCTCTGTCTGTCACTATCTCTCACTCTCTGTCTGTCACTATCTCTCTCTCTATCTGCCACTATCTCTCGATCTCCCACTGTCACTATCTCTCTCTCTGTCTGTCACTATCTCTCTCTCTCTGTCTGTCACTATCTCACTCTCTGTCACTATCTCTCTCTCTGTCTGTCACTATCTCTGTCTGTCACTATCTCTCTCTGTCTGTCACTATCTCACTCTTTGTCACTATCTCTCTGTCTGTCACTATCTCATTCTCTCTCTGTCACTGTCTCTCTCTCTATCTGTCACTATCTCACTCTCTGTCACTATCTCTCTCTCTCTATCTGTCACTATCGCACTCTCTGTCACTATCTCTCTCTCTCTGTCTGTCACTATCTCTCTCTCTCTATCTGTCACTATCTCATTCTCTCTCTGTCGCTATCTCTGTCTGTCACTATCTCACTCTCTGTCTGTCACTACCTCTCTGTCTATCATTATCTCACTCTCTCTCTGTCACTATCTCTCTCTGTCAATCTTTGTCTCTCTGTTTCTCTCTACCTCTCTCTTACTATGTCTGTCTGTCACTATCTCTGTCACTATCTCTCTATCTCTCTCTGACTCTCTAGCTCTTTGACTCTCTCTGTCACTCTGTCACTCTTTCTCTGTCTCTCTCTGTCTGTCTATCTCTCTGTCAATCTCTGTCTCTCCGTGACTCTCTACCTCTCTCTTTCACTATGTCTGTCTGTCACTATCTCTCTGTCACTATCTCTCTATCTCTCTCTGACTACCTCTCTGACTCTGTTACTCTCTCTCTCACTCTCTTCGTCTCTCTCTCTCTGTCAATATCTTTCTGTCAATCTCTCTCTCAGTTTATCACTATCTCTCTCTCTCTGTCACTATGTCTGTCACTATCTTTCTCGGTCTATCGCTATCTCTCTCTCTATCTCTCTGTCTGTCACTATCTCTCTGTCTGTTACTCTCTCTGTCACTCTCTTCGTCTCTGTCACTATCTTTCTTTCTGTCAATCTCTCTCTCAGTCTATCACTATCTCTCTCTCTCTCTGTCACTATGTCTGTCATTAACTTTCTCGGTCTATCACTATCTCTCTCTATCTCTCTGTCTGTCACTATCTCTCTGTCTGTCACTATCTCTCTCTCTCTGTCACTATCTCTCTCTCTGTCTATCTCTCTCTCAGTCTATCACTATCTCTCTCTCTCTCTGTCTGTCACTATCTCTCTCTCTCTGTCACTATCTCTCTCTCAGTCTATCACTATCTCTCTCTCTCTGTCACTATGTCTGTCACTATCTTTCTTGGTCTATTGCTATCTCTCTCTCTATCTCTCTGTCTGTCACTATCTTTCTGTCAATCTCTCTCTCAGTCTTTTGCTATCTCTCTCTCTCTCTGTCACTATCTCTCTGTCTGTCACTATCTCTCTGTCACTCTCTCTCTATATCTCTGTCAATCTCTCTGTCTCTATGTGACTCTCTACCTCTCTCTCTCACTATGTCTATCTGTCACTATCTCTCTGTCACTATCTATCTCTCTGACTACCTCTCTGACTCTATTACTCTCTCTGTCACTTTCTCTGTCTCTCTCTGTCACTATCTTTCTCTCTGTCAATCTCTCTCTCAGTCTATTGCTATCTCTCTCTCTCTCTGTCACTATCTTTCTTGGTCTATTGCTATCTCTCTCTCTCTCTCTCTCTGTCACTCTCTGTCACTATCTCTCTGTCACTATCTCTCTCTCTGTCACTCTCTCTCTCTCTCTGTCAATCTCTGTCTCTGTGACTCTCTACCTCTCTCTCTCACTATGTCTGTCGGTCACTATCTCTCTGTCACTATCTCTCTACCTCTCTCTGACTCTGTTACTCTCTCTGTCACTCTCTCTGTCTGTCTCTCTCTCTGTCACTATCTTTCTCTCTGTCAATCTCTCTCTCAGTCTATCGCTATCTCTCTCTCTCTCTGTCACTATGTCTGTCACTATCTTTCTCAGTCTATCGCTATCTCTCTCTCTCTCTCGATCTCGCTGTCTGTCACTATCTCTCTCTGTCAATCTCTCTCTCTCTATCTTTCTCTCTGTCAAACTCTCTCTCAGTCTATCGCTATCTCTCTTTCTCTGTCAATATATCTCTGTCTGTCACTATCTCTCTGACACTCTCTCTCTCTCTATTTCTCTCTCTGTGTCAATCTCTTGTCTCTCTGTGACTCTCTACCTCTCTCCCTCACTATGTCTGTCTATCTCTTTGTCACTATCTCTCTATCTCTCTCTGACTATCTCTCTGACTCCCTCTGTTACTCTCTCTGTCACTATATTTCTCTCTGTGACTCTCTATCTCTGTCACTATCTCTCTGTGACACTCTGTGACTCTCTGTCACTATCTCTCTCTCTCTCTCTCTGACTCTCTCTCTCTTTCTCTCTCTCTGTGTCACCCTCTCCCTGAAAGGCTGCCAGGAGTACACACATTCAGTTCAGTGTGCCCCTGCTCATCGCTCTGCCTTCAATTCCCGCCTCTGCCTCAGTGCTTCAGCCAGTGGCTCTCCCTCCCTCCTCTCTCTCTGCGTCAGCTGTCCCTTGCTCTCTCCCCTCCTTCCTCTCCCTCCATCCATCTCTCCACTCTCCTTTCCCTCCATCCATTCCCTACCCTACCTCACTACCCTCTCTCTTACATCCTATTCCCTGCTCTGTCTCCCTTGGTCTCTCTTCCCACCCTCACTCTCCATCTCCCACCCTCCCTACACTCCATCCCTCTATCTGCACTCAGCCCCTCTCCCTGCCTTCCCTCCTTTTCTATACCCTCACTCCCTTACTTACCCTCCCACCTTCCTTGTCTGAAGAAGTCATACAGACTCGAAATATTAACTGTTTCTCTCTCCACAGATGCTACCAGACCTGCTGAGATTTTCCAACATTTTCTGTTTTTATTATATTTTCAGCTCTCTATACACCCCTCCCTCTCTACCCTTGCCCTCCCTCCCTCTCCTTCCCCATCCCCTCCCTTTCATCCATCCCTCTCCATCCACTTCCTTCCCTCCCTCTCCCTACATCTCTCCACACCCCCATCTCCCTGTTCCCTCTTCTCCCTCCCCTCCCCTCTCTTCCTTACCTCTCTCCCTCTCCTCCCTCCCTGTCCCTCATTCTCCATGTCCTCCCTCTCCATCCACTCTCCTTCCTCTCCCCTCCCTCTCCACACCCATTCCTTCCTCTCCTTTCCTTCCCTCCCCTTCCCTCCCCGCCTCTTCCTCTCTCTCCTTCCTATCCCTTCCTCTCTCTTCCTTCCCCCTTCTTAACCCTCCCTCCTGCTCCCCCTCTCTCCCTCCTGGTCCCCCTCTGTCCCTCCTTCCCTCTCCCTCCTTCTTCACCTCCCCACTCTCTCCATCCCCTCCCTCCCCTCCCTCTTCCTCCCTCTGTCTCCTCACTCCATCTCCCTCTCTTCCTCATTCCCTCTCCCTCTCCCCTCCCCTCCCTCCCTCTCCGTTTCTCTCTTCCTCGCTCACTGTCCCGCCCTGCCTGCCTCTACTCTCCCTCCCTCTCTTTCCCTCAACTGTCCCACACATCCATCCCACCTCTCCCTCTCCTTCCCTCTCCTCCTCCCTCCCTCCCTCCTTGGCGCTCTCTTCCTCTCTTTCCCCACTCTCTCTCCTACCCACTCCCCCTCACTTGGACCCATTCCGATCCCTCCCTCTCCTTCCCTCTCCCAACTCTCCTTCCCCCAATACCTCTCTCTCTCTCCCCCCACATAAGGAAGTTTTATTGGATTGTTGAATGAGAAACTTGGTTAAAGAGGTCAGTTTTAATGAGTGTCTTCAAGAAAGAAAGCGAGGGGAAGATGGATGGGAGGAATTCCAGAGCTTAGGGCCCAGGCAGCTGAAGGCATGGCCATCCATGGGAGAGTGGTTAAAATCAAGGATGCTTGTGGGCATCGCTGGCAAAGCCAACATTGGTTGCCCATCTCTTGCTCGGCCATTTCAGAGGGCAGTTAAGAGTCCACCACATCGCTGTAGGCCAGACCGGGGTAAGAGTGGCAGATTTCCTTCCCTAAAGGAAGATGGATTTATATGAAAATCGATGGTAGTTTCATGGTGACCATTACTGAGACTAGCTTTGAATTCCAGATTTATTAGCCTGAATTTAAATTCCATCAGCCACCGCAATGGGATTGCCCTTGAGAAGGTGGTGGTCAGCTGCCTTCTTGAACCGCTGCAGTCCATGTGGTGTAGGTACACCCACAGTGCTGTTAGGGAGGGAGTTCCAGGATGTTGACCCAGCGACAGTGAAGGAACGGCGATATATTTCCAAGTCTGGATGGTGAGTGACTTGGAGGGGAACTTCCAAGTGGTGGTGTACCCATGTGTCTGCTGCCCTTGTCCTTCTAGGAGGTAGCAGTCATGGGTTTGGAAGATGCTATCTAAGGATCCTTGGTGAGTTCCTGCAGTGCGTCTTGTAGATGGTACTGTGTGTCGGTGGTGGAAGGAGTGACCGTTTGTGGATGTGGTGCCAATCAAGCGGGTTGCTTTGCCCTGGACGGTGTCAAGCTTCTTGTGTGTTGTGGGAGCTGCACTCATCCAGACAAGTGGGGAGTATTCCATCACACTCCTGACTTGTGCCTTGTAGATGGTGGACAGGCTTTGGGGAGTCAGGTGGTGAGTTACTCACCAGAAGTGGAGGGGCACAGGTATCTCGGACGGTTGTGGATCTGGAGGAGGTTATAGAGCTAGGGAAGGATGAAGCCATGGAGGCATTTGAAAGCAAAGGTGAGAATTTTAAAATTAAGGCTTGGTTAGCCGGAGCCAAGGTAGGTCAACGAGCAGAAATGTGATAGGTGAATGAGACTTGGTGTGAGTAAGGACATGGGTAGCAGAGTATTGGATGACCTCAAGATTAGGGAGGGAAAAGGTGAGAGACCAGCCAGGAGTATGTTGGAATAGTCGAGTCCAGAGGTAACAAAGGCATGGATGAGGGTTTCAGCAGCTGATGAGCTGAGACAGGGGTGAAGTCTGGCGATGTCATGGAGCTGGTAAAAAACAGTCTTAGTGATGCTGCAAATATGTGGTTCAAAGCTCCTTTCAAGGGTTCAGCCTCAGACTGGTTCCAGAGAGAGGGGTGGAGTCAGTTGTTTGGGAATGGATTTGCGGATCGAACCGAAGACAATGGTTTCAGTCGTCTCATATTTAGCTGGATGAAAATTCCACTCGTCCAGTACTGGATATCAGATAAGCAGTCTGATAATTTAGCAGAAGTGAAGGAGTTGAGAGAGGTGGTGTTAGGCAGAGCTGAGTGTCATCAGCGCAAACATGGAAACGGATGCTGTGCTTTCAAATAGAATATAGGAGCAGGAGTAGGCCATTCGGCCCATCAAGCCTGCTCTACCATTCAATTATTCTACCACTGAGGGGAGGCAGTGGCATAGTGGTATTGTCACTGGGCCGGTATTCCAGAGACCCAGGGTAATGCCCTGGGGACCTGGGTTTGAATCCCACCATGGCAGATGGTGAAATCTGAATTCAATAAAAATAAAAATCTGGAATTAAAAGTCCGAAAATGACAAAGAAACCATTGTCAATTGTTGTAAAAACCCTTTAGGGAAGGAAATTTGCTGTCCTTCCCTGGTCTAGCCCACAGCAATGTGGTTGACTCTTAACTACCCTCTGAAATGGCCCAGCAAGCCACTCAGTTGTATCTCAATCCGCTAACAAGTCCAAAAGGAATGGAACTGGATCGGGCACCGGGCACTGAGGCTGGAAGGGCACAGAACGTGCTCAGGGTGGGGGACTTCAATGTGGGCCATCAGCAGCAGCACAATTGTACTCGAACACAATCTGTAACCTCATGGCCTGGAATATCCCCTGCTATACCATTATCATCAAGCCAGGGGATCAGTCCTGGTTCAATGAAGAGTGCAGGAGGGCATGCCAGGAACAGCACCAGGCATGCCTAAAAATGAGGTGTCAACCTGGTGAAGCTACAGCACAGGACTACTTGCACACCAAACAGCATAAGCTGCTTGATAGACAGTGATAGACATAGCTAAGCAATCCCACAACCAATGGATCAGATCTAAGCTCTGCGGTCCTGCCACATCCAGTTGTGAATGATGGTGGACAATTAAACAACTCAGTGGAGGAGGAGGCTTCATAAATATCCCCATCCTCAATGATGGAGGAGCCCAGCACATCAGTGCAAAAGATAAGGTTGAAGCATTTGCTACAATCTTCAGCCAGAAGTGCTGAGTGGATGATCCATCTCAGCCTCCTCCAGAGGTCCCCAGCATCACAGATGCCAGTCTTCAGCCAATTCAATTCACTCCATATGATATCAAGAAATGGCTGAAGGCACTGGACACTGCAAAGCCTATGGGCCCTGACAATATTCCAGCAATTATACTCAAACTTGTGCTCCAGAACTTACTGCGCTCCTAGCCAAGCTGTTCCAGTACAACTACAACACTGGCAAGGACACAGAAACGTGGGAAATTGTCCAGGTATGTCCTGTACACAAAAAACAGGACATCCAACCCACCCCATCATTCCATACTCCATCATCAGTAAAGTAATGGAAGGGGTCTTCAACAATGCTATCAAGCAGTACTTGCATAGCAATAACCAGCTCACTGATGCCCAGTTTGGGTTCCACCAGTGCCACTCAGCTCCTGACCTCATTATAGCCTTGCTTCAAACATGGACCAAAGAGCTGAACTCCCGAGATGAGGTGAGAGTGACTGCCCTTGACATCAAGACAGCATTTGACTGAGTGTGGCATCAAGGAGCCCTAGCAAAACTGGAGTCAATGGGGAGCAGGGGGTAAACTCTCTGCTGGTTGGAGTCATACCCAACACAAAGGAAGATGGTTGTGGTTGTTGGAGGTCAGTCATCTCAGTTCCAGGACATCACTGCAGGAGTTCCTCAGGGTAGTGTCCTCGGCCCAACCATCTTCAGCAGCTTCATCAATTACCTTCTTTCCATCATAAGGTCAGAAGTGGGGATGTTCACTGATGATTGCACAATGCTCAGCACCATTCACGACTCCTCAGATACTGAAGCAGTCCATGTCCAAATGCAGCAAGACCTGGGCAATATCCAGCCTTGGGCTGACAAGTGGCAAATAACATTCGCGCCACACAAGTGTCAGGTAATGACCACCACCAACAAAAGATAACTTAACCATCGCCCTTTGACATTCAATGGCTTTACCATTGCTAAATCCCCCCTCTATCAACAACCTGGGGGTTACCCATTGACCAGAAACTGAACTGGACTAGCCATAAAAGCACTGTGGCTACAAAAGCAGGTCAGAGGCTAGGAATCCTGCAGCAAGAAACTCACCTCCTGACTCCCCAAAGCCTGTCCACCATCTACAAGGCACAAGTCAGGAGTGTGATGGAATACTCCCCACTGGCCTAGATGAGTGCAGCTCCCACAACACTCAAGAAGCTCAGCACCATCCAGGACAAAGCAGACCACTTGATTGGCAACACATCCACAAACATTCACCGCCTCCATCAACAACATACAGTAGCAGCAGTGTGTACCGCCTACAAGATACACTGCAGGAACTCACCAAGGCTCCTTAGACAGCACCTTCCAAACCCACGATCACTACCATCTAGAAGGACAAGGGCAGCAGATAGATGGGAACATCACCACCTGAAAGATTCCTCCAAGCCACTCACCATCCTGACTTGGAAATATATCGCCGTTCCTTCACTGTCACTGGGTCAAAATCCTGGAACTCCCTCCCTAACAGCACTGTGGGTGTACCTACACCCCATGGACTGCAAGAAGGCAGCTCCCCACCACCTTCTCAAGGGCAATTAGGGATGGACAATAAATGCTGGCCTAACCAGTGATGTCCACATCCCATGAATAAATAACAAAAAAAGCCCTGTAAAAATTTTCAATGAGATGACCCCTCAGTCTTCGAAACTCTACGATAATACAGGCCCAGTCACTCAAGCTCTCCTCGTAAGACAATCCCACCGTTCCGGAGATTAATCTGGCGAATCTCTGTTACACTTCCCCTCCACGACAAGTACATCCTTCCTCAGATAGGGAGACCAAAGCTATACACAATACTCCAGGTGAGGTCTCACCAAGGCTCCACACAAATGCAGCAAGATATCTTTACTCGCGTACTCAAATCCTCTCGCAGTGAAAGCCAACATACCATTTGCCTTCCTAATGGTTTGCTGCACCTGCATGCTAGTTTTTAGTGACTCATGAACAAGGACAGCCAGGTCCCTTTGGACATCAACACTTATCAGCATCCCACCATTTAAGAAATACTCTGCCTTTCTGTTTTTTCTACCAGAGTGGGTAACTTCACACTCATTCACATTACACTCCAACAGCAATGTTTCTGCCCACTCAGTTAACCTGTCCAAATCCCCTTGCCGCCTCTTTGTATCCTCCTCACAACCCACAGTCCCACCTGTGCCATCAGCAAATTTGGAAACATTAATTTAACACAGATTATGAACAGCTGAGGCCCCAGCACTGCTCCTTGCAGTGTCTCAGTAATAACAGCCTGCCATCCTGAAAATGATCTGTTTATCCCTAGGCCTGAGGTTTTTTTTTTGCTTGTCGGGCACACGCGATCGGTGGGCCCAGGAACAGATGGGAAATGGACCCCTGACCACGATTTCACGATGGTTGGCCAATAAACGGCCGGCCGGCACGAAAGGTGTGCTGAAAATGGCTTGGCGCTGCCGGCGGGGGTGAGAAAGAGGGCAGGTACTGATGTCACCGTGGGTTTGGGGTTGGTGCTTCCACTGAGCTCCCAGAAGGCAGACAGCGGCCCCCCGGGGAGCTGCCAACCTCCACAGAAACAAAACAACACAAAATGCTGCAAAATATGTCCTTGCGGCACCTGAATCAGCACCTGAAAGTTTACCTTATATATATAAAAAAAAAACAGTCCCCAGATATCTCTTCTTATTTTATTTCCCCACACAAATGTCACCCCGCCCTGGGTCGAGGCTTGAGCAAAAATGTAAAGGCCGCCTGGCCGATTGGCCCATCAGCAACCGCAAAGGTCGACGGGCCACTGAAAACTCACACCCAAGCGCCTCCTTAACGTGCTCGATTTCCCGCTTAATTGTCGGCGGGCACACTTCCGACTGCCACCTGTGCCCACCGAGTGAGATATCGCGCTATTTCGCAGCCGGGCGGGGCAGGCGTGTGCCCGCTTGCGGGGCCTAAAATTCTGGCCTTACTCTCGGTTTTCTGCCTGTTAATCAATTCTCAATCCATGGCAGGATGTTACTCCCAGTCCAACGTGCTTTCAGTTTGTTTACTAACCTCCTTCGTGGCACCTTATCAAAAGCTTTCTGAAAATCCAAATACACCACATCCCCCGGTTCTCCTTTATCTATGCTACAAGTAACATCCTCAAGGAACTCCAACAGCTTTGTCAAACATGATTTCCCTTTCATAAATCCATGTTGACTCTGCCCAATCATATCATTATTTTCCAAGTGTCTAGTTATCACATCCTTTATAATAGATTCTAATATTTTCCCCACTACTGACATCAAACTAACAGGCCTGTAGTTCTCCATTTCTTCTCTCCCTCCTTTCTTAAATAGCAGTGTAACATTTGCTACTTCCCTGTCCGCAGGAACCTTTCCAGAATCTATAGAATTTTGAAATTTAACCACCAATGTATCTATTATCTCGATAGCCACTTCCTTCAACACTCTGGGATGTAGCTCATCAGGTCCAGGGGATTTATTAACTGTCAATCCAATTAAATTTTGAGTACGACCTCTTTATTAATACTAATTTCGTTCAGTTCCACATGATGTCATCAAGGGCAACAAGTTGGTGAGAAAATAGGAGAGGGTCTAAGGATAGACCCTTAGCAGCTGCTGAAACCCTCACTCATTTTAGACTATTCCATTCTAGTCCCTAGACTATGCCAACGCACTTTAAATCGTAGGGCTGAATTTGGAGATCATCGGGCACGCACCCACCCATCTGTCCAAAGAGTCATAGAGTCATTATGGGCTGAATGTTACACTGTGGTCTCAGCCTCCTCTAACCCCGCCCCCCCGACGTAAGTCAGGGACAAGACACTTGGCTGACTCACTCCATAGCTACTTAACAGCCATCTGGACATTAATTGACTTGAGGCAAGACTTCCACCCCATTCCCGGCAGAACTCCCGCCTCAGAGAGCTGCTGGCCAATCAAATTGCCAGAGCTCTCATCCCAGCAGCGCCACCAGGAGCCATGGTCACAGTAGGGACTGCAACAGTCACTGAAGAAGGCGTTCAGAGATGGAGCCTTGGCTGTGAGGTGAGTCCAGGGTCTCGCTGGGGAAAAGGCAGGGGTGTGGCACTACGTGGATTACTCATGCAGAGGGCCAGCATGGACATGATAGGCCAAAAGGCCTCTTTCTGTGCTGTTACTATTCTTTGATTCTAGTCCATTAAACCGTTCATAGTTTTGAACAACTCTATCAAAAAAACCTTTTAAAAAAGAAAAATTGCATTTATACAGTGCCTTTCAGAACATGAGGACTTCCCAAAGTGGTTTACAGTCAACCAAATACTTTTGATGTGTAGTCACTTTCGTAATGCAGAAAACACAGCAGCCAATTAGCACACAGCAAGATCCCACAAACAGCAATGAGATAACGATCATATAATCTGTTTTATTGATGTTGGTTGAGGGATAAATACTGACCAGGACACCAGGGTGAACACCCCTGCTTTTGTTTGAGAGAGTGTTGTAGTTCTACTAGTGTACTACTACTACTGTAGTGTTCCCTCCCAGACTCCTTCCTCCCCCTCAACTCCTTCCTCCCCCTGAACTCCTTCCTCTCCCAGGACTCCTTCCCCTCCCTGGACATCTTTCTCCCCATGGACTCCCCCCACCCCCACCAGATTCCTTCCTCCCCCTGGACTCCTTCCTCCCCCAGACTCTGCCTCCTTTCTGGACTCCTTCTCCCCTCCAAACTCCTTCCCTTAGGTCTTTCATTCTACCTGAGAGAGTTGACGGGCCTCAGTTTAATGCCTTGTCCAGAAGATGGTGCCTGTGACAGTGCAGCACAACCTCAGCATTGCACTGGAGTGTTAGCCTTGATTTTGGTGCTCAAGTCCTGGAGTGGGATTTGAACATGGAGCCTTGTAACTCAAGAGAGAGTGATAAAAAGCCCCACTGATAAACCTTGTAACTCAAGAGAGAGTGCTACCAACCTAGCTACCGCTGATAAAAGCCTTGTTCATTGAGGTTTAACTAGGTTTTTAATGGGAATCACAATAATAACTGCTGAACAACCAACCTGGCCTTGAAAATATAATTTTATATTTGTTGAAAGTTTCTAAATGTCTCCATTATAAATAACTGCGAGTTTTTAAACTAGCTTTTTCAAACAGTTATTTTTTAAAGTTTGTTCATGATATTTTGACTTCTATCTCCACCCAATGTTTATCCCCCAATCTTTATTTCATTCCGTAAAATTTTTAATAAATGATTTGGTTTCCTGGCTGGCTATCGTTGAGAATTCTTTAACGTGATTGGATGCCTGGACAGCCTGATGACATCACTCTCACTCCATGCTGGGAACCCCCATTAAACAATTGCAGGGCGAGGGAGGTAAGCTCCTCGCCCCTGAGATCGCTACATCTCTCAGTGAGGCTGTCTTCTCAGTCAGTGGTGGGCACCTTCACGTTGCTGCTGAGCGCCAATCCTGGGCCATTGACTTCTTGTTGGGCCATTGTAACACCTGGGCTGACAGCCTCCTGGTAACCCGGGCAGCGAGTGTTGGTGGGCTATCGAAACAAGAGGCACAGTGACCGAGGTTAACCTACGATCCTGAACAATAATGCGGCCAGTAGCATAGTGGAAATCTAGAGGTTCAGATTAATGATCTAGAGGCATAAGCTGAAATCCCAATAATGAATAAATCTGGAATAAAATGCTAATTAAATTAATTATGAAATTACTGAGTTGTTGTAAAAACCTGTCTGGTTCACCAACGTCCTTTAGGGAAGGGAAACTGCTGTCCTTAACTGGTCTGGTCCACTTGTGACTGCAGATGTGGCTGTGCTTCATTTTTGACTGCCCTCTTAAATGGCCTAGCAAGCCACTCAGTCAAAACGGGGGCAGAAATTGTCCATTCGGCCCCTCGAGTCTGCTCTGCCATTCAATAAGATCATGGCTGATCTGTTTGTGTTTTGAGTTCTGTATTCCCAACTACACCCCCCACTCCCCCCCACCCCCAACCCCCACCCCCAATAACCTTTGATTCCTTTGCCAAACAAGAATCTAGCTACCTCGGCCTTGAAAATATTCAGTGACCCCGCCTCCACTGCCGTCTGAAGCAGAGAGTTCCAAAGTCGCACAACCCTCTGAGAGGAAACATTTCTCCTCACCTCTGTCCGATAAGGGCGACCCCTAATTTTAAAACAGTGCCCCCTAGTTCTGGACTCACCCACAAGAGGAAATGTCCACCTCATCAAAACTATTCAGGAGTCAACTCTCACTCTTCTAACCAAACACATCCTCATATGACAACCCGCTCAATCCAAATATCAATCCAATAAACTTCCTCTGAACCACCTCTAATGCATTTACATCCTTCCTTAAATAAGGAGACGAAACTTACACACAGTATTCGAGATGCAGTCACACCAATGCCCTGTACAACTGAAGCATAACATCCTTACGTATATGTTCAATTCCTCTCGTGATAAAGGATAGCATTCCATTAGCCTTCTTAATTACATGTGGTGCCCACATAATAACTTTTTGTGACTCATGCACTAGAACACCCAGATCCCTCTGCACCTCGGAATTCTGCAGTCGTTCTCTCTTTAAGTAATACTCTGCTTTTTTACTCTTCCGGCCAAAGTGAACAATTTCATATTTTCACACATTATACTCCATGGCCGGAATCTTTTGGTCAGCGAGTGGGGGCGGGGTCAGTGAGCAGGGGCGGGGTCAGTGAGGGGGGTGGGGCCCACTTGCCGACGTGTAAAATGACGCATGGTGATGTCGGACACGTGCCCCGATGTCACCGGCGTCATTCAGATTTTCAGTTCAGCGGACGCACGTTGGAGTCGGCTACACGCCCGCCAAACTGTCAAAGGCCTATTAAGACCATTTAAATATCAATTAAACTAATTAACAGAGCTGCCTGTCCATCCTTAAGGTTGTCGGGGGGGGGGGTGGGGGCGGCAGGCAAAGAGCCCAGGCGGCCTCTGCATTTATCATGAAACCTCATCCACGGGCGGGATGAGGCTTCATGAAGTGTTTATAAATTGAATGAAAGTTTTTATTAAAGTTCATTGACATGTCCCAGCTCATGTGACACTGTCACATGGGGGAACATGTGTTAAAAGGTTTTGTGTTCTTTATTAAAATTTTAAAAAGTCAAACTAATCTCCCTGAGGCAGCTCTGTGCCTGGACTCAACCTCCTCTCCCCAGCCGCATAGGGAGCACTGAACGCTTCCGGGTGTGAGTCATGCCGGGCGGGTCTTAATTGGCTTGCCCATGTAAAATGGCAGCGCCCATTGGCTGTGTGCCCGGCCTGCGCCCACTCCCGTCTAACCACGCCCGCCCCCTCCCCCGACGGGGAGAAAATTCTCCCCTATCTGTCAGATTTTTGCCCACTCATTCAACTTATCTATATCTGTCTGTAAACTCCTTATGGCTTCTTCACAACATACTTTCCTACCTATTTTTGCGTCACCTGCAAATTTAGCTACTATGCCTTCGCTCCCCTCCTCTAAGTCATTGATATAAATTGTAAAAAGTTGAGGCCCCAGTACAGACCCCTGCGGGACTCCCCTCGTCACATCCTGTCAATCAGACAAAGACCCATTTATGCATACTCTGCTTTCTGCCAGCCAGCCAATCTTCTTTCTAGGCTAATATGTTACCCCCTACACCATGAGCTTTTATTTTCCACAATAATCTTTGATGTGGCACCTTATTAAATGTCTTATGGAAATCCAAGTACAACACATCTACAGGCTCCCCTTTATCCATGGTACATGTGACTCCTTCAAAGAGCTGCAATAAACTGGTTAAACATGATTTCCTTTTCAGTCGTATGAAACCATTACAGAAAAGCCAAATAAGAATAAAAGCAGACGGACCAACTGGAAGCAACAAACCCACAACCAGCCCAGTCGATCCTGCGAAGTCCTCCTGACTAACATCTGGCTACCAGTGCCAAAATTGGGAGAGCGGTCTTACAGACTAGTCAAGCAGCAGCCTGACAGAGTGATGCACGTGGAATTATAACTTACAATGTCCCAGACACTACCATCACCATCCCTGGGTGTGTCCTGTCCCACAGGCAGGACAGACCCAGCAGAAGTGGCTGCACAGTGATGTACAGTTGGAAGGGAGTTGCCCTGGGAGTCCTCACCATCGACTCCAGACCCCATTAAGCATCAGGTCAAATATGGGCACGGAAACAAAAACAGAAAATGCTGGAGAAGCTCAGCAGGTCTGGCAACATCTTTGGAGAAAGAAACAGAGTTCACATTCTGAGTCCGCATGATTCTTTTTCAGAGCAAACCCCTCTGATTATTACCTACCGCGCCCACTCAGCTGATGTTGAACACCATTTGTAGGAAGCACTGAGGGTGACAAGGGCACAAAATGTACTCTGGGTGGGGGACTTCAATGTCCATCACCAAGAGTAGCTCAGTAGTACCACTACTGACCGAGCTGGCTGAGTCCTAAAGGACGTAGCTGCTAGACTGGGTCTGCGGCTGGTGGTGAGGGAACCAACAAGAGGGAAAAACATACTTAATCTCGTCCTCACCAATCTACCTGTCACAGATGCATCTGTCCATGACAGCACTATCAGTGCCATCTTTCTATGGCACTGTGGGCCATTAGAAGCAGCAGAGTTTTATCCACCTACAGTCTGTAGCCACATGGCTGGGCAGCTGAAGCAGTCCCTGTCCGAATGCAGCAAGACCTGGACAATATCCAGGCTTGGGATGACAAGTGGCAAATAACATTCACAGCACACAAGTGCCAGGCAATGACCATCTCCAACAAGAGAGAATCTAACCATTGTTCCTTGACATTCAATGGCATTACCATCACTGAATCCCCCACTGTCAACATCCTGGGGGTTACCCATTGACCAGAAACTGAGCTGGACTAGCCATATAAATACTGTGGCTACAAGAGCAGGTCAGAAGCTAGGAATCCTGAAGTGAGTAACTCACCTCCTGACTCCCCAAAGCCTGTCCACCATCTATAAGGCACAAGTCAGGAGTGTGATGGAATACTCTCCACTTGCCTGGATGAGTGCAGCTCCCACAACACTCAAGAAGCTTAACACCATCCAGGACAAAGCAGCCTGCTTGATTGGCATCCCATCCACAAACATTCACTCCCTCCACCACCAATGCACAGTAGCAGCAGTGTGTACCATCTACAAGATGCACGGCAGCAACTCACCAAGGCTCCTTAGACAGCAGCTTCCAAACCCACAACCGCTACCATCTAGAAGGACAAGGGCAGCAGATAGATGGGAACACCATCACCTGGAAGTTCCCCTCCAAGCCACTCACCATCCTGACTTGGAAATATACCGCCGTTCCTTCACTGTCGCTGGGTCAAAATCCTGGAACTCCCTCCCTAGCAGCACTGTGGGTGTACCTACGCCACATGGACTGCAGCGGTTCAAGACCATCACCACCTTCTCAAGGGCAATTAGGGACGAGCAATAAATTCTGGCCCAGCCAGCGACACCCACATCCCATGAATGAGTAATTTTAAAATCCTGAATTTATATAACATCTTTCATGACACCTGAAAGCACCTGCAACTGTTCAGGTACTTTTGAAATGTGTCACTTTGTAATGTAGGAATCGCAGCAGCCAAGCTGATGTCTAGATAATCTGATTTAGTGAATTTGAGGGACAAATATTGGCCCAGGATAATACGGAAAACATGCCTGCTCTTGTGCCAGCCATGCCCAGTGGATAGCAGGAGGCTCTAAGGTCATGGTAATGTCTCTGGACAGGTCATCCAAAGAGCCAGGCTCATAATCTGGAGGGCATGGGTTCAAATCCCACATGGCAGCTGCTGGAATTTAAATTCAGTTAATAAATTTCAGAATTAGCAGCTTGTCTCAGTAATGTTGACCATGAAATCATTGTCGATCTGGAATACTCGTGCCCTTTAGGGAAGGAAATCTGCCAACCTCACCTAGTCTGGCCTACATGTGACTCCAGACTCACAGCAATGTGGTTGACTCTTAACTACCCTGTGCAATGGTCGAGCAATCTACTCAGTTGTATTAAACCACTGCGAAGACTAAAAGGAATGAAACTGGACGGACCAACTGGCATTGACCCAGGCATCAGAAACGACAACAGCAAACTCAGCCCTGTCAACCCTGCAAAGCCCACCTTATTAACATCTGGGGGCTAGGGCCAAAATTGGGAGAGCTGACTCACAGACTAATCAAGCAACAGGTTGACATAGTCATCCTCATGGAATCATACCTTACAGATAATGTTCCCGGCACCACCATCACCATCCCTGGGTATGTCCTGTCCCACCAGCAGGACAGACCCAGCAGAGGTGGAGGTGCAGTGGGAGGGAGGGGGTTTCCCTGAGAGGCCTCAACATTGTCTCCAGACACCAGGAAGTTTCATGGTATCAGGTTAAGCACGGCAAGGAAACCTTCCCCACCCCGAGCCTCAGTTGAAGAATCAGTGCTGCTCCATGTTGAACATCACTTGGACGAAGTACTGAGAGTGGCAAGGGCGCAAAATGTACTCTGGGTGGGGGACTTCATTGCCCATCACCAAGAGTGGCTCGGTAGCACCACTACTGACCAAATTGGCCAATTCCTAAATGACGTAGCTGCTAGACTGGGTCTGTGGCAGGTGGTGAGGAAACCAACAAGAGGGAAAAACATACTTGACCTCATCCTCACCAACCTGCCTGTCACAGATGCATCTGTCCATGACAATGTCGGTAGGAGTGACCACAGCACAGACATTGTGGAGACAAAGTCTCACCTTCACATTGAGGATACCCTCCATTGTGTTGTGTGGCACTACCACCGTGCTAAATGGAATAGATTTTGAACAGATCTAGCAACTCAAGACTGGGCATCCATGAGGTGCTGTGGGCCATCAGCAGCAGCAGAATTATACTCGAACACAATCTGTAACCTCATGGCCCAGCATATCCCCCACTCTACCATTACCATCAAGCCAGGGGATCAACCCTGGTTCAATGAAGAGTGCAGGAGGGCATGCCAGGAGCAGCACCAGGCACACCTAAAAATGAGGTGTCAACCTGGTGAAGCTACAACACAGGACTACTTGTGTGTCAAACAGCAGAAGCAACACGCGATAGACAGAGTTTCTCCATCCCACAATGAACAGGTTACAGCCTCAGTCCAAACTTGAACAAAAGAATTGAACTTAAGAGGTGAGGTGAGAGTGACTGCCCTCGACATCAAGGCTGTATTTGACTGAGTGTGGTATCAAGGAGCCCTAGCAAAACTGGAGTCAGTGGGAATGAGGGGAGAAAATCTCCCCTGGTTGGAGTCATACCTAGCACAAAGGAAGATGGTTGTGGTTGTTGAAGGTCAGTCATCTCAGCTCCAGGACATCACTACAGGGGTTCCTCAGGGTAGGGTCCTTGGCCCAACCATCTTCAGCTGCTTCATCAATGACCTTCCTTCCGTCATAAGGTCAGAAGTGGGGATGTTTGCTGATGATTGCACAATGTTCAGCATCATTTGTGACTCCTCAGATACTGAAGCAGTCCATGTCCAAATGTAGCAAGACCTGAACAATATCCAGGCTTGGGCTGACAAGTGACAAGTAACATTGGTGCCACATAAGTGCCAGGCACTGACCATCTCCAACAAGAGAGAATCTAACCATCTCCCCGTGATGTTCAATGGCATTACCATCACTGAATTCCCCACTATCAAAATCCTGGGGGTTACCATTGACCAGAAACTGAACTGGACTAGCTATATAAATACTATGGCTACAAGAGCAGGTCAGTGGCTGGGAATTCTGCAGACGGTAACTCACCTCCTGAATCCACATGGCCTGTCCACCATCTACAAGGCACAAGTCAGGAGTGCGATGGAATACTCTCCACTTGCCTGGATGAGTGCAGCTCCCACAACACTCAAGAAGCTCAACACCATCCAGGACAAAGCAGCCTGCTTGATTGGCACCACATCCACAAACATTCACTCCCTCCACCACTGATACACAGTAGCAGCAGCGTGTAGCATCTACAAGATGCACTGCATAAACTCACAAAGGCTCCTTAGACAGCATCTTCCAAGCCCATGACATCTACCACCTAGAAGGAGAAGGGCAGCAGATAGATGGGAACACCACCACCTGGAAGTTCCCCTCTAAGTCACTCACCATCCTGACTTGGAAATATATCACTGTTCCTCCACTGTCACTGGGTCAAAATCCTCGAATTCCCTTCCTAACAGCACTGTGGGTGTACCTACACCACATGGACTGCAGCGGTTCAAGAAGGCAGCTCACCACCACCTTCTCAAGGGCAACTAAATACTGGTCCAGCCAGCGACACCCACATCCCATGAATGAATAAATTTTTAAAAGTCACTTTTGTCCCTGAACCAGAAGGTCACAGGTTCAAGTCTCACCTCATAGACTTGAGCACAATATTTTAGGCTGCTGCTCTGGTGCAGTATACTGAGGGAGTGCAGTACTCCGTCAGGGGTACTGTCTTTTGAATGAAGTATTAACCTGAAGCTGCCACCTGCTCTCACAGCGGGGTGTATAATATCCCAAGGCACCATTTGAAGAAAATCAGGGGAGTTCACCCCCCAGTAACCTGGCCAGACTCACAGAAATATTCCAGTGCAGAAGGAGGCCATTCAGCCCATTGTGTCTGCACCGGCTCTCCGAATGAGCAATTCATTAGTGCTCTTCTCCCACCTTCTCCCCGTAACTCTGCACATTCTTCCTTTTCAGATAACAGTCTAATTCCCTTTGGAATGACTCGATTGAATCTTCCTCCGTCACATTCTCAGGCAGCGCATTCTAGACCTTAACCACTCGCTGTGTGAAAAAGGGTTTTCCTCATGTCACTTTTGCTTCTTTAACCAATTACTTTAAATCTGTGCCCCTTCGTTCTTGATCCTATTCTTCTAATCAATATTTATCTCTCAATCGACATAATTTAAAAAACAGATTATCTGCTCATTACTACTGCTATTAGTGGGAGCTTGCTGTGCGCAAGCTGGTCCTCATAGTACATTTCAACAGTGACTACATTTCAGCAAATACTTGACTGGCCATAAAGTGTTTTGAGATGCCCTGAGGTTGTAGAAGATGCTATATAAATGCAGGTCTTCCTTGAAATAGTGCCTTGGGATCTTGTACATCCACCTGAGGGGTCAGGGAAGGGCCCCTCTTTAAAGTCACATCCAGAAACTGGCCCTTCTGACTTTACAGCATTCCCTCAGTCCTGCACTCGGTGTGTCAATCTGGTTTTGGTGCTCAAGGTCTGAATCTTCCGGTCGGCGAGTGGTTGTGGGGCCTACTCACCGACCCGTAAAATGACGCTCGGTGACGTTGGGCGTGTGTCCCGACACCACCACCCATCATTCCGATCTTCAGTTCGACGGGCGCACGCCGGAGTCGGCTGTGCTCCTGCCGAACTGCCAAAGGCCATTTAATAACCAATTGAAATCATTGTCAGAGCCGCCTGGTCCAACTTTAAGGTCGGCGGGGGGGACAGACAAAGAGCCCAGGCGGCCTTCGCATTTCTCATGAAACCTCATCCACGGGCGGGATGTGGTTTTATGAAGGCTTCGTAAATTAAATGAAGCTTTTTACCGAAATACATAAACATGTCCCAGCCTGTGCGACACTGCCACACGAGAGGACATGTCTGAGTAATGCTTTTAATTCTTTTTTTTCTCCATTTTTCACAATAAAATGAATCTCCCTGGGGTAGCTCCGTGCCTCAGGGAGGTTTCTGTGCTTTCTCGGGCACAGGCCCCAACTCTTCCCCACATCCCCCCCCTCCGCCCGCCCGCCCGCACAGGGAGTGCTGAGCACTTCTGGGTGCACCTCACGCTGAGGGGGGGGGTCTCAATTGGCCTCCCCTGCCCATATAAAATGGCTGCGTGCCAAATTCTCCCCCAAGCCTCTGGAGCGGGACTTGAACTGGCAACCTTCTGACTCGGGGTGGGGGGGTGGTTGCGGTGGCAAGAGTGCAACTACTGAGATCCAGCGAGCACCTCACTGTGGTTTCCAGTCAGGGTTGACAGAGAGCCAGCAGGAGATGATTTTTTTTTTCCCCCCTTCCAAAGCACTGAGGCCAAAACTGATGTTTCTCCTGCCCCCTGGCTGACATCTGTTGACATAGCACGTGGTGGGAAGTGAAAACAACCTGGGAATTATATATAGGGCCTTTACTGTAATGATACAGGCCAAGGCATTTCACCGAGGCATTTATAAAACAAAATATGGCTCCGGGCCACAGGAGGAGATATTTGGCCAGATGACCTTTGGCTTGGTCAAAGAGGTGGATTTTAAAGGAGGTAAGTGAGGCAGATGAACAGAGAGGTTCGGGGAGGGAATTCCAGAGGTCAGGACTTAGGCAGCTGAAGGAACAGCCACCCATGGCGGAGACATCAAAATCGGCAATGCTCAAGGGGTCGTAATTGGAGGCTTGTTGGCCTGGAGGAGATTAGAGATAGGGAGGGGTGAGACCATGGAGGGAATTGAAAACAAGGAGGAGAGTTTTAAAATCGGGTTGTTGCTTCAGCGAGCACAGGGGTGATAGGGGGACAGGAGTTGGTGTGAGTTAGGAGATGGGCGGCAGAGTTTTTTGAATGACTTCAAGTTTATGGGGGCTGCCTTCTGACCAATACTGTTCAGATACAGTGATTAAGGCACTGGGGAAAGTCAAGGTGCAATTCTCTGTGAAGCTTTGCAGTTACACATGGTTGCAGTCAGGTTTCAATCAGAGTTCAGAGAGAGCAGCGTAGCATCAACCTTGAAACATGGGCCCACTGAGGTACGAAAGCTGATTTAAGAAGTGGTTAGTGCAACCACTTGGGCAGTTTGCAAATTTAGAGCAAAAGCCAAACACTGCAGATGCTGAAAACCTGAAATCAATTCCTGGGAGGAGCTGTTTAAAAGCATCCTCCCTCTCTCCATTTTTCCAGTGCTGAAGCAAGGTCATCGGCCTGAGGCGGTAACCCTGGTTTGAAAGAGGCACTTGAAAGCGATTTTTCGTGACCGGTCCACGTTTACACTTGGCAGAGGGTACAATTGGCTCAAACCTCAATCCAGGGAGGGATGAAATCTCCGTGGGGATAAAATAAAATAAAAAGAGGTATCCAGGGACTGATTTTTTATGAGGTGTGCTTTCAGATGCTTGATTGTGCTGCATGGACTTATTTTGCAGCATCCTGACTTGGAAATGTATCGGCCGTTCCTTCACTGTCGCTGGGTCAAAATCCTGGAACTCCCTCCCTAACAGCATTGTGGGTGTACCTACACCACAGGGACTGCAGCAGTTCAAGAAGGCAGCTCACCCCCACCTTCTCAAGGGGCAATTAGGGATGGGCAATAAATGCTGGCCCAGCCAGTGAAGCCTATATCCCGTGAATGAATTTAAAAAGTATTTATTGTTTCGTTGTTTCTGTTGGAGGTCTGCAGCTCCCCGGGGCGTCTGTCTGCCTTCAGGGAGCTCAGTGGGAGTGCCCACCAGCACCTGCAGTGACATCAGCGCCCGCCCTCTTCCCGCCCTCCGCCGGCAGTCCTGAGCCTTTCTCAGCGCACGTTTCACGCTGATTGGTCGTTAATTGTCCAGCCAGCGTGAAAGCGCTGTCGGGGGCCCATTTCCCGTCTGCTCTCAGTCCCACTGACTGCACGCCCGCCCAACGAGCGCAAAATTCAGGCCTTTGTATATATTTATAGTTGTTATGACGTCACTTAGGAACGTGCCAAAGTGAATTACTTGGAAGTGCATTGTCTGCCATGCACAGTGGCAGATCTCCTTGAATCATGACACAGGGTTTTTAACCATCTACCTAAGCCACAAACAGAGACAGCCTTGATTTAGCCCTTCCTCTGAACAACAGCAGCTTCAACTTAACCTTAAAAGCAATAAAGTGGTTTCATCTACTCAAGCCCTGGAACAGCTCTCAAAGGCCCCTTACCTTTCCCGACCTGGCCCTTTGCTTCTCCTCCTCTTTCGTCCTCCCTTCCCCTCCTCTCCCCACCCACCCCACCCCCCCAAAATCTGAGCATGGGTGGCAGAGAGGAGGGACATAAACCAGCGTTGAGTGGGAACAGGGTCAGGATAGGGTGGACCAGTTATAAACCCCTCAGCAAGGGGTTCTGGAAGGGAAGTAATAGAAAGACGGTTGCTTCCATTCTGCTGCCTGTATAATGAATTTTTGAAGTACCTGTCCACAGCCTTTTTTTGAGGCGCTATCCCACTTTGATGCTGCATTTCTGCAATGTATACCCTGGACAATCTATTCATATGCCAGGACGCTTCCTGCACATCCAGGAGTAAATAATAATTAGAACAGCTGATTTCTGCTTTGTTTCAATCCTAATGATCATCAATCTTTGTGCATTTAGAAGGGAAAGATTCTGCCTGACCAACTTCCTTTGGCGTCATTGAGTCAGTGTCCACCCAAGCAAGATATACTAAGCATTGTGACTTAGTGGGCCTCGGTTTCCAAAAGGCTTTTGATAAAGTTCCACATGAAAGGCTCTTAATTAAATATACAAAGCTGTGGCGGTTCCAGATACATGTTCAGATTGAATAAAAAACTAGTTGAATGGTAAGAAAGTAGTGAGTACTTGATAGAGGGGTTATGTCAGGGTGGTGGGGAGGGCACAGGATGGATACTGAATGTTTTTTCTCAGGGCATGATATACATAAATAATATGGGTTCAGAAATCCAACGCAACAGATAGATAGACAGTAAGTAGTGTAGGTCGGAGTGGGAATTTTCAAAGGGACATCGATAGATTTAAGTGAATAGGCAAAACTAAGGCAAATTAAGTTCAATGTGTGAGGTCATCTAATTTAGACCCAATGAAGATAAACCAGAATATTTTTTAAATGCTGAGAAATGAGAGACTGTGGAGGAGCAGAGAGATTTGACAGTCTAAGTACACAAATCATTAAAAACTAGTAGAGAGGTACCAAAAAATCAATCAAAAAGACTAATGGAATGTTGGCCTTCATCTCAAGCAAACTGGAAAACAAAGGGAGGTTATTCTACAGTTGTATAAAATGTTAGTCAGGCCCTATATCTATAATCAGTTTTTGGCATTGCACCTCAGGAAGGAGATATTGGCCACATTGGGAGTAAAGCACAGATTCACCCGAATTATAGGGTTAGATTATGAGGACTGGTCATGTAAACATGACTTGTATTCCCTTTAGCATAGAAGATTGAAGGGTAATCTGAATGAGGCGTTTGAAATGTTAAAAGGATTTGCTTTCATAGCCACAGAGAAACTATTTTTGCCTGTTCAGGAATCTAGAATAAGACAACATAATCTTAAAATTAGAAGGAAACCATTCAGGAGCAAAATCAAGAGTAACAGGAACCTGGAACTCTCTCCTCAGCAAGTTATCGACACTGGGGCCACAACTGGAGCTGTCAAAACCAATATGGGTACATTTTTGTCTGATAAGGATCAAAGGATTATGGAGCAAAGGAAAGTAAATGGATTGAGATCAGCCATAACCTAATAGAAGACATTTGATAATTGCTGGCCTTGCTAGCAATAGTCACATTCTGCCACTAGATGAATAAAGCTAAAAAAATTGCAGGAGCAGAACTAGTGGCACAAGATCAATCAAGAGAAATGTAGTTATAGAACCTGCATCAGGAAATTCACCTTCGCAAACAAAGTGAGAAATTGTGAAATGGTCATCCACATGCAGCAGTAAACAGAAAGAACGACCTTCTGCCTTTCACACCCTCAGGGCATCCCGAAGCACTTTACAGCCAATGAGATACTTTCGAAGGAGGAATGTAGGAACTGCAGCAGCCAATTTGTGCACAGCAAGATTCCAAGAACAGCAATGTGATAATGACCCGTTCATCCTGGTTTGGTGATACTGGTTGAGGGATAAATATTGGCCAGGACAGCGGAGAGAACTCCCCTGCTCTTTTTCAAGTTAGCGCCACGGGATCCTTAACGTCCACCTGAGAGGGCAGATGGAGCCTCGGTTTAATGTCTCATTTCAAAGATGAAATTGTTTAGAAACAATTGGTTGCTGTAATGTGAAAGCAAGTTGGACTCTCCTGGATTGATGAATTAAGATGGACCAAATGACCTTTCGCACTATGACAATCTGTGTCCTTCTTCCTCAAATCAGGGACTTGAACTCTTAAATGGACAGTCCCCTCCCAATCTCATCCTTTGTATCTCCCTGTCAAACTCTATCCTGTCAGCTACCTATGGACTGGTTGCTGATGACATGGAGGAAACGTTCTGATGGTAGTTGGCTGAGTAGTGAGGTTTAGGCAGTTGCTGGTGGAGTCAGCCATGGCCCAGTGGTAGCAACCTTGCCTTTAACACCGTCAGATCATAAGACCATAAGATATTGGAGCAGAAGTAGGCCATTCGGCCCACCAAGCCTGCTTCGCCAATCAATGAGATCATGGCTGAACTGATAATCCTCAATTCCACTTTCCTGTCTTTTCACCATAACCCTTGATTCCCTTACTGATTAAAAATCTGTCTATCTCAGCCTTGAGTATACTTTAATGACCCAGCTTCTACAGCCCTCTGCAATAAAGAATTCCTTAAGTTGAGTGCCTTCTGAGAGAAGAAATTCCTCCTCATCTCTGTCTTAAATGGGCAGCATCTTACTTTGAGATTATGCCCTCTGGTCCTAGGTTCTCCAACAAGGGGAAACAACCTCTCAGCATCTACCCTGCCAAGCCCCCTAAGAATCTTCTGATGAAGAATCGTACGGACTCTAAACATTAACTGGATTCCCCTCCACAGATGCTGTTTGTCCAGCTATTTTTGTTTTTGTTTCAGTTTTTCAGCATCCCCTTAAGAATCTTATGTGTTTCAATAAGGTTGCCTTTCATTCTTCTAAACTCCAGTGAATACAGGCCCAACCATAAGACCATAAGACATAGGAGCAAAAATTAGGCCATTCGGCCCATCGAGTCTGCTCCACCATTCAATCATGGCTGATAAGTTTCTCAACCTCATTCTCCCACCTTCTCCCCGTAACCTTTGATCCCCTTACCAATCAAGAACATTCTCAGCCTCTCCTCATAAGAAAATTCTTCCATACCCAGGATCAACCTAGTGAACCTTCTCTGGACTGCCTCCAAAGCCAGTATATCTTTCCTTAGATAAGTGGACCAAAACTGTTCACAGTATTCAAGGTGTGGTCTAACTAATACCTAGTGTAGTTAATAACCAGTGCAGTTTTAGCAAGATTCCCCTATTTTTATACTCCATTCCCTTTGAAATAAAGGCCAACATTCCATTTATCTTACCTATTACCTGCTGAACCTGTATGTTAGCTTTTTGTGATTCATGCACGAGGACCCCAAATCCCTCAGAGCTGCAGCTTTCTGCAGTCTTTCTCCATTTCAATAATATCTGGCTCCTCTATCCTTCCTGCCAAAGTGCCTAACTTCACACTTCCCCACATTATATTCCATCTGCCATGCTTTTGCCCACTGACTTAACCTGTCTATATCCCGCTGTAGACTCTTTGTATCATCCTCACCACTTGCCTTCCCACCTATTTTTGTGTCATCCACAAACTTGGTGATAGTACATTCACTTCCCTCATCTAAATCATTAATATGTATTGTAAATAATTATGGCCCCAGCACTGATCCCTGTGGCACTCCACTAGTTACAGGTTGCCATCCTGAAAATGCCCCCCTTGTCTCAACTCTCTGTCTTCTATTAGTTAGACAATCCTCTATCCATGCTAATATACTACACCTAACGCCATGGGCTCTTATTTATGAAATAGCCTTATGTGTGGTATCTTATCAAACACCTTTTGGAAATCCAAATATCTACTGGTTCCCCTTTATCTATCCTGCTTGTTGCCTTCTCAAAGAATTCTAATAAATTTGTCAGGCATGATTTCCACTTCATGAAACCATGCTGACTCTGCTTGATTAGATTATGTATTTCTAAATGCTCTGCTATTACATCCTTTATAATAGACTCTATCACTTTTCCAATGACGGATGTTAAGCTAACTGGCCTATAGTTACCTGTATTTTGTCTCCCTCCTCTTTGAATAAGGGGGTTACATTGGCCGTTCTCCAATCTGCGGATGACATGAAAATAGGTGGAGTGGTAAATAGTGAGGAGGATAGCCTTAGATTGCAGGAGGAAATAGATGGGCTGGTCAGATGGGCTGATCAGTGGCAAATGGAATTAATCTGGATAAGTGTGAGGTGATGCATTTGGGCAGGACAAATAAGGCACGGGAATACACAACGAATGGTAGGACCCTGCGAAGTACCAAGGATCAGAGGGGCCTTGGCGTACATGTCCACTGGTCCCTTAAGGTAGCGAGACAGGTAGATAAGGTGGTTAAAAAGGCATATGGGATCCTTGCCTTTATTAGCCAAGGCATAGAATATAAGAGCAGGGAGATTATGCTGGAACTATATAAAACGCTGGTTAGGCCCCAGCTAGAGTATTGCGTGCAGTTCTGGAATCCGCATTATAAGAAGGATGTGATTGCACTAGAGAGAGTGCAGACGAGATTTACCAGGATGTTGCCTGGGCTGGAGAGTTTTAGTTATGAGGAGAGATTGGATAGACTGGGGTTATTTTCCCTGGAGCAGAGGAGATTGAGGGGGGACATGATTGAGGTGTATAAAATTATGAGGGGCATAGATAGGGTAGACAGGAAAGAACTTTTCCCCTTGGTGGACGGATCAATAACCAGGGGGCATAGATTTAAGGTAAGGGGCAGGGGGTTTAGAGGGGATGTGAGGAAGAATTTTTTCACCCAGAGGGTGGTGGGAATCTGGAACTCACTGCCTGAGGTAGAAGCAGAAACCCTCATAACATTTAATAAGTATTTGGATGTGCACTTGCGATGCCATGGTATACAAGGCTATGGGCCTAGTGCTAGAAAATGGGATTAGAATAGTTAGGTACTTGTTTGCCTGGCGCAGACCCAATGGGCCTTTTTCTGTGCTGTAGACCTCAATGACTCTATGACTCTATAATTCTATGACTCAATCCTCTAGGGCTTTTCCAGAATCTTAGGATTGTTGGAAGATTACTACCAGTAGCTACTTCCTTTAATATTCTAGTGTCCTAATATCCTTTGAATCAGAAGGAATTTAAATTTTCCTGCAGTGACTTCATCTTGTACCAAACTGTCATGTCCTTGCGGTGCTGAGGGAGTGATGCACTGCCTTTCAGATGAGATGGTGAGCGGCTGCCCTGGAGTTAAAAGATCCTGAGGCGCTCTTCAACACAAGCAGGAGTGTTCTTCCCCAATCAAATATTTATCTTTTAACTGATACCACTAAAAGCAGATGTGTTCATTATCAATTTGCTGCTTTTGAGATCTTGCTTTACGCAAATTGGCAGCTGCAGTTACTCATTGCAACAATGACTATTCTTGGAAATAGTACGTCATTGGCTGTAAAGCATTTTGTGTCCTGAGGTCATGAAAGGAGCTGTTTAAATGCAAGTTTTCATTCATTTTCTGAGTGCCGGTGTGACCAGACATGCCTGGCTGATGATGGATGTCTGGGTGATTAGACTTGTCTGGCTGCTAGTGGTGGATGAGTGGCCTCTAGTGGTTGGTTGTTATAAGAACTCTAGTGACCAGGCAGCAAGTGATTTGTGGCTGGATTCTCTCGGCTGGCTGCTGGTCACAGCTTGTGGGAATACATGGGTGGCATTTGGCAGCAGGTGCCTCACAGTGGTTGAGCAGACGCTGCCTTAATGTCTCACTACATAAGATACAGAGAACATATTTTGTGATTAAATTGTATGATAGCTTAACTTATGTAGCATAAGCTAATCATGGACACGGACTATACTGAAAACAATGGGAAAACCACTGAAAAGTGTCAAAGATCTTAAATTCTCTGGAGAGCGTACCATCAGAAAGCATGTCATAGAATGGTTCCAGAAGGAGGCCATTCAGCCTGTTGCCTCCTGCCAGTTCTCTGCAAGAGCAACTCACTGAGCCCCATTCCCTTGCCTCTTTCTCATAGCCTTGCAAACCCTCTCACTTCAGGTAGTTACCCAATTCTCTTTCGAAAGCCACGACTGAACCTGCCTCCACCATGCTCCCACAGGCCTAACCACTCGCCGTGTGGAAAAGCTTCTCCCTTCTCCTCAGGTCTCCATTGCTTCATTTGCTAATTACGTGTAGTCAGTGCCCTCTGGCTCTCGACCCTTCCACCAATGGGAACGGTTTCCCCCTACCTACTCTGTCCAGACCCCTCATGATTTTGAACACCTCTATCAAATCTCCTCTCAGTCTTCCCTTCTACAAGAAGAATACCCCTAGCTTCTCCGATCTATCAGGAAACTGAAGCTCCTCATGGCTGGAATCACTCTGGTAAACCTTTGCCGCGTCCTCTCTTGAAGCCTCTTGACCATATTGTACAATACACACCTATTCCTGAACTGGTCTGCAGGAGCAGGCCTGACTATGATCTAACTATCCCGGCACTGATGGCCAGTGCACCATAAACACACTGAGAACCATCTCACTGTTATTTTAAAGTAGCAATCTGGAATCTGAAGATTGGGAACCAACCCAGTGTGCGTAAAATTAAAAAAAAGTTGTAATTAAAAAAAAACATCAAGGCAAAAAAAAAATCTGTTTCAAGAAGTAATGGGTAAATATAGTCACCATCACTGAACCTTCACAGGGATGGTCTCGGAACTAAGATGACTTAATATGGTATTTCCGGCCGCCCAGTTATTGAGAGTGTTGGAAAAATAACTTAAAAGTTCAGGGCATCTCAGAATCTCGCACCTCCCCACGATCATAGGAAAGAGCTAACATTGCTCCTACTAAGGGGCCCCAAATTAGTGCGCTTGGTAGCTAATAACATTCTTTTGAGTGACAAGTGCATTCCCAGAACTACTGGAGTGTCTTACTCATTGATTCAATCAAACAAACGGTGTCAACACAAACCTGAGACCGACCATTTCAGATCTAAACTCTCTTCGGAATCAGCTGGAACTGATTCATGGCGCGTTAAGGTGCTAACCTAACCACTCACTCACTCACTGGACCATTAAGATTACAGCTTGAAAGGGCTCTCCATTCCATAACATGAAAGCCAGGATCCACTAATTAAACAGTCAAACTTACCCCTTCAAAGTCGGCACCGGCCTCACAAATCCACGGGGCTGGTTTTGCCATTCTCGTCAGATCTTTTTAACATATTTACACATGTGAGGTTAAAAACTGATCCCGGCAGCGTCCAGGGACAGAATTTGCCTGTGTCCCCTTCATCTGATCTTCAGCCAAACATAACTGCTGGAATTTTAAACCACGATTTTAAAAAAAATAAAATAAAAGATCCCTTTCATCAAAGTATTGACCCAAAAAAAAAGCAAGAGAGAGAGAGAGAGTCTCCGAGTGCCACTTGTGGTGTTTCTAGGAACGTGAAACATTCGTTGAAAAGCCCCTTCAGGTGGATCCCTGCACAGATCCGGTACCATTCACTCCGGAGTCAGTGCATGTTAGAGGGGGGTGGGGGGCTGAGCGTTTTATCGTTGAGTTTCTCCGGAGCAATTTTCCGAACTAAAAGCCTAACACCGTTTCCTCGAACCATCTCTTGGGCATGGCACAGGTTAATTCGGATATGTGACTGTGACTGATTTTAAACTGTGTGTTAAAATAAGAAAAAAATAAATGTACGAACTTTGTCATTGTCAAAGTTAGTTTTCACCCCCCCCCCCCCCCCAACCAATCCCTCTCAAAACACAAGCAGATTGTACAATTACTGGTGACTTCCTTGGAAAGTGAGCAAGAGAAATCTTCCAAAATATCAATCAGACCCCTGTGTGTGTGTGTGTGTACATATATATATATATTAAAAGAAGTCTTGGGATGTCAACAATACTTTGTGGTCGACAGGCAGGGCAGACAAAAAAATGTGGAAAAGGCAGACTTCTCTGCTACCAAATATGGAAATAATGTTACGTCGTTGAGTATAATTCATCTGGAAATACTTAAGAGGAGTTGGAAAAAGGAAAACGGGCCATCTTAGAAGCCATAAACTTTCCGTCTGTAGTAGTGAAAACGAAATGATTTGTAAATATTTTATTATGCAAACTTCAAAGTATGTGTGTCCCCCTCCCCCTCATCCCACCCCACCCCCCCCCCCCCCCCCCCATAGAATGTGGTTAAATGATGTGGGTTCTTTTAATTTGGATGAGATGAGAGGGCAGCCTAAATATTGTCTCCCCCCCCCCCCCCCCCACCTCTCTCTCTCTCTCTCTCTCTCTCTCTCCATCGCCCCCCTCCCCTCCACCTCTTTAGCTGGGGCGGTGTCTGAGAAAAACGCGCCAGAAAACATTCCTGACATTCCTGTTGCTGAACTCAAACAAGCTGTGCAGTCCCAGACAGCCGGGGGGCACGTCACCCGGCAGGGGAGAGCCGCTTATAAAAGGAAGAGAGCTTCAAGCAGCTTCTACACCAGGCAAGCAGCAGCTATTGGATTGAGCAGGGTCTGTCGAGACGGGAGCAGGAGGAAACAGCGGCCACCAAGGCACATACAGACTGAGAGAGAGAGAGAGAGAGAGAGAGAGACCAGCAACTTGCTGAAGATCAGCTCGTGTCAGATCAGAGGGAAAAAGAAACACTTCCGAGACCCCAACTATCCCCCCTCCCCAAAATGTTCCACTCTGCAGCATTCGCTGTCCTTCTCGCTATCCGTCTTGCTGAGGTGAGTCCACTCATTTCGACATGATTTTTTTTAAACCTGTGTACAATTTACTGTCTTGATGGGCCGAAATGGTGAGGGAATTATACCTTTTCAAAAAGAATTTTGGGTCAATACTTGAAGGGGTTTTCATTTTGATTTTTTGCTGGGCTCAGGACTTGTGGGGGGGGGGGTGGGGGGATCCTGGGGAGATCATTGGCCCTGAACCTTTCAAAAAAAAAAGAGCTGGCAGAGAAACGATGGGCTGAGTGACCTCGCTTCTGCGCTGCATCAGTCTGTGATTTGCAGTTTGTTCTTCCAGGAACAAGAAGAGCCAGCAGCAGGCAGGATGGGCTGAATGGCCACCTCCTGCGTTGTGTGCATGGTTTTCAACCCCTGTGATGTGGTTGAGGGGTGTTTTTTTTTTGTAGGTGATGGTGGTATTTGGAAAGTGGCTCGCCCACGTTGTGGTCTAATGGAGAACATTGCCTTGTCCCCACAGGCAATGTTAACCTGCCCGTCGAAATGCCAGTGCCCCCAGGAGATGACAAGCTGCCCCCCGGGGGTCAGTCTAGTGCTGGACGGCTGTGGATGTTGTCGGGTCTGTGCCAAGCAGCTCAATGAAGATTGCAGCAAATCGCAGCCTTGTGATCACACCAAGGGGTTACAGTGCAACTTCGGAGCGAGTCCCAGCGCCCTTCAGGGGATCTGCAGAGGTAAGAGATTTTTGTGGTTTATTCAGAGTTTATTGAAACCATTGGGAATATCTCCTGCCCTTTAGCCTAGTCGAGAAAAAAGGAGTTCTGTCATCTTTTAAAACCATGTATGGTTATGCTATATTGTTCTTTGGCAGCTAGGCACATGATTTCAGCAGTCAGGAATGTAAATCACTGTATGGATGTTTGAAGGGAAAGTGATTCCTCAGTAAGCCATTGTGCATGCCTCCAGGGACTTGTACTTAGAATTTCCACAGTTTTAAATATATGTAGGCACTTCACGAGCGTGAGATGTCTGTCTATTCCCAATTTAGTGTTTTTTTTTTAAAAGGCTCTCTCTACTTATTTTGTGTCCTCACAGCGAGATCTGAAGGAAGACCTTGCGAGTACAACAGTAAAATTTACCAAAATGGGGAGATCTTCCAACCTAATTGCAAGCATCAGTGCACTTGTATCGATGGAGCGGTGGGCTGTATCCCTCTGTGCCCCCAGGAGCTCTCATTGCCCAACATGGGCTGCCCTAACCCACGGCTGGTTAAGGTCCCAGGCCAGTGCTGCGAGGAATGGGTTTGCGAAGGGAACAAGGCAGTGTTGGAGGCTGAGGGCACGGAGGGCTTCTTCAATCAAGAGACTGTTCTGAAGCCATGGCAGGAGGGACTGCTCCACAACAATGAACTGCTCTCCCTCCTCAGAGGAGGCCTCAAAAGTCTACCAGGTAGGTTATAGAACCTTCAAGGCCATTCAGCCCATCCTGCCTGTTTGAAAGAGTTATCTGATTAGCACCAATCCCCCTGCTGTGTGCCCCAGTACTTTTGTCTCGAAGTATTTATCCAGTTCCCTTTTTGAAGGTTATTATTAAATTTGCTTCCACCGCCCTTTCATGCAGCACCTTCCAGATCACATCAACATGCTGCTTAAAACAATAATCGACCCTCTGGTTCTTTTGCCAATTACCTTACATCCGTGTCCCCAGCTAATTAACAGAACCATTTGTAAATGCTGCACATAGCTCCAATCATAAGGTGCATTCGGTGCTCCATTATAGTTTCTACACCAGGTAACATTATTAAAGATTATTTCATATTATATGTTTCTGATCTGAGAGTCAGTCATTCCCTTTGCTGTACTTTACAGGCATGCATTGGCGCTATTGCCAATTTTTACAGCAAACAATAAGCCTTAACTTTGCCGAACCCTTAACTATCATCCATTTCAGGAAATTAGGACTCAAAAGGGTTGAAAATCCCAGTGTATGTGTTGAACCAGCAGCAGAGTAATGATGTCATCAACAGGCGCCATGCTAGATTTACTTCCCTTACAAATTGGCAAGTTTTTGGAAAACTGCCAGAAGTTAGGAATTGAAACTGATACATTTCCATAACCCAGCCGAACAAGCCTTTCTCATGTGGACAATCACATTGACGTGAACCATAACCTGTGCAAGAAGACAATTGCAGCCTTGCATATGTTGTACTAGCTGAAATAGGAAGATGTTTCTGTGAATTGATTTGATTAAAACAACATTGTTTCCCTCCCATTTCTAAATAGTCCTGATTCCGTTTTCCATTTTTTGTTTTAGCTTGGAGACCCAAGTGTTTTGTCCAGACCACAGAATGGTCCCAGTGTTCCAGGACTTGTGGGTCAGGCATCTCCACAAGAGTCACCAATGACAACCCTGACTGCAAACTTCGGAAAGAGACCAGAATCTGTGACATCCGCCCTTGTGACCAGCTGACGTTTCCAAACCTTAAAGTAAGTCCCGTTTCTTCCTGTACCCCCTGCCCTTCACTTGCTGGGCAAACATGTGATTCTCTGCTGTTGCAGTAACTCTAGTCTAGAATAAACCCATACATTTGCTGATTTTTTTTTTTTTGCTTTTCTTTTATTCTCTCCCTCCCTCCCTCCGGCAGAAAGGAAAGAAGTGCTACAAAGCCAAGAAGCCCAGCACAGCCGTACACTTCACCTATGCAGGTTGTGCCAGTGTGAAGAGATACCGCACCAAGCACTGTGGCTCGTGTGTCGATGGGCGTTGCTGCACTCCTCAACAGACCCGGACTGTCCGCGTTCGCTTCCGCTGTGATGATGGGGAGACCTTCACCAGGAACATGATGATGATTCAGTCCTGTAGATGCCACTACAACTGCCCCCATCATAACGAAGCCTCCAATCCTTATGTCATGTTGCACAATGACATTCACAAGTTCCTAGATTGACAAACTGTGTAGGTGCAGGCAGGAGGGGTGTTTTGACGAGACCGGCATGAGCAGGCAGAGGAAGAGTCAACTGGCATCATGAGTTAGGAAAAAGGGACGCGATTCAAATGGGATCGCAGTACAGCTCTTAAAGGGGCAGGATTTATTTATTTATCCTTTTTTTTTAGCTTTGAAAGAGATTCTTGTCATGGTTATACATATAACCAGCAAAATTCATATCCTCAAAGTTTTGCACTGGCCCCAGCTATATTTTCCCTAACTAAACGCCATATCAGTTCCAGTGTAAGGTTAGGGATTGGTGAATGCTTTTGAGAAGACTGGGGTTTTTGAAGGGGCTGTTGTGTAACTTTTTTACACATCGTACATGAAACAACATGATAAGGGATGGGGGGGGGGGGGGTGGGCGGAAGGTGGCCAGAGATGATTATACTGTAGCTATACCTATGTGCACTGTGCAGCGTTGCCCTTGTGGCTGCTAAGACTGAGGGAACGGTCAACCCTCAAAGTTAAATGAAAGCTTCAATTTATTGGAGCAAGGAGATAGCTTCATTTTGGAGCATGTTTTCCCAACTTTTGTTCTATTTGTAACAAAGTGATGTATATTTGTATTATTATATAATGTCTTACCGTGTATCATTAGCAGTGTATTGTCTTTTATCAAGTGCTTGTGTGAAAACATGGTTGTAATTGAAAATGTAATAATAGTCAAGAGTTCCCGAGCAAGGAAATTGTGTTGGTTTGCTTACACAACCCATATGTGGGTCACATTGTTTCCTGAAGTGAGCCACATGGCTCACGTTATGTGGCAGCTAGTAACCAACTCTCTTAAAAGCTTGCGCTGTCTACTATGCATAGCACAGCAAACAGCATCAGTTATTACAAATCCTGCAGTATATTCTTTTCAATGTTGCATTATTTATCAAAATGTAGCAAATTCTATTGGGATACAGAAAAAAATGTCATACTGGAATGAAATGTACATAGATTTAATTTTTTTAAAAAATAAACAATTTATTTATGGAATCGACTTCTGGTACATTCTGGTTATTTCTAAGGTGTGAGACCAATTACGAGTCACATACTAAAGTGACGGATAGGGATTTAAACTAAGGACTGAGGTGAAATTTCAGCCTTTGACCACTTCAAGTCGGTCTTTAAATATTCAATATCAGTTGTTATGTAATTGGAGCCAATCAAGCAGTCATCTCCAAAATAAACAATATAAAACATCGAGAGCTGTGCTAAAATGGCAGGCATACTGTATAAATAAGACATGAATTTGTTACTTCATGTTGGATTCTGTCTTGATTTTTTTTAAAAAGTAGTTCATGGGATGTGGGCTTCGCTGGCTGGGCCAACATTTATTGCCCATCCCTACTTGCATTTCAGAAGGTGGTGGTGAGCTGCCTTCTTGAGCCGCTGCAGTCCATGTGGTGTAGGTACACCCACAGCGCTGTTAGGGAGGGAGTTCCAGGATTTTGACCCAGCGGCCGTGAAGGAACGGCGATGTATTTCCAAGTCAGGGTGGTGAGTGGCTTGGAGGGAACTTCCAGGTGCTGGTGTTCCAATGTACCTGCTGCCCTTGTCCTTCTAGATGCTGGAGGTTGTGGGTTTGGAAGGTGCTGTCGAAGGAGCCTTGGTGAGTTGCTGCTTTAAAAGAGAAGCGATGAAAACTAGAAAAAAAAATGGATATGCGGAGGGAATGGCTCAAGTGGGTGCCTCTTTCTCTGTACTTGAGTCTGCCAAACGGCTAGATACTATCATTCTCGTGTCACAGCAGGGAAAGGGATAGATATTTGACAAGAATGGGATAAGATTCCTAAAGCACCTGTCTAAAAAAACTCCATGAAATAAAAGGGGAATTTAACTTATTTTGTCAAATAAACCAATGACCTTGACAGTCACCTTTCAATGAACCCAGCACCAATGTTAAGTACATTTTAGCATTGCCATTATTGATGGTTAGATCTTCAGGAATCCCTGCATTCTAAAGTATTTAGATCAAACCTAATACATTTTCAGTTGCATATAAATGGAGCAATTCAGTAAAATAAGCAGAGAACGGATTCAGTGAGGGAGAAAAACCCAGACAATCCCTCATTCATGTTAGAGTACAGCCGAAACGTGGGAGATCCAAGGCTTTTATTGTAATGTTCAAAATACCCCCTGTAAGTTTCATCCCAAATTTTGAAGGACTTACATATAGCAATCTGTATTGTGCGCAGACAAAGAATCATATATTGAAGTGCGAGGCTTGAGTCTTCATACAACGCCAAATACTTTCTACATTCAAGCCAGACATGGGGCTGAAAGGAATTAGCTGGAAAGAATGTCTCCCAGTCTGTAGGAGGTGGTTTACTTTTCACCAGTTGAGAGCAAGCAATTACTTCTGTTTAATCCCAATAACCCACCGATTATACCTCAGAACGATAAGTGAAGAGGAATGTGTGGAATCTCAAGTAGCTCTCTAATGGGAACCCAAAGCAAGACACCAAACTGAGGAGAGAGGGGGAGGGAGAGAGGTGGCGGAGGGAAGGAATGAAAGGAGGGAGAGAGAGAGGGAAGGAGGGAGATAGAGGAAGAGAGTGAGCGGGGGGGAGGGAAAGAGAGAGAGAAGGAATGAGAGAAGCAGGGAGGGAGAGAAGTACAGACGAAGAGAGGGGAGGGAGGGACAGAGTGAGGAAGAGATAGGGATGGAGTGGGGAGGGAGAGAGAAGGAGGAAGGGTGATGGAAGGAGAGAGAAAGAAGGGAGGAAGAAAGAGAGAGGAATGGTGGGAAAGGAAGATAGAGAAGAAAGGGAAAGAGGGGGTGGGAGGGGGGGGAAGAGAGGGATGAAGGGAAAGAAAGGAGGGGAGGAATGGAGAAGAGAAGAAGGGAAGAGAGGGAGGATGGGAATTGAGAGATGCGGGGAGGGAATGAGGTGGGTGGGGGTGATGAGGGTGAGGAGATACTGTGAAAAAGAACCTGAATTTTAGTAATGCTGTTTGTCAGTTATGAGGCGATGAGGAGAATGTTGCTGATACATATCAGTCTGAAATATACATGCAGAGCCAAGGGACAGATATTATCAACTTGTACAAAATGGGGCATGGGTTGTAATTTTTAAAAAATGAAACAGTGAATGTTGAAATTAAAAATTCAACTTTAAGCCCCATGGAGAGAAAGAACTGTGGCCTTTCAATCACTTCGAAGTGACAATTCCACCTGAGAGCAGTGTCCTTTCTGACTGATAGACAGACACAAATTATTGAAGAGATGTGCTTTGGCTGGAAGTTCAGTGATTTGGTTGCTAGCAAGGTGTGATAAAATGGCCCATAAATTGACTAAAGATTTGAAAAATCACAACTCCAGAGTTGTCTAATTGAGGTGAGCGTAGCGCAGGCATAAAGACCACATTGTTTATTTTTTAAAAAAAACTTTTGAGCCATATTTCATTTCAAGTCGATGTTCCTGAGAAATTGACCGCCTATTAATATCTACATTCCTTCCTTAACATTAAATCGCTGTCTGCTACTTGAAAGAATTTTTCTTTTAAGGCAGGGAAGGAATCCACTTTATTCCATTACGCCACTGAAAGCAGGTATGAAACTGCAAAGGAATGCAATGGTGGTTCAGAGCACAGACAACCTCATGGGCAACAGATGTTTTACTTAAAAGTAAACCTTGAAAGTAACGAATAAAGGAAACCCATCATGTTCACTTCAAAAGGTAACGCTTTATTTTAAGAAAGATATTTAGGCTGAATATCTTTAATGCTGTGGCGATGCATTAGAGAAACGTGATTAACCCTTTCACACAAGGCCCTGAATTAACAATTATTCCTGGTTTAAAGGTAACAGATTCCCCGCATGCTTTCATGACTCCGCTTGTACTTAAGTTGCCCCTGAATAAAGCTGCTTTGATTATTTGTCATCTTTAGTTAGTTTTCTCCTTGTTGCACTTTGCATTTGTTGTAAGCGATTTGTCTATTTTTTTTTAATTTAAGGAATTAAAAATGAGAAGTTGCATTTTTTTTCCAAATCTTGCATGTTTTGGGATTAATTACATTCAAACTAATGTTCAGCAATGCAAATGTTGATTAAATAAATGCATGCGTGCGCCCATCCATTCTAAGTACAAATAAACCTAACTAATTATAATATAAAGTGACATTTGCTCTGTGTGTCTCTACATATCCCAGCCCTCACTGTGAAACACTTTGGTTAATTTATAAAAACAACGACAACCTGCACTTATGTAGCACCTTTCAGATTGTAGGATGTCCAAAGGCACACTGCAGGAGCAACTGATGCACAAAATTTAACACAAGAAGATAGCAGTACAGCTTGGTCAAAGGGGTAGATTTGAAGGAGAGGCTTGAAGGAGGCGAGAAAGGCAGAGAGGTTCAGGGAAGGAATTCCAGAGTTTAGGGCCCAGGCAGCTGAAGGCATAGCCACAAACCGTGCAGTGACTAAAATCAGGGATAAGCAAAAGACCAGAATTGAAGGAGTGCCGAAACCTCAGGGCAGGAGGGGGCAGGTTTTGAATACCTGTTAGAAAGTTGATTTTCCAGGCAACTTTTCTTGGTGGAAACATTGAATGTTATTTACAAGACAGCAGCAGAAACTACACGTGTGCATCAAACTCTATAACTAAAGAAGAACTCACACTAAAGAAGAACTTATGCGATCTCACAGCACAGGATTATTCTTAAAGCTACAGTCCTACATTTATTAAAACTATAATTACTACACTACCTTACAGGTGCTATATAATTGCAAGCTTCACCTGATCTGACGAAGAAACACCTTAGAGTGTCCCGAAGTGTTTTATATATAATTAATTTCTTTATGAAGTGTATCTACTGTGATTATAAAGGTAAATGCAACAATAACGGATGGTACAAAATCTTGTAATTGCAAGTTACTGTACATTAGTATTTGGTTATGATGGCGGTCATTGAAAGGAAAATATAAATCTTGAAGCTTCAAAGAAGACAGGTTTAGTGCTGAATTAAAATGTACATATATTATAAACGGTACTTTAACGGTATAATTTACATACCAATATGCCACAGGTAGAATCATTGAAAGCAATGACTGATAGGATTATCACGGTTGGAATCATTGTCTTTTGTCCCGGCACCAAACTCTGTTCCTGAGCTATTGACTCCAACCTTTTCCCTGCCATAACTGTCAAAATCAAACCTTTTGACCCCAAGATGGAGCTTCCATATTTACACCATTATCAAGATAGAATGCTTCCATCTCTGCAATATTACCTGGATGCTGCCCTTGGCTCAGCTAATCTGCTTCATCCATGTCTGGGTTACGTTGAGAATTGACAAGTCCAATGCTCTCTTGGCTGACCTTCCATCTTCCACCATCCATCAGTTTGAGCTTATAAAACCTCTGCTGCTTGCACCATATCCCATTCATCCATTACTCCTTACTCATTGACCCACACTGGCTTTCGGTCTGAGAATGACTCAATTCTAATATTCTTATATAAAAAAAACAGAAAAGACTGGAAATACTCAGCAGGGCTGACAATATCTGTGGAGAGTGAAACAGAGTTAACTTTTTAGGTCAATTCTGAATCTTGTTTTCAAATCCCTCCATGGCCTCACCCCTTCCTAACTCTGTAATCCCCTCCCAGCCCCACAACCCACCAACATCTCTGCATTCCTCCAATTCTGGCTTCTCGAACATTCCCAATTTTAATCCCTCCATCATTGGCAGCTGTGCCTTCAGCCGTCTGGACCCAAAGCTCTGGAATATTCTGCCTAAACCTCTCCACCTCTCTGCCTCTCTCTCTTCCTTTAGGATTCTCCTTAAAACCAACCAATATTTTCAGACAGCTTTTGGTAAAGTCCCACATAAGAGGTTAGTGTATAAAATTAAAGCACATGGGATTGGGGGAAAATATTGGCACGGATTGAGAATTGGTTAGCAGACTGGAAACAGAGAGTTTGGAGTGGCAGTCAGTGACGAGTGGCGTTCCTCAGGGATCAGTGCTTGGGCCTCAGCTATTCACAATATATATCAATGATTTGGATGAAGGAACCAAATGTTAAATTTCCAGGTTTGCTAATGACACAAAACTAGGTGGGAATGTGAGTGGTGAGGGGAATGTTAAGAGGCTTCGAGGCAATTTAAACAAGTTGAGTGAGTGGGCAAATACATGGCAGATGCAGTATAACATGGATAAGTGTGAAATTATACACTTTGGTAGGAAAAACAGAATGGCAGAGTATTATTTAAATGGTGATAGATTGGGAAATGTTAATGTACAAAAGGACCTGGGTGTCCTTGTACACCAATCACTGAAGGCAAGCATGCAGGTGCAGTAGGCAAATGGTATGTTGGCCTTCATTGTGAGAGGACTTGAGAACAGGAGCAACGATGTCTTACTGCAGCTGTACAGGGCTTTGGTGAGACCACACCTGGAGTATTGTGTGTAGTTTTGGTCTCCTTACCTAAGAAAGGATATACTTGCCATCGGACGAGTGCAGCAAATGTTCATCAGACTGATTCCTGGGATGGCAGGATTGTCAAATGAGGAGAGATTGGGCTGAATGGCCTGTATTCACTGGGGTTTAGAAGAATGAGAGGAGATCTCATTGAAACATATAAAATCTGACAGGGATGGAGAGACTGAATGCAGGGATGATGTTTCCTTTGGCTGGGTGGGGCGGGAGCCTAGAACAAGGGTGTGCCTACACCACATGGACTACAGCGGTTCAAGAAGGCAGCTCACCACCATCTTCTCAAGGGCAATTAGGGAAGGGCAACATATGCTGACCGAGCCAACGACATCCACATCCCACGAAAGAATAAAAAGCATATGGGGCGAAATTTTAGGGCAGTACGCAGTACCCAAAATGGGGGCATAAAATTCTGCCCATGTATCCTTGTGTGGCTTGGTGTCAAACATTGTTTGATAATTACCCCTATAGAGTGCCTTGGGACTTTACAATGCATTTAGGTTTGATATAATGGTAAGTTGTTGTTGCTGGTATTGGGTAAACATACAGCTAAAAATTGGCCAGCGTCAAAAATTTCTACATGAGATAGCAATGTGCAGCTGTCATAATGCTTTACTGACCCTTCGCAATCGAAGCCTATCAACAAGTGTACAATCTGTATACTCTTTTTGGTGTGGTAAAGTTGTTAACAAGTTGCGTGAGTTAGATCCCGCTAGGTAAAACAAGAAGAATTTTCAGTTAACTTGAATATAATTTTTAGTATCAATCTGTCCCTCGGGTAAACTGATGGGAAGAGGTAATCTAGCTACTGGCAATGTTGAAGCTAAGATGCTCATTTGGACTTTGGATTCCATCAACTCTTGCATCAGTCGACATAAAACACATCTCCAGCAGGAAAATAAATCCTCTTTTATATTCCAATAGGGTGTTTCCAGTGGAAAATGAATTGCCGGAGAAAATCAAGGATACCAAGCCAAAATACACTGCTATGCTGTGAAACTTTGATGGATGAAGTGTTCAGTTTGACGTTTTGATATTGCCCGGAACTTGGCCTAACTGGGGCCCAAAAAGGGCCAGGAGAAAGAAAGACTTGCAAAGCATCTTATCACATCTCAGGACCAACTTAAAAGCTTATCATGTCTCAACAACAACAACTTCTTGACTTTACATAGCTTTTTAAAATACTAGAACATCCCAAAGCATTATCAAGCTGTGAAACTGAGCCACATATGGAGGGTATCAGGACAGGTGACTAAAAACTTGGTCAAAAGTGTAGATTTTGGGTCTTAAAGGAGGAGAGCGAGAGAGGTTGGGGGAAGGAATTCCAGAGCTTGGCTTGCTGATGGCCCGACCACCAACGGTGGATCAAATAAAGTCAGGGATGCTCAAGAGGCCAGAATGAGATGAATATAGAGATCTGGGGGAGTAGGGCTTGTAGGGTAGGGAGGGGGTGGGGGTTAAATAAATATAGAAGGTGCAGGGGAGGCTATGGAGAGATTTACAAACAAAAACCCAAATTTTAAAATTGTGGTGTTGTGGACCAATGGAGGTTAGTGAGCAGAGAAGTGATGTGTCCCTCAGAGAGACATCCCAAGAAATTCACACTTAACAAAACGATCTTGAGCTACAGGTATGTGGTGAAGCATTCAGCAGGTCAGGCTTCTGTGGAGAGAAAAACAGATTTAATAGCCTGGGCTTCACTGCTGACCTTGAAGGAAACTACCTGTGAAGGTGTAGTGATCTCTGTAGTATGGATTTCCCCTTTCCTGACATCAGTTTGAATCTGTCACCAAGTAAAGGGGGTCGCCTTAGTTAGTTTAGCATCTGTCATTGGGAAAATGTTAGAGTCTATTATAAAGGATGTAATAGCAGAGCAATTATAAATACATAATCTATTCGAGCAAAGTCAGCATGGCTTTATGAAGGGGAAATCATGCCTGACAAATTTATTAGAACTCTTTGAGGAGGTAACAAGGAGGATAGATAAAGGGGAACCAGTCGATGTAATATATTTGGATTTCAAAAAGGCATTCGATAAGGTACCACACATAAGGCTACTTAATAAGATAAGAGCCCATGGCGTTGGGGGTAGTATATTAGCATGGATAGAGGATTGGCTAACTAATAGAAGACAGAGTTGAGACAAGGGGGGCATTTTCAGGATGGCAACCTGTAACTAGTGGAGTGCCACAGGGATCAGTGCTGGAGCCACAATTATTTACAATATATATTAATGATTTAGATGAGGGAAGTGAATGTACTATCGCCAAGTTTGTGGATGACACAAAATTAGGTGGAAGGCAAGAGGTGAGGTTGACACAAAGAGTCTACAGAGGGATATAGACAGGTTAAGTGAGAGGGCAAAAACTTGGCAGTTGGAATATAATGTGGGAAAATGTGAGGTTATGCATTTCAGCAGGAAGAATAGAGGAGCTGAATATTATTTAAATAGAGAAAGACTGCAGAAAGCTACAGCGCAGAGGGATTTGGGGGTCCTTGTGTATGAATCACAAAAAGCTAACATACAAGTTCAGCAGATAATAGGGAAGGCAAATGGAATGTTGGCCTTGATTTCAAAGGGAATGGAGTATAAAAATAGGGAAGTCTTGCTAAAACTGTACAAGGCACTAGTTAGACCACACCTAGAATACTGTGAACAGTTTTGTTCCCCTAATCTAAGGAAAGATATACTGGCTTTGCAGGCAGTCCAGAGAAAGTTCACTAGGTTGATCCTGGGCATGGAGGGATTTTCTTATGAGAAGAGGTTGAGTAGGTTGGGCCTGTACTCATTGGAGTTTAGAAGAATGAGAGGCTGCCTTATTGAAACATATAAGATTCTTAGGGGGCTTGACAGGGTAGATGCTGAGAGGTTGTTTCCCCTTGTGGGAGATTCTAGGACCAGAGGGCATAATCTCAGAGTAAGGGGTTGCACAGTTAAGACAGATGAGAAGGAATTTCTTCTCTCAGAGGGTAATGAATCTGTGGAATTCTTTACTGCAGAGGGCTGTAGAGGTTGGGTCATTAAGTATATTCAAGGCTGAGATGGACAGATTTTTAATCAGTAAGGGAATCAAGGGTTATGGGGGGAAGGCAGGAAAGTGGAATTGAGGATTATCAGATCAGCCATGATTATCATTAATGACGGAGCACACTTGATGGGCCAAATGGCCTACTTCTACTCCAACATCTTATGCTCTTATGGCCAGGTGTCCAACAGCAGTGATGTTATTGAGCTGGGGGAGCAGGTTAGAGCAAGATACGTAGAGAGGGAGTGTCGGGGTTGAGGAGAGATCTGAAATCAAGGATTTTAATATTGTGCTGAGCCATTTGTGTAGGTCAGTGAGCAGAGAGCTCCTAGGTCTCTCAGAAACATCCCAAGTGCTTATCGAAACTCACCGCAGGAATCCTGCTATGCAAATGATGGCCAAAGTCTCCCACGAACCTCTCCCTACCAATTCAGAGGAATGAACATCAAAATGAAGCTTCAAATTCATAAGAATAAAATATCAGACAAAACTCCGTGGAGACAGGCGAGAATTAGAGGGGGAGGATTTACTGATGGGAAATTCAAAACCAAACAGCATACCAAGACCTAACAGAGTCAATCGATTCATCAGGACCTGAATGCCATCATCTTTGAATGTGGAAGGAGAAATGTTTGACTGTTCTGTCTGTGGGAAAAGATTTCAAATGTCAGTGTGACTGGAAAAGCACCGAGTCATACACGCACACCCAAGTCAGAGTGTTCCAGTGAACTGACTGTGGAAAGAACTTTAACCAGTAAGTTACCCAGTCCAAAAAAAACATTGCACCATTCACAGCAGAGAGAAACTGTACACGTCGTCTCTGTATGGGTGACGATTCATCTGATCATCAAACCTGGAGAGGCAGGAAGACACTTGCACCATGGAGAAACCGTGGAAACGTGAGGACTGTGGGAAAGGATTTAATTACCCATCCTGGCTGGAAAACCATCAATGCAGTCACACCAGGGACAGGCCGTTCACCTGCTCTGAGTGTGGGAAGAGATTCACTCAGTCAGCCTACCTGCTGAGACACCAGCAAGTTCACGACTGACTGCAGGAATTGGATTCTGCTGCTTTTTAAAATTCATTCACGGGATATGGGCATCACCGGCTAGACCAGCATTTATTGTCCATCCCTACTAACCCTTGAGAAGGTGGTGGTGAGATACATTCTTGAACTGCCGCAGTCCATGTGGTGTAGGTACACCCACAGTGCTGTTAGGGAGGGAGTTCCAGGATTTTGACCCAGTGACAGTGAAGGAAAGACGATATATTTCCAAGTCAGGATGGTGAGTGACTTGGAGGGAAACTTCCAGGTGGTGGTGTTCCCATCTATCTGCTGCCCTTGTCCTTCTAGATGGTAGTGGTCATAAGTTTGGAAGGTGCTGTCTAAGGAGGCTTGGTGAGTTCCTGCAGTGCATCTTGTAGATGGTACATACTGCTGCTACTGTGCGTTGGTGGTGGAGGGAGTGAATATTTGTGGAGGGAGTGCCAATTAAGTGGGCTGTATTGTCCTGGACAGTGTCAAGCTTCTTGAGGGTTTTTTGCTAATACTCATCCAGGCTAGTGGAGAGTATTCCACCACATTCCTGACTTGTGCCTTGTAAATGGTGGATTCACTTTGGGGAGTCAGGAGGTGAGTCACTCACCGCAGCATTCCTAGCCTCTGACCTGCTCCAGAGGTGAGGTGAGAGTGACTGCCCTTGACATGAAAGCAGCATTTGACCGAGTGTGGCATCAAGGAGCCCCAGCAAAACTGGAGTCAATGGGAATCAGGGGGAAAACTCGCTGCTGGTTGGAGTCATACCTAGTACAAAGGAAGATGGTTGTGGTTGTTGGAGTTCAGTTATCTCAGCTCCAGGACATCACTGCAGGAGTTCCTCAGGGTAGTGTCCTCGGCCCAACCATCTTCAGCTGCTTCATCAATGACCTTCCTTCCATCATAAGGTCAGAAGTTGGGATGTTCACTGATGATTGCACAATATTCAGCACCATTTGCAACTCTTCAAATACTGAAGCAGCCCTTGCTCAAATGCAGCAAGACGTTGACAATATCCACCCTTGGGCTGACAAGTGGCAAGTAACATTCACGCCACACAAGTGTCAGACAATGACCATCTCCAACAAGAGAGAATCCAACCATTGCCCTTTGACATTCACTGGCATTTCCATTGCTGAATCCCCCACTATCAACATCCTGTGTGTTACCATTGACCAGAACCAGAACTGGACTAGCCATATAAATACTGTGGCTACAAGAGCAGGTCAGAGGCTGGGAATCCTGCAGTTAATAGGTCACCTCCTGACAAGGCACAAGTCAGGAGTGTGATGGAATACGCCCCACTTGCCTGGATGAGTGCAGCTCCCAAAACACTCAAGAAGCTTGATACCATCCAGGACAAAGCAGCCGCTTGATCGGCACCACATCCACAAACATTTACTCCCTCCACCACCAGCGCACAGTAGCAGCAGTGTGTACCAATTACAAGATGCACTGCAGAAACTTAGGCAGCACCTTCCAAACCCACGACTACTACCATCTAGAAGGACAAGGGCAGCAGACACATGGGAACATCACCACCTAGAAGTTCCGCTCCAAGTCACTCACCATCCTGACTTGGAAATATATCGCCGTTCCTTCACTGTCGCTGGGTCAAAATCCTGGAACTCCCTCCTTAACAGCACTGGGCCTGCAGCTGTGCAAGAAGCCAGCTCACAAGCACCTTCTCAAAGGGATGGGTGATAAAAGCTGGCCTAGCCAGCGAAGCCCACATCCCACAGATTAATTATTTTTAAAATTAATTTTTACAACAATCAATAATAGTTTCAAGGTGACCATTACTGACACTAGCTTCAAATTCCAGGTATTTTAATTGATTTCAAATTCCACAAGCTGCTATAGTGGGATTTGAGTCACTGTTCCTCAGGGCAATAACTGGGACCACCGATTAACAGCCTAGTGACATTACCACAATGCCCTCGTCTCCCCTTAAACATTCAGTGCCTAGTGAATTGCTTTTGAAATATAATCGCTGCTGTAAAGTAAACAAAACATGGCAGACATTTTGTGCGGAAATATGATTAGCTGTTTTTGTGTTGTTGATTGAGGGATAGTTATTGACCCAGAACATGGGGGATAACTCCCCTGCTCTTTTTCCAAATAGCAGCCATTGAAATCTTTCATTCTCACCTGAGAGGGCAGACGGGGGTCTCAGTTTAATGTCTCATTTGAAAAATCCACCAATGCAGCATTCCTGCACTAATACACCAGAAGGTCAGCTTTGCTTTTAACACTCAAGCCCTGAGAGTGGGATTATGAACCTAATGACTCAGAAGTAAGAGTGCTACCTACTGACCCACAGCTGATACACTCCAAACATGCTGACCAAGCCAAGAAATTTCTCTTAACTTATCGATTAGATTTATTAGCTGTTCCAGAAGGCACAGATTTAAAGTGATTGGCAAAAGAAGCAATGGTGACATGAGGTAAACCTTTTTCACACAGCGAGTGGTCAGGATCTGGAAATGCGCTGCCTGAACATGTGGTGGAGGCAGCTTCAATCGAGGCTTTCAAAAGGGAATTGGATTATTACCTGAAAAGGAAAAATGTGCAGGGTTACAGGGAGAAGGCAGGGGAATAGCACCAGGTGTAATGCTCATTCAGGGAGCCTCTAGACAGGAAGGGCTGAATGGCCTCCTTCTATATTGTAACAATACTGTGATTCTATGAAGAGCATCTATCTTGTCTTTATAACCCTAGTTATAACCCTCATTTTGGACTTTCTGCAATGGAAACATTCTATTCACATCTACAAAATAGGAGCAGGCTCAAGGGGCCGAATGGCCTACTTCTGCTCCTACGTACCCTCTTCAATCTATTTATAGTTTTAAAGATCTTTCTCAAATCTCCTCCAAGCCTTCTCCTTTTTAAAGATAAAATTCAAACTGTTCTTTCTCTCCCAATCTCTCAGATCAATGTGGTCCCTTGGATTACTTCTGGCACCATCCTTGTAAACTTTCTCTAGAGCTTCTGTAGCCTTTTATAGTATAGACACCCCACAGAGTCACTCTTCATCCTCCTTGTGCTATAGAGATTTACCGTAACTTCAACTTCTGAATTCAATGTCAGAAATAAATCCCAGTTAACAATGCCAAATATTAGCAGGCGTGCTCTCTGCCATGCGTGCATGGTGCCCCCTTTCCTACTCCAAGGCTTTAACCACACCAGCTGGTCCTGAGAATAAATGTGCTTTTTACCCCCCTGAGTTCCTGCTGCACGTAAGTCATGCAAGTGTGAGTGGTGACAATGTGGGCAGGAAAGCTCCATCTGCAAGATTCCAGTTTTTAGCAAGTTGGAGACTGCCCCGGAGAGAGAGAGAGAGATCTGTGTTGGGGGAAATTGGTAGAGGTATTGGGAGTTGTAAGGGAGAAGTAATTTTAGATTACCTTCATATATTCCTGAGCATGACTGAATTTATAATTCTTATTATTTTCAGCAATAGATAGTGATGTGGGTGGGAAACCAAATTGTCAATCATTTACTGCATGCAGTTTTGGTCTCCACATTTAAGGAAGGTTATTCTTGCATTGGAGGTGGTGCAGTGAAGGTTCACTAGATCGGTCCCTGGGATGAGGGGGTTGTCCTATAATGAGAGGCTGAGTAAATTGTGCTTATATTCTCTGGAGTTTAGAAGAATCAGAGGCGATCTGATTGAAACATGCAAGAGTCTGCAGAGGCTTGACAGGTAGATGCTGAGAGGTTGTTTCCACTGGTCGAGGAATCTAAAACATGGAGGCACAGCCTCAGGATAAGGGGCCGATCACTTAGGACTGAGATGCGGAGAAATTACTTCTCTCGGTAGGTTGTGAGTCTTTGGAATTCTCTACCCCAGAGGGTTGTAGATGCTCCATCGTTTAATAGATTTACAGCTGGAATAGACAGATTTTTGGTCTCTCAAGGAATAAAGGGATATGGGGAGTGGGCGGGAAAGTGGACTTCAAAGGCAGGATCAGCCACGATCACATTGAATGGCGGAGCAGACTCGATGGGCCGTGTGGTCTATTCCTGCTGCTATTTCTTGTGATCTAGTGTGCGTTCTTTCTGCAGGGAAACGATTAATTTATTTGTGAATGTGAACCTTTTTGGGAGATCCTAGATCCATTGTGGCACTGCACACAGTGAAACTCTCCACTCATCAACCTGATCACCCCAGCCCTCACTGTCAATGTCACATCCCCTCGTCTCCCTTTTACTATTGGCTCGAGGTTCAGCAGTTATTTTCACGTTCGCTCTTAGGATGTGGGTAACAATTGCAAGGGCTGCCTCAATGGCCATTCTTCTAGTGACTGTGTCTACAACTGAGTAACATGCAGGTGGACTAGCCACATGGAGAGGTTCTCAACCCTGAAGATCTTAATATAGCGATAACCAATTAGGTATTTATGACAATTCAGCAGCTTTCATAGTCACCTTCCTCTGGTACCAGCTCACAGATTACCTGATGTATTGAATTCAGGTTCCAAACTTGCCTCCCTGAAATTTGGGCTTGTGGCCTTCGAGCGGCAAGACCATCATCCTGACCCCGACACTCGCATTATCACCTGGCACAAGAGGTAGGTGCTCTGTAGTATAAATCCAGAGCAATATGACTGCCTGGATTCGTCTTGATTGCCGAGATGGATCAGACTGAAATTTTCTAGGTTTTATTCCACCCAATTATCCTGTATTTTTCCTGGTTTCCTGCCTTGCCCAGATTATGTGGCTCCAAGTGGAAATGCTGCATCCGAGGTATGTAGGTCATACATCTCAACAATCAGCTGATCGAATCAAACAGCATGTTCCTATGGTTGCCTGTAATAGAATGCAGACAATACTCAACCAGCCACAAAACCCAAAACAAAATACGTTGGATGTGATTCCAAGATTGGGCAGCACTTACTGAACAACCCGGAGTGCGCTAATATCTACAATAACAGCCAGTTTAAGATAATTAGTCTAGGGCATAACATGGCTCACCTATGCTGGCTAGAAGCGACATACATTCACATGCAGGGACCCGTTCTCTGTAAACAAAAGGAATATGCTTAAGCCTTGTGCCTTTTTTGAATTATCTGGGAGTTTGGGGAGCCTATAGTTCCCCACTGTTTTCTCCATGGTAATGCCTCAGCCAATCAGAATCGACTGGCCAACCAATCAGCAGCCTTTTCTCTTGTCGTATAAATTGTGGTGATTGTTTGAAATTTGGTATTTTTGTGTACGTTCTGATGGGTGCAAGATGAAAAGGTTCAGCAACATATCTCTCTTTTCAGCAATAAGCATCTGATTTGTGAACACACTTTGTTTTGGTGACCCTTAATAGCCTTGCCTCAGTTTGGAACTTTTCAAATGACCCCCCCCACCCAACACCACCCCCCCCCGACATTCACACCTTTTTGGGGGGGTGGTTGAGAAGAGAGTTCCAGATTTCCACTACCCTTTGTGTGAAGAAGTGCTGCCTGACAACCCCAAATGGCTTGGCTGTAACATTGTTCTGCCCCCTTGTTCTACTTGTCACCCCAGGAGAAATAGTTTCTCTCTATCTACCCTATCAAATCATCTTATCATCTTAAACACCTGGATTAGCTCACCCCTTAATTTGCAATACTCAAGGGAACATAAGCCTAGTCTCTACAACCTGTCGTCATAGCTTAAACTTGAAAGTTCTCACTATTGTTCTGGCAAATCTGTGCTGCACTGCCTCACAGGTCAATATATCCAAACATTGGGGCCAAAGATATAGAGACAATGATGAGAAATATATAGATGATGTAGAGAATAAATGGAAGATAGAGAATGAGAAATAATTATAGCTGGAGATGTTTTTGCAGATGCTGTTTATATTGTTTTTGTTCATGGCAGTTTTAAGCGCATCTGAGCATCTGCGAGATTGTGTACGAAGATATAACTTGGCTGCATAAGAACCTGAGGCTAGTTTAGTGATAGAGAACTTCGAGTATTGCTGAAAAAAAGAGACAGGCTGTCAAAGCTTTTTCTCTTACACTCATCAGGACAGATTCTCAAGAATACCAATTGGAAAAGGGAACAACAATTTATATTGCATGAGAAGAGAGTACTGATTGGTTGGCAAGTGGATTCTGAATGGTAGAAGTGTTGCCATGAAAAATGCACCAGTAAACAGTTAACTGCCAAGCCTTTGTTTAAATTCAAACCAGGCAGGTCGACAGCCTGTCTCTATTTTCAGCTATATTAAGGCTAGTTCTTAAAACATAAATCTGCTGATGCCAGAGGGTTTGCAGCAATTGCTGGGGTCCCCCATATCCAGGGTGCAATCGACTGCACACATGTAGCCATCAAGGTGCCAGCGGGTGCGCCGGGTGCCTTTGTCAACGGGAAGGGATTCCACGTGATGGACTTCTAGCTAGTTTGTGACAAGAAGATGCAGGTTGTGCAAGTCTGTGCAAGATACCCTGGCCGCTCCCATGACACTCACAGGTGCTGAGATTATTCAGTGCTCCAACTCGAGTGGACGGATGGCTGTTGGGAGACAGGGACTATCTGTTGGCTTATGACCCCTCTCCGCCAGCCAAGAACAGAGGCAGAGCAGTGTTATAACAGGAGTTATACCTCCACAAGAGCGCTGATAGAGGACCATAGGTCTTCTGAAGATGCGCTTCCGATGTCCGGACCATTCAGGGGCAGCACTACAATACCCCCCAAAGTGGGTGTCACTGATAGTGGTTGCATGCTGCATTCTCCACAATCTGGCACCGGCAAGAGGGGACCCAGTGGAGGAAGAGGATCTTGATGCAGCTCCACGGGCCACAGAGGATGAACCCAGTAGTGAGTCTGAAGAGGAGCACAGTCAGCAGAATGCTGAGGGTGCGGGGGCAGATCTCGGTAACCTTCAGGGAGGCAGGGACACCAGGGGGACACCTTGATCCAAGGCTCTTTCAGCTAGGCTGCCAAAGATCTGCTTCTACCTCACGCCAGGGTTGCCGCCTCCAGCCCAGGTGTTTGAAATGACCCTTTCATTTGAACCCAAAGTCCACTCAGTAAAGTTTAGAGCCCTTCATGTCCAGATTAGACACTGGGGTTCCCTGCACCTACAAAACAAGTGAACACAGGCCATTAAGACAAAAGCAAAATTTATATCATTTATAACAAATGAATATATATTATATAAATATAAATATAAATTTATAACAAATGAACAGAATGCTATCTGGTGTTAATGACCACACTAGTAAACATATTAACATAACATGGCAGAACAGAAGATCACCTGTGAAAGTCCCCCTTGTGCTCATGGTGCCTTAAACTTACGTTTGTGAGTGGCTGGGTCTTGTTGCCCCTCCCTCGCTGGCAGCAGCATTGGAGACAGCCTGCTCACTCTGATGTCTTGTTGGCCTTGGTGTCCTTGACAGTGGTCCTCTGGCCAGTGGAGCCTGTGCTGGCCCTGCCTGGGAGGGAGCGGCCAGTTCTACGGCTGGCATCTCCCCAATCATCGCAGCCACATTAGATGCCATGGTCACTGGCAGAGGAGCTGGTGCCATCATCCAGAAAGGAGCCCGCAGAGACAACAAACAGCTCGTGTGCCAACGTGAGGTCGCTCTGGACCTCCCTGCTCACCACTGATGGACAGGCACCTAGCGGGGATACTGGGTGCCTCATCCATCTCCGACACTGATACTGACCATCTGAGGACAGTGCCTGTGTGAGGGCTTGCAGGTCCGAGCTACCGCTCTAATGCCCACCGAGGTGCTGATATCTGCGCTGGTGCCTGGGTCAAAGAGGGGGTGAGACGCAGGTGCTACTAAAGCCCTGTGGTCATTTGGCATCGAGAGTGGCTCTTTGAGGTCCTGCATTCAAGTGCGAGCAAGAGAATCTAAGGGAGAAGAACAACATGTCATTAGTTTAAGTAACCAGACTGTCACTGTGCATGCCAGGCACCCTGGCGAGACAATGGAGATCTGCATCATGGTGCCCTCGTCTTTCAATGATCAAAGGGAACTCCAGGTTTGAGGCTCCCATCAATGACGAGACTACACTGGAATGTTTGCAGCTTCCATAATTCTCACCTCTGTGCACTGCACTCTTACCCTCATCAGAGAGCCTTGCCTCTCCACGACTAGCTGACCGAGGTGGGTGGCAACTCTTCAGCTCCAGTGCATCCATTTTGTATGTCATCAAGGTTAGGAGTTTTGGGGGACCTCCGCCTGTCCTTGACCTCTCGATGGTGTTACGGTTTCTCTTCTCCTGAAAGGACAGAGGAGCATTGATGAGTCCCCTCTCTACCTGCAGCACCACTGCAGCCTGGCCAACTCCACCTGAGGAACACCTCCACGTACACATCTGAGTCGTGGCCCTAAACCCGCAGGGCACTCAGGCCAAGCAGCCAGGGCTCACCCCCTTGGCCAGCTCCGGTGGCATTGACAGTTGGCTCTCAGACTCTAACACCCTTGAGCTCCACGGTGGGGGGGAAGGGGGACAGCCACACCTTAACACTTCTCCACGCTGATCCATGCCAACTCGGTACTCGCCCTGGCCAAGCGCAGCAGGTTATTGAACCTTTTACAGCACTGCGCCCGTGTGTGCCACACAATGTTGTGGCCGCTGACCTCAGCTGCCACCTCCTCCCAGGCTTTTTTGGTCAAGCATGGTGGCCTCCTCCTGACATCCCTGGGTACGAGAGTGTCCCTCCTGACACTGACCTCCTCTACGAGGACCGAGAGGCACTCACCCAAGAAACGGGGAGGGTGGTGGGGGCGGGGGGGTGGGTTTGGTGGGGGGGGGCCAAGTACCCACTCGATCTGCCCTCCCAGCAGAAGTCTCCAGCCGCTGGTGAGGCCATTGTTCCGCTCTCCAGGCCGACTCTAAAGATTCACCCCCGGCTTCTGACAGACCCTTGCTCCTGCCCGGCCCTTCCCGACCATTCAGAAGATGCATTTCACACTGGGCGGACCTTAATTGGCCATCCAGTGTGAAGCCGCGTTTGTAACGGGACTGCGGCCAGGACTGGATTCCACGTCCCGCTTCCGCTCCCGCTGACTTGGGGTGCGCGGCAAGCCTGAAATTCAGGCCTTAGAAATTCATAGGAGTTCATAAATCATAAAGAATAAACCAGAGCCAATGGGCAGAATCTTCTATCTGGCGGTATTTCAGTCGGCGGGTGCGCTATGCAGTGGGACGCGCGCCCACCATTAATGAAAGGCCTCGTTAAGGCCCGTAACTTGCCAATCGGCGACGATTTTGAGGGGCCTGTGCGAACTCCGGCTCGGCGCACAGGCCCAATGGGCAGGCGGGTAGGTGAGTTTTGTACAAACCTCATCCAGCGGCGGGATGAGGTTTGATAGTGGTTTTAAAAACATTTAATAAAGTTTTTGTCTACTTCATTAACACGTCCCATCTCGTGTGACATTTTCACAAGAGGGGGACATGTTAATGAATATTTTATTGTTCTATTTTTTATATTTGCCAGCCTTTCAGTGATCTCCCTGAGGCTGCACTTAGCCTCAGGGAGATGTGGGCTCTCTTTCATGCGCATAGGAAGCACATAGCGCTTTCCGTCAAGCAGCCCACTGGGCGGGCCTTAATTGGCCAGCCAACTTAAAATGGCTGTGGGGCCCGTTTCGGCGGCGGCGATCGGCTACCTGCCTGTCCATCAAGGGCAAAATTCTGCCCAACATGTGTGAGTGTGTGTGCATGCATGTGTGTGAAAGGGAAACTGTGGTTGACTTATTTAATAGCATCCTTTGAGGGAGTAAGAAGCAAGTTGGATAAAGGAGAGCCTGTAGATGTGACGTACTTGGATTTCCAAAAGACTTTAGCTAAGGTGTCACATCGAGATGTGATGGCATTGGGAGTAACATGTTAGCCAGGATAAATGATTAGTTAGCTGACAGGAAGCAGAGAGTAAGGATAAATGGGTCATTTTCAGGTTGGCAAGATGTGGAATGCCATAGGGGTCAGTGCTGGTGCCTCAACTATTTACAATCTACGTCAATGACTTGAATGTATGGGAGCTAAATTTGCCATTAAAACCAAGATAGTTGGGAAAGTATGTTGTCAAGAGGAGGTGACAAATCTGCAAAGGGATTTGGACAGGATTAGTGAGTAGGCAAAAATTTAGCAGATGGAGTATAATGTGGGAAAATGTGAACTTGTCCACTTTGGCAGGAAAATTAGAAAAGCAGTACCCTGTTTAAATGGGGAGGGATTGCAGAACTCTGAGGTACAGAGGGATCTGGCTGTTCTGGTACATGACTCACAAAGAGTTACCCTGCAGGCGAGTGATTAGGAGGGAAATGGAATGTTGCTGTTTATTGCAGGGGGAATGGAATATAAATATAGGGATGTTTTACCGGAGCTGAACAGGGCATTGGTGAGACCGTATCGAGAATATTCTGTACAGTTTTGGTCTTGCTATTTGAAAAGCGTATAATTGAGTTAGAAGCAGTTCAGAGAAAGTTCACTTTCCTGATTCCTGGGCTAAAGGGATTTTCTTATGAAGAAAGGTTGCACAGTTTGGGCCTTTACACATAGGAGTTTAGAAGAGTGAGAAACATATAAGATCCTGAGGGGGGTTTGATAGGGTGGATGCTGAAAGGATGTTTCTCCCTTGCGGGGGAGGCTAGAACCAGGGGATACAGTTTAAAAATATGAGGTCTCCCTTTTAAGATGGGGGTGAGGAGAAATCTTTTCTCTCAGAGGGTCGTTAGTCTGTGGAATTCTCTTCCCTGGAGAGCAGTGGAGGCTGGGTCATTGAATTTATTCAAGTCTGAGTTAGGCCAATTTTTTGAGAGAGAAGGGAGTCAAGGTTATGGGGGAGCGGTGGGTGGGCAATCAGTAAAATGGAGTTGGAACCACAGCCAGATCAGCCACGATCTTATCCAGTGGCAGAGCAAACTCAAAGGGCTGAACGGCCTACTCCTGCTTCCTTTGTTCCTATGTTCCTAAGTGGAGTGTAAACATGTTGGGGCCAAATGGCTGGTTTCTCTGCTGTGCATCCTGGGTAATGGTATGAATGATCATTTTGCGATGTAGTTGCTGACCTCTAATGTGTCACTTGTGTTCGACTTTTTAAATGCAGCCCAGTATGAAATCCATGGCAGCTGGGTTATAATTGTAAGACAATTAACATTGTTCATGGAGAACAAAGCCCACTCACAGGAAACACTGGTTTAAGTTGTGCCTGCCCAATTATGGAGGTGCTTCCCTGAGATGGAAGCTTTGTACATTGTCGGGGGAAAGCATAGGGAGCGTCACTCTGCATCTGCTGGTGCTCTACTCACAAGAGTCACACATTATGTTGTTACTCTGTTAAACATACAGGTTCATACCATCAAGTCAAGGAAATGCATGGAAATCTCTTAATTGAGAGTCCGGTACTTCTCCGTGTTGAACACCACTTGGAGGCAGCACCAAGAGAGACAGAGACACAGGCCAGGGCTTTCCATCCCTGTTGGCATCGGGCATCATGGTGTGCCCAAGCGGAAATAGGGTGGGAAGGCCAAAGATTGGTTTCACACCGTTGTGAAACCAGTTTACGATCATCTGCTCCACCCATCAATGGCCTTTCCCATGTCACACGTCGGGGACTTCATTTTAATACAACTGTATCTAATTATAAGCCCTGCTTGTAGGAATCACACCGTTTTGCCCCCCCACCCCTCCAACGTCAAATTTACCACCCACGTTGGCGGGAAACCAAGTCGGCCCAGAACATGACTGGACACGTGTGATGCAGACATCCGAGGAGCAGGAGATGCCGGATCCCTACAGATCCCGGACCCTGGAGGAACACGTGCATCGCCTGCTGGGTGGACCCTCATGGACATGGCTCCACCACAAAGCAGCTCTCTGGAGGTGGGAGGTCTCTGTTGATGTCTCGGGTCTGCTTCAGAACATCACGGCCTGGGCCACGGGCTGCTATGGATGATCGATGAGGGAGGGGGAGAAGGATGTCCAGCTGTGAGTGGGAGAGGAAGGTGTACCGGGGATGGGGTGGGGTGGGGGAGAAAGGTGTACCGGGGGTGGGGTAGGAGAGGAAGGTGTAAGTTTGACTGGGAGAGGAAGCTTTTACCAGTGGGCGGTTGGGGGGGGGGGTGGTGGGGTGGAATAGGGGTGAGGGGGTGAGGTTGGGAGGAAGGGAACAATGGTGTCGGGGGCAGGTGATGTTGGGAAGGGGCAGGAGGGAGTACAGTGGGGGGGGAGGAGGGTGTAATGGGAGAGATTGCTGCAACTAGGGAGGTGGGCGTAAGGAGGAGGATTGTTTAAGGGAACGAGTTTGGAGAGTGAAGGAGTTTGAAGAGGGGAAAGAGTTCGTGGGGAGGTGGGAGTTCAGAGGGGGGAGCGGGTCCAAAGGAAGAAGGAGTTCAGAGGACTGAAGGAGTCCAGGGGGAGGAAGGAACCTGGGGGAGGAGGGAGTAAGTGTAGAGGAGGGAGTAAGTGGGCGGGAGATGTCCAGGTGAATGTGAAAGAGAGGGGTCTGTGGAATTAAGACTGCCTCCTGGGGAGTGAACTGAGGGTGGGCGTGGTAGGAGGGAGGGCAGAGAGAGCTGGTAGGGTGGGAGTGTGAGGTGAGGGTGTGGCGATAGGGGTAGAAGGGATGGCAAGTGTGGTTGGTGGGGAATCAGAGGCCAGCATGAGCCCTGGGGGTGGGAAGGAGGAGGTTAGGGAGGTCAGTGTGGATGAGGGTGGGATCCCAGGAAGGTAAGGAACGTGCAGATTCACCTGGACATCCTGGAAAGAAAAGGGCTCTGGTTGGTAAGTGATGCTGGGGAGATGGAAGGTGATACCAGAGGGGTCAACAGTGATGGGAGAAAGGAAATGGGCCACTGGTGGGGGGACAAAGAATGGGATAGCGGAGGGAAAATCCTCCCAACCTCACCCCCCTGACACTTTCGTTCTACCTCTCCCAACCTCATCGAGGAAACCTTCCCCTCCCAGTCAAACCTACACCTTCATCTCCCATCCCACCACCCCCAGTACACCTCCCTCTCCCACTCACAGCTGGACATGCCTCTCCTTCTCTTCGCCAATCGCCAAACTAAAATCATGTTCTTGAGATCGAAAGTGGGCGGAGCCTCATGCTGGACAGGAACAGGGGCTGCATGGGAGTGAGGTCAGTGGGTGGGCGGAGATACAGGTCGGCTCAGATGGACAGAGAACCCCGGCTGGCAGCATCGAAGATGCTCGGGACAGTGAGATGAGTGTGATGGAGGAAGGCTCTGTGTGTGTGGGAAAGGCTCACACGAGGCTCTGAAAGGCCCTGCCTCACACACACTTCACCCTCCGGAATCACTCGGGGTGTGGCTGCTGCAGCTGAACAGCTCGTGGGGGTTGTGGGGGGAGGGGAGGCAGCAGGAGGACTCGCGGAGTCTGGCAATGAAACTGAAAGACACCATTACACATTAGTCAGTGAAAGTGAATATATTTTCAGTTAAAAAGTGACAAAATGTGTTCACCTGTGCAACCACTTGTGATCAGAATTTCTTAACTTTTCTAACCCTACCACTTCTTCTAGGTGCTGCCCTGACATCCGCAGCAGGGGTGGAGACAGCCTGTGCTATGGTTGGCACCGCTCCCTCTGATGGCTTTGGCATGCGTCTTCTGGAAAGCCAAGGCCTCGAGGGGCCTGGCTGGCTTTGGCTGTCCTCCTGTGGGCTGGCTGCTCTCTCTGCGGTGACAGAGAACGAGATTGAGGGGGTCACAGGCAAAGGGGACTCGGAAGGGAGGACAGCCTCTGAGATTCCTGAGTGGATCTCCGCATTCTGCTGGACCAGGGTCTCCATGGCACCCTCCATCCTTCCCATGGAGGCTTTCAGTGCACCATTTCATGAGAGAGCAGGAGGACCCACTCCTCCGAATCGAGTGCCTCTCTGTTGAGGGTTTCTAACAGCTCTGCATAATGTTCCCACGCTTTCTGACTCAGGCCTCACAGATGCCTCTCCCCCCGCAGTCCTCCAAGTGCCAGGGAGCTGGGCTGAACCTGCCTCCTGCTGTGGACATGTGTCCGTGCAGTGACCACCAGATTGTGAACCCGAGCCTGCTCTAGATCCAGGCCCCACTGAGGTGTGTGTCTCTGCGCTGGTGGAGGGTGTGGGTAAGCGCTGCGATGGGTCTTCCAGGCTGTTTATTTCCAGCTCTTCAGTGGAGGAGGTGTCCTCTTGGCTGGAGGTGAGGACCTGGATGGAGCTGAGGGACTGGCTGGCTGAGGGTGTTGGTAGCTTGGCAGAGCTCCCTGTGAGCCAAAGTAGAGATAATGAGTGCATGGCAGCAGAGTCAAAAGCAGGAGAGAGGCACTGAGAGAGGGATGATGTGGTGCAGGATCCTCACGTGGGTGTTTGTCGCTGACCTCACCGTCACAACAGCCGAGGTCCACGGCCTCACCACCCAGCACGATGGCACACTCCTCAAAGTGAGTTAGGGGTCTAATGTGGGCCACTCCACCCTCCAGGCTGGGACCTCTCCCTGCTGATGTGAGCAGGTTTCTCCTGCATGGAAACAGATGGACAGAGTGTGAGCGGGATACATGGCTCCATGTGGAATGTTTGTGTGGTGAGCGGAGCCATGGACAGGATGAGGGTGTGAGCTCCAGAGGGTATGAGCCTGATGGAGATGTGAGGGTGTGTGTGAGAGTTGGTGGTGTTGTCCCTTGAGGTGTGAGATGATCCCTGTGGGTGTGTGATGGGTTTGTGAGTGTGTGAGTTGAGAGTGATGAGAAGAGTGACTTACCCTGGCAGAATGAAGGAGATCATTCATCCTCTTCCTGCACTGGGTGGCTGTCCTCTTTTGCAGGGCATTGGCACTGACCACCACTGTCACCGCCTCCCATGCTGGATTGGTGACCTTGCTTACTGGTTTTCACCCAGAGCAGGGGGGTAGAGGACATCATGGTGGACCTCCATGCTTCCAGTAGGCGCTCGAGGGAGGTGTCACTAAATCCGGGGGCAGCATGATTCCTCCCTTTGGCAGCCCTCAGTTCCCAGCAGCTTCCTATCCATTGAAGAGCACTCGCTCTGTGCAGGGACAGCCTTTCAATATGGCGCCGGGTTTACTAAGGCCTGAGGTGACAGTGGGGCAGGCGAATCCGTGGCCGCCCTGCCAGCAAATCCGGCGTGTTTCCCAGGAATGAATTATTAATGAGGTGGAACGTGCCGGGAATGGGACAATACTGCGTGAAAAGCTGCTGCTGCTTGGCTGGCGGGTAAACACCTGTTTTCCTGCCAGTTACCAAATTAGTACAAATTTGGGATGATTCCGCCCACAGAATTTACCCTCGGTAGCAGACACTAATTACCATCATTAAGATTTGGTTGTACAAGAACAGACAGTGGACTGTTTGAAGTGATACCTAGCACAAAGGAAGATGGTTGTGGTTGTTGGAGGTCAGTCATCTCAGCTCCAGGACATCACTGCAGGAGTTCCTCAGGGTAGTGTCCTCGGCCCAACCATCTTCAGCTGCTTCATCAATGACCTTCCTTCTATCATAAGGTCAGAAATGATGATTGCACAATGTTCAGCACCACTCCTCAGATACTGAAACAGCTCATGTCCAAATGCAGCAAGACTTGGACAATATCCAGGCTTGAGCTGACAAGTGACAAGTAACATTTGCACCACACAAGTGCCAGGCAATGACCACCTCCGACAAGAGAGAATCTAACCATCGCCCCTTGATGTTCAATAGCATTACCATCACTGAATCTCCCATATCAACATCCTGGGGGTTACCATTGATCAGAAACAGTACTGGACTAGCCATATAAATACTGTGGCTATAAGAGCAGGTCAGAGGCTAGGAATCCTGCAACAAGTAACTCACCTCCCCACTCCCCAAAGCCTGTCCACCATCTACAAGGCACAAGTCAGGAGTGTGATGGAATACTCCCCACTTGCCTGGATGAGTACAGCTCCAACAACACTCAAGAAGCTTGACACCATCCAGGACAAAGCAGCCGCTTGATTGGCACCCCATCCACAAACATTCACTCCCTCCACCACCGACACACAGTAGCAGCAGTGTGTGTACCATCTACAAGATGCACTGCAAGAACTCACCAAGGCTCCTTAGGCAGCACCTTCTAAACCCACAACCACTACCATCTAGAAGGACAAGGGCAGCAGATAGATGGGAGCACCACCAACTGGAAGTTCCCCTCCAAGTCACTCACCACCCTCACTTGGAAATATATCACTGTTCCTTCACTGTTGCTGGGTCAAAATCCTGGAACGCCCTCCCTAACAGCACTGTGGGTGTACCTACACCATATGGACAGCAGTGATTCAAGAAGGCAGATCATCACCACCTTCTCAAGGACAACTCGGGATGGGCAATAAATGCTGGCCCAGCCAGCGAAGCCCACATCCCATGAATGAATTTAAAAAAAGTAGAACCAAAGTGCTTTAATTTCCTAATAAATGTATTGTGACGGCACTCCCAAGGGCTACCACACTTCAAGGAAACAGCCACCAGCACTTTCTCAGGAATGAACAAAGAAATGAAGTTAATGATAAACAGAAACTTTGGAAATGCTCAGCAGGTCAGATAGCATCTGTGGAGAGAGACAGAATTATCGGGTGGACCATTTGCCCGTCCCACCAGCAACAGGAGGTGCCGTGGGTGGGGGAACTTAATTTGGCGGGAGGCTAAAAATCAGTTTCTTGATTTCGGGGTGAACTTTAGGAATTCTGTTATCGGGAATTTAAGTGGGGGGGTCAAAGGTGGGCCGAGCTTCCTGACGAATAATGTTGGAAAGCCCTCTTACGTGCATCACCGTGTAATGCCTGCTCATTAAAAGGCCACCTCACCAGAGTTAAGCTCCCTGCCTGCAGGAAATTAGATTGCTCACTTTTACGACAGTGTAAGTGGTGTATACCTGGCAAGCTTGACTTATTCCTGGACTTTGAGGTGAGTGGATGCTGCTTTGGCCTCTTGAGGCCCGCTCACAACTTGACTCACATTGAGTGCCAGTAGGACAAGCTTGACTTCCATTGAGTGCCAGTAGGACAAGCTTGACTCACATTGAGTGCCAGTAGGACAAGTTGCATTGAGGCTGGACTTGGGAGGCAGTTGAAGTGGGGAAAGGAGGGAGGCTGTTTGGGGAAGGAAGAGACTGTTCAGGTCAAGCAGGGAGGCTGTCTGGGGAAGGAAGAGACTTTCCAGGCAGGAAGAGAGGCAGCAAGGGGATGTGAGTGTGCAGGGACGTGGGTTGGAGGGAAGGGCCTTTCTTGTTGGGCCTGGGGGTGCTATGGCTGGGTGGGGGAGGAGATTTCTGGGCAGGGAGGTTGGGAGAGAGATGGCCCTAGAGGGCAGGGTCAGTGCTGTCTACGGTGGGGTCCTGAGGGTTGAACTGAGAGTACTGGGCAGCAGAGGGAACAGTCACAGTCAGAGGTGGGAGTGGGGAGCAGTAGGGTGACGGGTCCAGAGTGATACAATCGGATAGCTGAATGTTTCATGGGGACATTCGATAACGGAAGTGGTCAAGGTCAGGGTGGATATGGGGACAGTAATAGGAGTAGTCTCAGAGGGAAGGGAAGACATGTGGATGTGGATGGTAATTGGTGCATGGGTAATGGGGGGAGGTTCAATGGTGACAGAGGGGAGAGGAATGCCTATATTGTGATGGGGGCATGTTGGCGGGTAACACATGGAGGGTTGAAGCATGTGGAGTGAGTCTCAAAGGTAATTCACACCATTTTTCGACTCTCAACAATGCAACGCAGCCAGTTTAAAACTGCGATACCTTGAAGTGGGAGGAAGGTATTTTCTGGTGGGTGGAGATTAAGGTCAGCACAATTTGGCCGACTAAAGGGACCCCCTAAGGATTGTGAGGTAACTAGATGGAAAACGTGCTCAGTTATGTTTTCCACGCTACGGTGAAGCCCACCTGGAAGTAGGTTCGTTCCCCACTCGTGGGGGTCTCATAACTTGGAGATCCCAGCAAGGTATGGAGCTGCCGTTCATTCTGTGCCATTAGCCATCTGCTGCTGTCAGAGGCAGGGATGAAGGGAGGAAGGGAGGGACGGAGGTCGATGCCTCCAAGGGGCAGGGCTGGTGGACGGCAGCAAACTCCCTATGCCAAACCTCCATCTTCCTGGGTGAATGGAGATGGATGGCAAGGGCTGGCGTAGTTAGTCTGTCTACGCTGCCAAGAAAAGGGTCTGATAATAGCGTCTCGAGGGTAATAGAGGCAAGAGGGATAGTGTCTGAGGGAGGATTCTCGCACATGGCTGTCATCACTCCGCTCAATGTACAATGTCTCCGTGCACATGTATGAACGGGAGGAACACCCATCTCTGGTCCTCCAGGGTGTAATTGCCTGGGAAAGGTGGGGGTGGGGATGTCACGTTTAGAGAGAAGCCAGGCCCAAGGCTTAGCTCTGATTTGGCGGCTCTGAGATGGAGGCAAACCTGAAAAGTATCTGCTCGCTCAATTGATCTCTGCAATTTATCCTCAGGTCCACTGAGGCCTGGATGATGCAGGCTCCAGGCAACCCTGCCTTTCTACTGGCTCTCGTCTGGGTGAGGAGAAGGAGAGGGCGGGCCTGTCACAGATTGGCACAGGGCCAGGGGGAGCAACAACCTGAGCGCCAAGAGGCAGCAGGGCCTCAAGAAGATCAGGATGCTGGCAAACAGGGTCCTAGACAACAGCGAACTTGGGCCCAACCACGAGTGTATCGCAGGCGGTTCAATTATCTACAGATGAGTGAAAGGCAATGCCAGAGGTACCTTAGAATGTCCCGGAATGTGGCTGCTCACATCTGCCAGCTTGTCCATGATGACCTGCGGCTGCTAGGACTTGGTGGGAATCCCATGATAGTAGCATCAAAGGTCACCGTCACCTTAAATTCCTTTGTCAGTGGCTCCTTCCAGGGCTCCACTGGGGACCTGTGTGGCATCTCCCAGTCAGTGACACACAATTGCATCCAGGAGGTGACAGATGCCCTGTTAAGGATGGTGCACCAATTCATCCAATTGGTCACAAAATTCAGGCTGCAAGAGCATTGAGTTTTTCAGCAATCTCAGGCTCTCCACCAGTGCAGGGTGCTCTTGACTGCACACGTGTGGCCTTGAGAGTGCCCTAGTAACAGCCAGTCACATTCATCAAGAGGAAAGATTCCCACCCTTTGAACATGCAACTGATATGTGGTCACAGAAGATAAACCCTGCATGTTTGTGCTCAGTTCCCAGGGAGCTCTCACAATGCCTACATTCTGACCCACTCTCAGGCAGCACGTGTTTTTGAAGGATCTTGGCGATTGAAGGGCTGGATCCTTGGGGACAAGAGATACCCCCAAAAGACCTGGCTGATGACACCAGTTGACCGTGCGGAGAGCTCTGCTGCGGCAAGCTACAATGCCACACGTGCCCCCACATGGTCCATGGTTGAGCAGACGATAGGCCTTCTAAGGTGAACTCCAAGTAACCCCGAAACTTTTCGGCAAGATGAGGTTCAGATGTTAGGGCCACTCAGATGGGATTCTCCAATACTCACCACTGGGAGTGTCTCAGATCATCGTTGTCTGCTCCACCCTGCACAACCTCGCGCTACAAAGAGGGAATGTCTTGGCTGAGGGAAACATGGTGGACTGAGACGTCTCCTCCAACGACGGGGATGGTGAAGACGAGGGCCAGAATGTCATGGAGACACATGCAGAGGTTATATCAGGCTCTGAAGTGGCAGACCGATCGTGCCAATCTGATAGATGCCAGATTCCAGGCAGAGTCAGCTGCTGATAGATTTTCTTTACTTTTAGCTCCTGCTTCTTTTTGGTTACAGACATCATACTTTGGTCTAATGCACCTTGCCTTTGAATTAAATTGCACTGCTTAACATCTGCCCTGCTGGTGGTTTGATCCTTTGCGTGTGCCAAACTGTGCTGATGTACAGAGCTCTGATGTTAAACGCGTGCAATAGAAGCTCTGTTCTCCCACCAGCTCAGGCTCCTGTAATTAGAAATGGGATGGTTCCCATGCCGACACAAAGTGCGTGCATGGCAACTTGGGAACAATATCAAATCTAAAGTTGGCAGGGATGCACCCATTTCACCCTCACACCCTGCTTCCGAAGCGGGGGCAGACCTAGCAGAGAGCTCTTTCAGGTGGAACCAGCTCGATGGGTGCACATGGAGGAGCAGCATGGGAACACAATTTGAGCCCTTGAGGTCGCTCCTCCATGCAGATTGATCAGGGAAGATCGTGTGCCTTTTCCCCGATTGTCACTGGCTCAGAGTAAACCCATATCCCTTGACATCTTTATCATGCCGAAAAGTTTCGGGGTTATTTGGAGTTCACTCACTGATAGAGTACCTCACCTGCACTATCGGTTGCTGAGTAGCAACCACTCCGGACCCTCCAATCGTAGAGACTCCTACAAGTCTCAGTCCTAGATTCGTATTAGTGCAAGATTGTGATCCATCATTGTGGACACTCCAGCCAAGGTAAACATCTTTCCTGTATGGACCTGCTGGGCCCTGTTAGAGTTGCTGATGCTTCACATGGATAGTCTCACTTTCCTCAGCATAGTCCAGCACACAGGCCCATGCTACTCTCTCTCACCTCATGGACTAACACCCTGGTCCTTCAATGATGTCCAATGTACTTTTGTTGCAAACCCTTTTTGTGAATTCTACATCCCCAAGGGGATGAGCAGGTCAAACAATCTCCATGTGAGGTCTCACAAAGGCTTCAGGGCTAACTTGCCCATCGTCTCTTACTTACAGACTTCACGAGCATGTTAGGTCAAAATATCAAATCACCGAGGGTGGCCAGTGACGATTAGACATGCCCACCACAGCTTCCTCCAGGCATATAGCGCAGCCTCTGGTTTTCTGTTGTTAAGTAAACAGTGTAAAGTTTCAATCTCTCAGCCCTAAAACTGCATCTACAGTGTTCCTTGGCACTCACATAGCATGTTTAACTCTCCTTGGAGTACGCCTTGCATCCACATCTCACATCAGGGCAGCAATGACCTCACGGAGCACTCTGCACAGACGTCATTCTCAGAGGTCAGAACATGGTGAGCTGCAAGTAAAGGCTTACATGATGGATGCTCAGGCAGCACACTCAATGGCCAAGTGCTAAATCATGCACACGCAGGATTATTGAGTAATTACTATGTTGATAATGTGAGAGAAGCAAATCTATAGGCGTTCATTGTCGGACTCTGATAGGGGCCTAAACACCCTTAAATTCCTGTGGACATTGATGCAACTAGCAGGGCACTTCCAAACTGTGAAGTGAACATATATTTATAAGTGCCAAAGTACATTCAATGATTGTACACCAGTACCGCCTCTGTGCCTTCTAACCTTCTTTATCTTTCTTTTCCTATGACAATGTCTAGGCGCAGCCCCGACATCCACGGCTGAGGTGGGGGCAGTCTGCTGACTGCTATACCCTGCTGAATGTTATAACTTTGGCAGGAGTCCTCTGGTGGACCAAGGCCTAGAGGGTCCCGGTTTGGTAAGGGTCTCCTGCTCGGGTGCAGCTGCTCCTTCCTCGGTCAGACCTGCTGGAGGTGATGGGGTGACGGGCAGAGGGGAGGACAGGGCACCCTTGGAGAGAGCTGGGCCGAGGCCGCCGGGGAACCTGGCTGGTGGCACCCCTTCCCTGTGGGTGTCTGATGGCACCCCTTGGCTCCTTGAGGGGAAGCGACACCTGGAGGGAGTGTGAGGTGCCCGGTGCTGCTCTCGCCTAGTCACTGCAGCGTTGCACTGAGTGACGGAGTGCAGGTCTGAGCGGGTAACCAGCAGCCACTGTGTGTTCCGCTGGACCTGGGTCTCCATGGCAGACGCCACCCTTTCCACGGAGGCAGCCGGAGCCATGAGACCAGACAGAACGTGGACGGACTCCTCCAGCCTTCGGTCCAGTCTGCACGTGGCCTCTGGCATCTCTGTCCGATGTTCCCCTGCCTGTCTCTGCATCTCCAATGGGTCTATTCGGGCTGAGTCCAGAGGCTCATCACCTGCACGGGGCTGAGCAGGGGCCTAGTCTCCAGCAGCCCCCCCGCCCCAAGTGTCGGTGACCTCAGCAGTCGCTTCCTTTGCCAGCTATGGACCAGTGTCAGTGACCCTGAGCCTACTTTACAACATGTGGTGACTGTACAGGGTGCAGGGTGCAGGTGAATGCCAAGATGGGGCATCTTCGGAGGCATCCTCCTGAGAGGTGGGGTTGGACGTGGAGCTGTGGCTGGTCTGTGTTGATGGCCGGGCCCTTTCCTTGCTGGTACCTGGAATAGAACAAAGGGAGACTTAGTGATTGGCTAAGCAGGCTCCTTAGTTAGAGTAATGTGTTAGTTTGCGGGTGCAGCTGGCAACTGCAGACTGGAGGCATCCTCACTGCCTCCCTGGGGAGTCTTACCTCACCCTCCGCAGAGGTGCGGTCCTGCTCCTCCTCGGCTAGCTTGGCAGCCTGCTCCTCATTAAGGGCGAGGACTTGAAGGTCTGGAATTCTGCCTCTGGTCTGATGCTTCTCCCATCTGTTGTGGAGGTACTTTTCCTGCAGAAAGACAGGCGGATTGAGTGTCATCCCAATGGTTGCATGAGCAGTTTGGGAGCGCGCCTGCCTATGGCAGCTGCTGACCCCTATCCCAGTAAGTGATTAAGAAGCAAGGTGTCCTGCAACTGATAGGAGGTTCAGAGTATGAAGTGGCTGGCACACAGTCAGCACAGATGTCCCATCTGTTGGTGAGCGCTGCAACACAAACCCTTGTGTGATGTCCCTTTGCACTCACTTACTTAGACTGCCCTGAATGTCAGTTTGCAGTGAGAGTAGACGGAGTGCAGCAGATCATTCATCCTCTTGCGACCCCGCTGGCCGTTTCTTTGCTGGGGCCCCGTGGGCACCAACCTCGGCTGTGACCTCCATCCAGCCTCCTGTGGCCATCCTGGGGAAACTGCGCCTCCCACCTTTCCTCCAGGGAGGCACCGCTGGACCATGGGGGCTGTTCTCTTCTCTGGGACATTAAGGACCAGCCAGACTGATGCTCTTGGCCTGCAGGGAGTGAATGGCTGTTCGGGTGCTCGTTAAGTGCGGTGCCCGGATCTTCGATCCCTCACGGTAAAGGTGGAGATGCCGACTTCTTGTCCACCCCCACCACAAGATTCCCTGTGCATTCCACGGATGTCTAGATAATGAGCTAACCAGCGCTCCCAACCCCCCAAACCATCGGAAGTCACTCCAGCTTTCTGTTCCACCACCAAACCTGCACCCCAGAATGAAAGGTTCTGCCCATCATTTCAGGTCTTCCTCCGAACAAGGAAATGTGGTTATCAACCCACGGAGAACAAATTAAATTAAATTCCACTGTTAATCACCTTCACCAGCTGCAGAAAATGTACATCCATAAAAAAATTCCATTGAGGTGGTAAAGGTTGCAGTTCTGTTTTAGTGTATTAAAGTGAAGTGCCAAGATTTTACAACAACTTGCATTTATGTGGCACCTTTAATGTAACAAGAAGTGCTAAGGTGCTTCACAGGAGCGTTTATAATCAATATTTTCATACAAAGCCACAAAAGAAGAAATGAGGGCAGGTAACCAAAATCTTGGTCAAAGAGGTGGATTTTAAGGAGTGTCTTAAAGGAGGAGAGAGAGACAGAGATGATTAGGGAGGGAATTCCAGAGCTTACAGCCTTGACAGCTAAAGGTGTGGTCACCAACGGTGAAGCGGTGTAAATGCCAGAATTAGATGAGCAGAGAGCTCGGAGGGTTGTGGAGCTGGGGGAGGTTACAGAGATAGGCAAGGGTGAGGCCATGGAGGGATTTGAAAGTGAGGATGAGAATTTTAAGTCTAGGGGTTATTAGGTCGAAAGTGAGGATGGGGGGAGCGGGATAATGGGTGAATGTGGTTTGGCATCAGTTAAGAAACAGGGAGCAGGGTTTTGGATGAACCAAAAGTTATATTGATTGAAGATGGGAAGCCAACCAGTAAAGTGCTGTAAATGGTTTCGTGAAATGGCAATATTTTAAACATCTTACCACTCAGTTTCCTGTCCAGCTGTTTATTCACTCTGCATTGAGATCATGTGTCTGCCCAGCTGGGTGTGGGTTTATGTGTGATCTACTGCATTGATTTTTTTATGTTACCAACACAGTGACATTTATAACGAACATTGGAGACATCATCCTGTGAATTGTAAGCTCACATGACCAGAATAATAAACAATATGATTAGATCAAAACTTCTTCAAAGAGGAGAAATTGCTGCATGTAGCCCTGCCAATATATTGCATCAATAAATCCTTGAAGTGCCCTCTTTTGCTTTGGGCCTCAACATTAAAAAGGGAGAGTCACATTATATGTAAAAAATGTCAAGTAAATAAATGTGTCAATCTTCAAAGTAAAATAAGAACCTTGGAACTAAACACCGTGGACCAGTCATAAATTAAATATGAATTGCCAACACATTTTTCTCATACCATTACTATTTTAGCAATTAAAGAGCTTGGCTTAGGGTGAATACTAGTTTCGTGTGCAGTATTTCTAAGCTTAAAATATGGTAATTTAAACTTTTTATCCCTGATATTGGAAGTTAAAGACCATTAACATAAAGACAAAGCTTGGCTATCTGGGATATCACATCCAGTCAGTAGCCGTCTAAACTTGCATTTTGTTTCAGATACTAATGAAAGCAGGCCTCTTTACTCATGCTGTGGTATTTGGAGCAAGGGACACAGTTGGGGTCACTTTCTTTCTCATGTGCTTTCAGATCTGACTCAAAAATCTCTTCACTTCCACCTACCCATTGCTATATTAACCCAGGAACAAACAAGAATAGGTCTGTTGGGAAGAAAACATCAGAGAGATTTGGAATCAATCAAACCATTATGCTTAAATTTGACTTCAGAACTTCATGCAAAACCAGGATACAAAGAATGAGAATCGTTCAAAACGTCCAGTCTTAGATCTGTTTTACAATAAGCAACCTAAGCGGAATGATCCTCTTAACCATCTCAACTTTAACACCATAGCGATTTTAAAATTCAAGCAACTTATATTTGGAGTTAGTTCTTTTTGAGCTTTTGTCTATTGAGATTTTTCATGCAAATATTCTTAAGATTCTTATCATCATGGAATCATACAGCTCAGAAGGAGACCACTTGGCCCATCGTGTCTGTGCTGGCTCTTTGAAAGAGTTATCCAATCAGTCCCACCACCCCTGCTTTTTCCCCATAACTTGGCAATTCTTTTCCCTTCAAGTATTTATCCAATTCCCTTTTGAAAGTCATTATTGAATTTGCTTCCACCCAGTCAGGCAGCGACTTCCTGATCACAACAACTTGGTGAAGAATAAAGTTTCTCATCTTTCCTCCATGACAATTACCTTAAATGCGTGTCCACTGGTTGCCAACCCTCCTGCTACTGATAGAGTGAATAAGCAGAACCTATCAAAACCTTTCATGGTTTTGAACACCTCTGTTAAATCTCCACTTAACCTTCTCTGCTCCAAGGAGAACAATCCCAGCCTCTCCTGTCTCTCCACATTAACTGAAGTTCCTCATCCCTGGTCCCATTCTAGTAAACCTCCTCTGCACTCTCTCCAAGACCTGGACATCCTTCCTAGAGTGTGGTGCCCAGAATTGGATGCAATATTCTAGCTGGGTCTAAGCAGTGATTTGTAGAGTTTTAGAATAAATTCATGGCTTTTGTATGGCATGCCTATTAATTAAAAACATGCAAGATCCATGGCTTTGAAAACAGCCATCTCAATTCATCCTCCCACCTCAAAGATTTGTGTATGTAAACCCCAGGTCTCTCCGTTCCTGCACCCTTTTAAAATCGTACTATTTAGCTTATATAGTGCCCTTCATGCCCATACTGTCAGGGGTACTGTCTTTCAGATGAGGCATTAAACTTGAGCCCTATGTGCCCTCTCAGGTGGATGCATCTGATCCCATGGCACTATTTCAAAGAAGTGCAGGGGAGATCTCCTCTGTGTCCGGGGTCAACATTCAGCCTGAACCGACATCACAAAATCAGATCACCTGGGTCATCATCGCATTGCTGTTTTGGGAGCTTGCTGTGCACTAATTGGCAGCTGCATTTACGCTTTAAAAAGCGCTTCATTGGCTATGAAGCGCTTTGAGGCATCCAGTGGGCGTGAAAAGTGCTACATAAATGCAAGTTTTCTTTTTACACTGTCTCTCCTTTCCCTTTACAAAATTCACACTTCACACCTCTCTGCATGAAACTTCATCTGCCACATGCTTGCCCGGTTCACCAGTCTGTGTCCACCTGAAGTCTTTTACTATCCTCCTTACTGATTGCTATATTTCTGAGTTACTTGTCATTTGCTAACTTTGAGGTTATACCCTGTATGCTCAAGTAAACTTAACAGGCTTCAGCAAAGAATAGCTTCAATTCTGCATCCCTGGGATTACCACTGTATGTTTCCCTTCATTCTGAACAGCCAGCATTCACCACCACTCTCTGTTTTCTGTTTCTTAGCCAATCGCGTATTATTATTCAACGCTGATTATCTCCAACTATTTCTGTAAAAGTGTGCCAGGTTAATATTCATTGGAGAATGTAAAAGGCAGCTTCCCAGCTGCATTCCAAGGAAAAGCATGAAGTTTCTGGAAAATTAAGTCATCCCAAATAACAACTTGTTCCAATGTGAATGAGGGTTTTGCCAAGAACAAGCGAACTGGATTACTCCACAATAATGGTAGAAGATAAAACATCCTTCTTTAGTTTGTTTCAGCCTATTAAAAATGGTTAAAGTTAATCTGAGAGAAGGGTATTGAATGAGTGTTTTGTGTTTGGCTGCATATTCCTTCAACCTTGGCAGTGTGGAGAATTACAGGTCTTTTAGCTTTCCTAAGCCATGTCCTCAATACGTGAAATGGTTTAGGAATGTCTGTAAATCTAATAATGTGCTGGTGAAGACAGCAATCAGTGGGGGATTGGCACAGCTCGGACACATTTCTCTGGGAAACAGGAGTCACCTGACCGAGGACTTCAAAATTATGGAAGGGTTTACAAAGTTGGACACAGAGAAGGTGTTTCCGCTTGTGGGGGGAGTCCAGAGCTAGCAGCCATAAATATGAAATAGTCCCTAATAAATCCATTCGGGAATGCAGGATAAACTTCTTTATCCAGAGAGTAGGGAGAATATGGAACTCAGCATCACAGGGAGTGGTTGAGACGAATAGCACAGGCACATTTAAGAGGAAGCTGGATAAACACATGAGGGACAAAGGAACAGAAGGATAAGGTGATAGGGGTGAATTGGAGAAAGATGGGAGGAGGCCTGTGTGGAGTGGGAACACTGGCACAGCCCTGTTTCTGTACTGTGAGTACCACGTCAGGTTATTTACAGCAGAAACCAGAGCCAATTCCTCATCCACCCCTCCCCATCACTCTCCACCTCACCAGTCCAGAGATATTCTGATTAAGTGTAGCAGCAAAAAACACAAACTGCTAGAAAGACTAAAACGGGTCAAGAATCAACTGAAAGAACAGGAAAGCTCTCATTTTAAGAGTGAAGCCATCACTGGAACTGGACAAGTGGAGCAGGCTTAAAACGCTAACTTATCCCTTCTCTCTCACTACCTGATCGGCTGAGTCTTTCCAACATTTTCCCGTTCTAGTTTTCTAGCTGTGAGATTCTTTTGTTAACAGTCACTTGGAAGTACAGAACTTCAATGTCACTGAAAAGAGAGACATGTTGCTGAAGCTTCTCACCTTGCACTCATCGGGACAAATGCAAGAATGCCAAATTTCAAACAGTCACAACAATTTATACTTCAGCTGAAAAGGGTGCTGATTGGTTGGCAGCTCAACACTGATTGGCTAAGGCATCGCCGGGGACAATGCAATGCAGAACTGTGGCCTCCCCAAGCCCCCAGCTAACTTAAAAAGATCTGCAAGGCTGGATTCTCTTGTTAGTCCGTTTAATTTGAAATGGAGAGTGATGGGGAGTGGGAATGCTTTGCCCTCATTGAAGCAGCTGGTAACTTGAAATTGAAGTTTTTTTCCCAATTAAAATTCCAGTGAGCTCAAAACCAAATGAAGAATTGAAGATTGAATAGCTGACTAGAAAGCGCCGAGAGTAAGTTAACTGACAGGCCAATCAATTAGTGCTATTCATAAATTGCTTCTAAATGTATTACACCATCCACTTCCACAGAAACTACAGCATCAAAATCCAGCCTGACTGATCAATGCTGTAGTTTATGCAGTGCCCTGGACATTGATTTCTGACAACCCAACTGCCTCTCTATAATCTGAATTGAATAAAACCCCCGGAAATATTTTTTAAAAATCTCTCAAACATGGCCACATTTCAAAATTCAATTTGAGTTACAAAGACCAGAGATGACTTCACATAGCCTTCAGGTTCAGTGACAGATTGCTGGCCAGCTTCCTGGTGGGAAGTTAAACCATCTGCCCTCTCAGCTAGACGTGCAACATCCCACAGCCACCATTTCTGAAGGGCAGGGAGTTCTCCTGGACGGCCTGACTGGCATCACTGGAATAAAAACAAAAAACTGCGGATGCTGGAAATCCAAAACAAAAACAGAATTACCTGGAAAAACTCAGCAGGTCTGACAGCATCGGCGGAGAAGAAAAGAGTTGACGTTTCGAGTCCTCATGACCCTCCGACAGAGTTCTGTCGGAGGGTCATGAGGACTCGAAACGTCAACTCATTTCTTCTCCGCTGATGCTGCCAGACCTGCTGAGTTTTTCCAGGTAATTCTGTTTTTGTTTTGGCATCATTGGAACATCGTTGGGGAGTGAATGAAACCACATTTGGGCTCACAGCTACTGATAATATCAGACACCGCTGTCAGTGCAGAACAACCAGACAGGGAATAAAGCCTAACGTGTGCAGTTGAACTATGGCAAAGTAGAACTAAGCTAGATGTTTGGCGATTCTTAATCTTCTTTGTAATATGTTGCTGGTCTTTTGCTGACCCTGCGTGAGTCCTTGAGCTGGGTCAGCTAGCACAAACATGGTGATCCAGACTCCAGGGATCGGAGAGGAATTTTCCACAGAACCTTTTCCCTCCTTTTTGGTTCTGTTTCTTTTGCATTTCCCAGGCGATGGCATGTCCCAGCAGAGGTAGCAAGTGTCCGGCCGTGAGGCTGCAGCCAATCTTGTCCAACAACAACAACTTGTATTTATATAGTGCCTTTAGTGTAATAAAATATGCATTGCCGAAGAGAGAAATGTGCTCTTGAAGCTTTTCATCTTGCATTCATCAGGATAGACAGAAGAATATAAAATTTCAGCGGGAGCAACAATTTATACTGCATGAGAAAAGGGCACTGATTGGTTGGCAAATAAACTCTGATTGGTTGAGGCGTTGTTATGGAGAATGAACAGTTATCCCCCAAGCTTTTGTTTAAATGTTAAATTTTGCATTGAAGCAAAAGCTTGGGGGATAACTGTCCCCTGCTACATTCTCCATGGCAACATCTTGACCAGAGTCCACTTGCTAACCAATCAGCGCCCTTTTCTTGCGCAGTATAAATTGTTGCTCCCTTTAAAATTCAGCATTCTTGCATCTGTCCTGATGAGTGCAAGATGAAAAACCTTTGAATTCAGGAAACATTTCTTTATCCAGAGAATGGGAACTTGCTACTGCAGTAAGTAACTGAGACAAACAACATTTTCTCATAGGCATCACTGGCAAGGCCAGAATTTGTTGCCCAGCTCTAGTTGCCCTTGAGCTGAGTGGCTCACTAGGATAATTCAGAGAGCAGTTAAGAACCAATCACATTATTGTGAGTCAGGAGTCACATGTAGACCAGACCAGATAAGGGCCCTTTCCTAAAGGACATTACTGAACAATCAATGATAGCTTTATGGTCACTATTATTGAGACTAGCTTTATAGTTCCAGGTTTATTAATTGAATTTAAGTTCCACCATCTGCTGTAATGGGATTTGAACCCATGGTCCCCAGAGCATTAGCTGAGGCATTATTAGTCTAGTGACATTACCATTACACCACTGACTCCCCAAACATGTAAGGGGAAGCTAAATAAACACATGGCGGAGAAAGGAATGGGATATGTCAATGGGGTTAGCCAAAGAAGGATGGGAGATGCTCATGTTGAACACGGGCCAGTCGAGCTGAATAGTCTGTTTCTGTGCTGCAAGTACTTTGTAGAACAGATTTACTAGATCGACACAAATCAAAATAAAACTCTGAAATAAAAAGACAAATTTCTGGAAATTCTCAGCAGGTCTGGCAGCATCTGTGGGGAGAGAAATAGAGTAAATTTTCCAGGTTGATAATCTTCCATCAGAGCAAAACCAGTTCTGGTGAAAGGTCATTGACCTGAAACGTTAAGTCTCTCTCCAGTAATGCTGCCTGACCTGCTGAGTATTTCCAGCATTTTCAGTTATTATTTACTAAAATGGTGCCAGGGTTGAGTGGTTTCCAGTACATAGAGAAGATGGCATTGTTTTCCTTGGAGCAGACAAAGCTAACAGGAGAGCTAATAGAGGTGTTTAAAATCCTGAGTGGCTTTGATTGTGTAACTAAGGAGAATATGTTTCCAATGCAGAAAGGTTTGGTGACCAGTGGGACACAGATTGAAGGCAACTGACAAAAGAATCAGTGGTGACATGAGGAGAACTTTTTTTTTCAACGCTGTAAGTGTTGTGTTCGGGACACAATGCCTGGATGGGTGGTGCAAACATTATAACTTGTGTTATAATATGCCTTTAAGGGATTGCAGCATGATATCAATAGAAGGGAAGTGTGTCATATGTCCAATCATAGTTTCACTTTTTGCTTTAGGGCAGAGCACACACACACGCATGCACACACACACACACACACACACGCACACACACACGCATGCACACACACACACACACACATAAACAGATCTGTTGCTGGTGTCCTCAAGCTGTATACCCATATGTAGCTGTTCTCAATAGCTGCCTACTCTCAATAAATTAATCCAGAATGTGTTTACACAATCTCTTAGACCATAAGGCCATAAGACATAGGAGGAGAAATTAGGCCATTTGGCCCATCGAGTCTGCTCTACTATTCAACCATGGCTGATAAGTTTCTCAACCCCATTCTCCCGCCTTCTCCCCGTAACCTTTGATCCTTTTACCAATCAATCTCTTACCTATCTATCTCTTATGAGTGATTAGTGTCTTTATGTTAGTATAGCAACACAACAACTTTCAAAAGGAAATTGGATAAATACTGAAAGGGGAAAGATTGCAAGGCTATGGGGAATGAGTCGGGGAGTGGGACTAATTACATACAAACATGCGAATTAGGAACAGGAGTAGGCCCACTCAGCACCTTGAGCGTGCTCCGCCATTCAATTAAATCATGGCTAATCTGATTGTAACGTCTACTCCACATTCCCGCCTACCCCTGGTAACCTTTCACCCCACCTTGCTTAACACGAATCTATCTACCTCAGCCTTAAAGATACTCAAGGACTCTGCCTCAATCTCCTTTTGAGGAAGTGAATTCCAAACCCTCTGAGAGAAAAGGCTTTTCCTAAATCTCTGTCCTAATTGGATTGCTGTTTCAAAGACCCAGCACAAGCATGATGGACTGAACGGCCTCCTTCTGGGCAGTGTGATTCTATGGCTCCAACTGGAAAACTGCTGACTGGCTTCGATGTATTAAAGCTCTCCAAATAGCCGCTCACAAGTGTGCAGGAGTGGTGATATGCATCAACGAGTACTTTCTGGCGTTTGTATGAGTGGACCAATCAGAAGGGAGAACTATGTTTGGCCACATTGCCTGCTGACTAGAGAAGGGAAAGTCAGCACAAATTCCTGTTCCTGATCCTTTTCCACTGACTCCTGATTAAAGTACACACCTGGGGCCCAAGCAAGGTTAGTGTTGGACTTGGGCACATACAATGAGCTGCCACTCACTACCTCACTCAACCACAACAACTTACATTAATATAGAACCTTTAACATGGTAAAAATGTTCCAAGATGCTTCACCAGAGCATTAACAAACAAAATTTGTCACAGAGCCAGGACAGTTGGCCAAAAGCTTGTTCAAGGAGCATCTTTAAGGAAAAAGGCAGAGAGGTTTAGAGGGGAATTCCAGAGTTCTGGCCCTAGGCAGCTGAAGGCACGGCCGCCAATGACAAAGTGACTTAAATCATAAGATGGGTATAACACAGAAGGAGCCCATTGGTCTGTCCTGTCGGTGCTGACCCTCTGTAGGAAGAATTCACCTGTTTCCCTGCCTTCCCCTGTAACCCTGCACATTCTTCCTTTTCAGATAATAATCCAATTTCCTCTTAAAAGCCTTGATTGGACCTGCCTCCACCACACTCTCAGGCAGTGCATTCCAGATACTACCCACTCTGTGTGGAAAAGTTTTCCCTCATATCGCCATTGCTTCCGTTGCCAATTACCTTAAATCTGGGCCCTCTGGTTCTCTACCCTTCCAATAGGAACGGTTTCCCTCCATCTACTCTGTCCAGACCCCTCATGATTTTGAATACCTCTATCAAATCTCCTCTCAACCATCTCTTCTCCAAGAAAAATAGTCCTACCTTCTCCAATCTATCTACGCAATTGAAGTTCCTTATCATACAGAATCACACATTGCAGAAGAGGCCCTTCAGCCCATCGAGTCTGCACCGACACGTGAGAAACACCTGACCTACCTACCTAATCCCATTTACCAGCACTTGGCCCATAGCCTTGAATGTTATGATGTGCCAAGTGCTCATCCAGGTACTTTTTAAACGTTATGAGGCAACCCTCCTTCCCCACCCTCCCAGGCAGCACATTCCAGACCGTCACCATCCTCTGGGTAAAAATGTTTTTCCTCACATCCCCCCTAAACCTCCTGCCCCTCACCTTGAACTTATGCCCCCTTGTGACTGACCCTTCAACTAAGGGGAACAGCTGCTCCCTATCCACCCTGTCCATGCCCCTCATCAGTCCTTATCCCTGGAACCATTCTTGTTCCTGCACCCTTGTGTCAGGGAGATATAATAATTTTCATAATGTTATTTGGAAGTTATTGTAGAATAATAGTGGGGGGACCGGGTATGTGTGTGTGACTTAATTGAATTAAAGGCAGTTGGTCTGAAGGCTTTGATGTTAGAAGAGAAGCTAGACGTGAAAAGCTAAATAGGTAAACGTGGGTGAAGTTTTAGAATGTGAGGCATACAGGGAACATTTGCATTTTTAAATAAATCACAGTAGCTTGAATTCAAAAGAGGTCACGAAATGTTTCACTTAGCCAGGAAAAGTTAAGAAACAGGTTGTCGATTTTTTCCAAAGATTACTGGTGAAATTGGCAACATAGAAACATAGAAACTAGGAGCAGGAGTAGGCCATTCAGCCCTTCGAGCCTGCTCCACCATTCATTATGATCATGGCTGATCATCCAACTCAATAACCTGCTCCCGCTTTCTCCCCATATCCTTTGATCCCTTTCACCCCAAGAGCTATACCTAACTCCTTGAAAACATACAATGTTTTGGTCTCAACTACTTTCTGTGGTAGCGAATTCCACGGGCTCACCACTCTCTGGGTGAAGAAATTTCTCCTCATCTCAGTCCTAAATGGTCTACCCCATATCCTCAGACTGTGACCCCTGGTTCTGGACTCCCCCACCATCAGGAACATCCTTCCTGCATCTACCCTGTCTAGCCCTGTTAGAATTTTATAGGTTTCTATGAGGTCCCCCCTCATTCTTCTGAACTCCAGCGAATATAATCCTAATTGACTCAATCTCTCCTCATATGTCAGTCCAACCACCCCAGGATCAGTCGGGTAAACATTTGCTGCACTCGCGCTATAGCAAGAACATCCTTCCTCAGATAAGGAGACCAAAACTGCACACAATATTCCAGGTGTGATCTCACCAAGGCCCTGTACAATTGCAGCAAGACATCCCTGTTCCTGTACTCGAATCCTCTGGCTATGAAGGCCAACATACCATTTGCCTTCTTTACCACCTGCTGCACCTGCGTGTTTACCTTCAGCAACTGGTGTACAAGGACACCCAGGTCTCGCTGCACATTCCCTTCTCTCAATTTATAACCATTCAGATAATAATCTGCCTTCCTTATTTTGCTGCCAAAATGGATAACCTCACATTTATCCACATTATACTGCATCTGCCACGCATTTACCCACTCACTCAGCTTGTCCAAAACACACTGAAGCATCTCTGCATCCTCCTCACAGCTCACCCTCCCACCCAGCTTTGTGTCATCTGCAAATTTGGAGATATTACATTTAATTCCCTCATCTAAATCATTAATATATACCAATCCCTGTGGTACCCCACTAGTCACTGCCTGCTACTATGATAGATTTGTTTATTATTAGAGGTAAAGTCCAAAGACATAGTGAAACAATGGGAATTTGCATTCAATGGGGAAAATATGTATCAAGGCTGTGTACAAGGGAAGACATTTTGTAAGCCCTAACACAAGAGTGAAAAGCCTCAAGTTGCTGTCTACAAGGAACCAAAGCTGTGGAAAAGCTCACTTTGAATTCGACTGTCCAGGATGTGTGCTTTGCCTGGGTCTATTTACATCTGTGTTTTACTGTTGCCTTAATGGAGGTGTAACTGGGAGTTAGATAAATCAGGGGATTTAGAGGTTATTATAGCAATAATTTGTAGACATATGTGTGGGCTTACAATCGTTTCCTTATTAATAAATGTTCTGTTTAGTTTTGTAAAAAGCCTCCAAGCCTTGGTAGACTTTTTACTGAATTCAAAGCCCGCATCTCGAAATAAATACAAATTGCAAATAGTTGTGGCAGCTGCTTCAAGTTTCCCTCTGGGATTTGAGCAGCTTGGTATATACAACCCGCCTGCTGTAACACCTCAACAATACCTTCACGTCTTTCCTAAAGTGTGGCACCCTGAACCGGACGCAATACTCCAACTGAGGCCAAACCCGTGTTCTATACAAGCTTAACATAACTACTTTGGTCTTGTACTCAACGTCCTGAATCTTCGGCTCAGCGAGCGGGTGCTGGGCCAGCTCGCCGAGGCATAAAATGACGCGCGGTGACATCGGGCGTGTGTCCTGACATCACTGCGTCTCATTTAGATTTTCAGTTTGGCCCGACTCAGCTGTGCGCCCGCTGAACTGTCAAAGGCCAATTCAAGCCATTTAAATATCAATTAAACGAATAACCTGAGCGGCCCATCCAACCTTAATGTTGTCGGGCAGGCAAAGAGCCCAGGCGGCCTTCGGATTTTTCATGGAACCTCATCCACTGACGGGATGAGGCTTCATGAAGTGTTTATAAATTGAATAAAAATTTTATAAAAAGTTAATTGACATGTCCCAGCTCATTTGACAGTGTCACATGAGGGGACACCTCTTAAAATTTTTCTTTTCTTTATTAAAATTTTTGGAACTGAAACTAATCTCCCTGAGCCTCAGGGAGATTTCTGCACCCTTTCACACGCAAGTATGAGAAAGAGCACAGGCCCCGACTCAGGCAACCCCACACCCCCCTCCCCCACCCCAGCACCGGTCTGCACAGGGAGCGCTCAGCACTTCCAGGCGCACATCACACTGGGCAGGCTTTAATTGGCCATAAAATAGTGGCGCGGACCCAATCGGGGGAGCCCATCAGGTCCCCACCCACCTCCCCCCCCCACACAATCCCACTGACTGGGGGGAAAATTCTCCCCCATGCTCCGAACGAATAAAGCCTAAGATACCGTTTGCTTTATTAGCTGCTCTCTCACCCTGTCCTGCCACCTTCAATGATTTATGCACATAGACCTCCCCAGGCCCCTCTGCTCTTGCACCCCCTTTAGAATTGTACCCTTTATTTTACAGTGTTCCCCTGCATTCTTCCTACTAAAATAAATTGCTTCACACATTGAATTTTCATCTGCCACTTGTCCACCCATTCCATCAAGCTGCCTTTGTCCTTTTGGAACTCTGCACTATCTTCCTCATAGTTCACAATACTCCCAAGATGTGTGATGTCTACACATTTTGAAATTGATCCCTGTACACCGTAGTCTCGATCATTAATATACATCAGGAAGAGCAAGGGTCCCAATACTGACCCCAGGGAAACCTTCCTCCGATCCAAACTCCAAGGATGTGAAAGAGGATAGAATTGGAGGAGCGCAGGGAGATCTCAGAGGGCTGAAGGTTACAGAAATAGAGAGATGTGGGGAGGCCACGGAGAGATTTGAACATGAGGAAATTGTTTTAAAATCGAGGCATTTCTGGACCGGGTGCCAAGGTAGATCAGCAATGGAATGCTGAACAAGAGAGGAGTTACCATCAGCTTCAAGAATCAAGGCAAAATATACTGCAATAAAATAGTGTTCATGAACACCGTGTTCAATTTTTAAAAATGACCATTTTCCAATAAAGCAGTTATGTGAAAATTCACGTTTTCTGCACCAAAAGCAGTTGCAGACCTTATACAACCTTTACTTTTACAAACAGATTACATTTTATTCCAGACCACAGAGATTACATTTAGAGGATATATGTGACATTATGAAATTCAACTTAGTGCCAAATGGCATCACTTAAAGAAAAACCTGGTGGTTGGTGGGTAGAAGTTAAATAATCATTTCAGACATTGAGATTTACAGTTAACTAACAAGGCTTGTTACTGTTGAAAGTGAAATGTTAATCATGCAGACTGACCATATTTAGTCACATAGTACATTACTGACTAAATAAAATTGACCATTTATTATTATTGGGTGAATGGTATCTAATCTTAGCGGTTTGACTTATCAGGTTTCACAATTCTTCCCTTACTGTGATTGTTGCATTGTGAATGTAGTAATTCAGAACTTCTAATAAGATCTCAGGTCCTTTTACAGGTAATGCTCGACACAAGATCCCAGCAGTGCCAGATCAGTATGGAGTGAAAAGTAACTGTATTCATGTTAACAGAATCAAAGAATTGTTACAGTGCAGAAGGAGGCCATTTGGTCCATTCATGTCTGCACCGGCTTTCTGAATGAACTATTTCCTTAGTGCCATCCCCCCATCTTCACCCCATAGCCCTGCACATTCTTCCTTTTCAGATAACAGTCTAATTCCTTTTTTGAATGCTTCGATTGAACCTGCCTTCACCACACCCTCAGGCAGCGCATTCCAGACCCTAACCACTCGCTGTGTGAAAAGGCTCTTCTCATATAATTTTTGCTTCTTTTGCCAATTGCTTTAAATCTGTGTCCTCTCGTTCCCGATCCTTTCACAAGTGGGAACAGTTTCTCCCTATCTACCCTGTCCAGATCCTTCATGATTTTGAATACCTCCATCAAATCTCCTCTCTGTCTTTTCTACAGTCCTAATTTCTCCAACTTATCTTCATAACTGAAGTTCCTCATCCCTGGAACTATCCTTGCGAATTTTTTCTGCACTCTCCCCGACGCCTTCACATCCTTCCTAAAGTGTGGCGCCCAGAACTGGACACAATACTCCAGTTGAGGCTGAACCAGTGCCTTTTACAAATTCAGCATAACCTCCTTGCTCTTGTACTCTATGCCCCTATTAATAAAGCCTAGGATATTGTATGCTTTATTAACCACTCTCTCAACCAGCCCTGCACAAATACACCCAGGTCCCTCTGCTCCTACACCCACTTTAGAATTGTGCCCCTTATTTTATATTGTCTCTCGATGTTCTTTCTACCAAAGTGAATCACTTCACATTTCTCTGGATTGAACTTCATCTGCCACCTGTCTGCCCATTCTGCCAACTTGTCTTGTGCTTTTGAAGTTTTACACTAAGCTCCTCACAGTTCACAATGCTTCCAAGTTTTGTATCACCCCCAAACTTTGAAATTGTTCCCTGTGCACCAAGGTCTTACAAGCCTTCCTCCAGCCCAAAAAACATCCATTAACCACTACTCACTATTTCCTGTCACTCAGTCATTTCGTATCCATGTTGCAACTGTCCCTTTTATTCCATGAGTAATAACTTTGCTCACAAGTCCATTGTGTGGCACTGTATCAAATGCCTTTTGGAAGTCCATGTACACCACATCAGCAGCATTACCCTCATCAACCCTCTGTTACCCCTTCAAAAAGCTCCAGTAAGTTAGTTAGGCACAATTTTCCCTTAAGAAATTCCACTGGCTTTCCTTAATTAACCCTCAATTAGACTCATAGTCATTTATAGCACAGAAGGAGGCCATTCGGCCCATCGCATCCGCACTGGTCAACAAAGATCTGACCACACTAATCCCATTTTTCAGCGCTTGGCCCATAGCCCTGGAGGCTATGGCAACGCAAGTGAATATCTAAATATTTCTTAAATGTTATGAGAGTTCCTGATTCAACCACCTTTTCAGACAGTGAGTTCCAGACTCCCACCAACCTCTGGGTGAAAAAATTTCTCCTCAGTTCCGCTCTTAGCCTTCCACCTCTTAACTTAAATCTATGCCCCCTGGTTATTGCCCCCCCCCAACTAATGGAAAAAATGCCCTCCTATCCACCCTATCTACGCCCCTCATAATCTTATCCACCTCTATCAGGTCCCCTCTCAACCTTCGCTGCTCCAAGGAAAACAACCCCAGCCTATCCAATCTTTCCTCATAGCTCAGACCCTCCAGGCAGGATCCTGGTAAATCTCCTCTGCACCCTCTCCAGTGCAATCACATCCTTCCTATAATGTGGTGACCAGAACTGCACACAGTACTCCAGCTGTGGCCTAACCAGCATTTTATACAGTTCCAGCAAAACCTCCCTGCTCCTGTATTCTATCCTTCAGCTAATAAAGGCAAGTATCCCATATGCCTTCTTAACCACTTTATCTACCTGCCCAGCTACCTTCAGGGATCTGTAGATATGCATACCAAGGTCCCTCTGATCTTCAGTACTTTCCAGGGTGTTACCATTCAGAGTGTAATCTCTTGCCTTGTTAGCCCTCCCCAACTTCATTACCTCACACTTTTCTGGGCTAAGTTCCATTTGCCACTGCTCTGCCCACCTGACCAGTCCATTGAGATCCTCTGCAGTTTACAGTTATCCTCCTCACTATTTACCACCCTACCAATTTTCATGTCGTCGCGAACTTCTTGATCATACCCCCTACATTTAAATCCAAATCATTTATATATACCATAAACAGCAAGTGCCCCAGCACCGAGCGGAACCCCACTAGAAACAAAATCCCAGTCACAGAAACAACCATCTACCATCACCCTCTGATTCCTGCCTCTCAGCCAATTTTGGATCCAACATGCCACTTTGCCTTGGATCCCATGGGCTCTTACTTTCTTGACCAGTCTGCCATGAGGGGCCTTATCAAAAGCCCTTGCTAAAGTCCATGTAGACTACATCAAATACATTACCCTCATCAACACTCCTGGTTACCTCCTCAAAAAATTCGATCAAATTTGTCAAACACGATCTTCCCTTAACAAATCCATGCTGACTATCCCTGATTAATCCGTGTCTCTCCAAGTGCAGATATATTCTGTCCCTCAGAATTCTTTCTAATAACTTCCCCACCACCGAGGTTAGACTGACTGGCCTGTAATTTCCTGACCTATCCCTTACTCCTTTATTGAATAATGGGACAACGTTAGCAGTCCTCCAGACCTTTGGCACCTCACCTGTGGCCAGAGAGGATTTGAAAATTACTGCCAGGGCCCCTGATATCTCTTCCCTTGCCTCCCTCAACAGCCTGGGACACATGTCATCTCATCCTGTGGATTTATCCACTTTGAAGGCCACTAAACCTGCTAGTACCTCTTCTCTCTCTATGTTAATTTCCTCTAATATTTCACAGTCCTCCACCCTGATGTCTATATCTGCGTCATCCTTTTCCATTGTGAAGACCGACACAAAGTATTCATTGAGGACTGTACCCACGTCTTCCGGGTGCACACACACATTACCTCTATGGCTCCTAGTCCCTACCCTTTCCCGAGTTATTCTCTTGCTCTTTATATATTTAAAAAACTCCTTTGGGTTTTCCTTTATTCTACCCACCAATGCTTTCTCATGCACTCTCTTAGCTTTCTTAATTTCCTTTTTAAGTTCCCCTCTGTACTTTTTATACTCCTCTAAGGACTCTGCCATATTGAGCCCTCGGGTATCTGCCACAAGCTTCTCTTTTTCTCTTAATCCTAACCTTTATGTCCCTTGACATTCGGGGTTCTCCGGACTTTGCCTCCCTCTTTGTCTTTATGGGAACATATTTGCCCTGTACTCTCACTATTTCCTCCTTGAATGCCTCCCACTGCTCTGACACAGTTTTATCTGCATGTAGCTGCTCCCAGTCACTTGGGCCAAATCGAATCTCATCTTAGTAAAATTAGCCTTTCCCCAGTTTATTCCCGGCCCAACCTTTTCTTTATAGAGCCATAGAGTCATAGAGGTCTATAGCACAGAAAAAGGCTCTTCGGCCCATCGAGTCTGCACTGGTCAAACAAGTACCTAACTATTCTAATCCCATTTTCCAGCACTAGGCCCATAGCTTTGTATGCCATGGCATCATAAGTGGACATCCAAATATTTCTTAAATGTTATGAGGGTTTCTGCCTCTTACCATCCTTTCAGGCAGTGAGTTCCAGATTCCCACCACCCTCTGGGTGAAAAAATTCTTCCTCACATCCCCTCTAAATATCCTGCCCCTTACCTTAGATCTATGCCCCCTGGTTATTGATCCCTCCACCAAGGGGAAAAGTCCCTTCCTGTCTACCCTATCTATGCCCCTCATAATTTGATACACCTCAATCATATCACCCATCAATCTTCTCTGCTCCAGGGAAAATAACCCCAGTCTATCCAATCTCTCCTCATAACTAAAACTCTCCAGCCCAGACAACATCCTGGTAAATCTCCTCTGCACTCTCTAGTGCAATCACATCCTTCCTATAATGCTGATTCTAGAACTGGACGCAGTACTCTAGCTGTGGCCTAACCAGCGTTTTATACAATTCCAGCATAACCTCCCTGCTCTTATATTCTATGCCTCGGCTAATAAAGGCAAGTATCCCATATGCCTTCTTAACCACCTTATCTACCTGTCCTGCTACCTTAAGGGACTGGTGGACATGTACAGAGGTCCCTCTAACCCTTGGTACATCCCAGGGTCCTACCATTCCTATGCCTTGTTTGTTCTGCCTAAATGCATCACCTCACACTTATCTGGATTAAATTCCATTTGCCATGATCAGCCCATCTGACCAGCTCATCTATATCATTCTGTAATCTAAGGCTATCCTCCTCACTATTTACCACCCACCAATTTTCATGTCATCTGTTTTTCCATAACTATCCTAAATCTAACTGAGTTATGGTCACTATCTCCAAAATGCTCCCCTATTGATATGCCTTGCACCTGCTCAGGCTCATTTCCAAATATTAGGTCCAGAACTGCCCCCTCCCTTGTTGGACTTCTACGTATTGGCTAAAAAAATTCTCCTGGATGCGATTTAAGAATTTTGCTTCTGCCCTACCTCGCACACTAAAAACTACCCCAGTTAATACTTGGTTAGTTAAAATCCCTTCCTACTACTGCCTTATTATTCTTACACTTCTCTGAAATTTGATCCTCTATCTCTCCCTGACTGTTTGGGGGCCTATAGTACACGTCCAACAGTGTGTTTACTCATGACTATTAAGTTTGTCCTGGATTATTGTAGCTAGAAGGTTCCCCACCGTTGAATTTAAACTCTCTGCCTCGTAGTTAACTACAGCTCCACATTTGTTACTGCATTTTGACAATTTATTCTTTTGATGGGATGTGGGTGTCGCTGCCAGGGCCAGCATTTGTTGCCCATCCCTAATTGCCCTTGGACTGAGAGGCTTGCTAAGCTATTTCAGAGGGCATTTAAGAGTCAGCCACATTGCTGCGGGTCTGAAGTCACATGTAGGCCAGACCAGGTAAGGGCAGCAGATTTCCTTCCCAAAAAGGCACTAGTGAACTAGATGGGCTTTTACAACTATCAATCATAGTTTCATGGTCACCATTACTGAGGCTAGCTTTCAAGTCCGTATTTCTATTAATTGAATTTAAATTCCACCAGCTACCGTGGTGGGATTTGAACCCATGTCCCCCGATAGTTTAGTCTGGGCCTTGGATTACAAGCCCAGTCACATTACCACTATTCCACCATTGTCACAAGAGGGGACATATAAGGGAAATTTTTTTTTTCTATTTTTAATATTTTTGAAAGTAGAGGCGATCTCCCTGAGGCAGCACTTCACCCCAGGGAGATGAGTGTGCCCTATCCTGCACATGCCTTAATTGGCCCACCCACGTAAAATGGTGCTGCGCCTCCGATCGGGGGCACTAATCAGAAGCGCGCCCGCATGCACCCTTCCCCCCCACCAACCATCAACGTCGCCCCCCCACCCCGGTGGGGGGAATATTCAGCCCCAAATGTGTGTTGTGAGATCCTGAGGTTGTGAAAGGCAAGTACAAACTCTTTCTTTCAATAGATTCAATGTATTCACACATTCAGTGTTCTTCCAGAATTGGAATAAGTCCAACAGTCTAAAGAAAATGATATATATTTTTATATATATAGATATATATATATACATTAAATATATACACATTACATATATTTTTATATATATTTTCCTTTTCCCAACCATTTTTATTATTTTTAAATGTATTTCCATTTATTGTTTCATCTCCACCTTTTAGCCCATTTCGATCCCTTCCCCCAACACCACACGCACTAAGGCTCTCTGTACCTTGCTCGTCCTGCTTTCTACCCTTAATGTCCCCATTAGCACATTCTTTAGCTAATATCACCACCATCAACACCTCTTTGTCCTTTTGTCTATGACATCTTTGGCAATCTCTTCTTTGCCTCCACCTGTCACTGGCCCTCTATCCAGCTCTACCTGTCCCACCCCCCGTTAAACCAGCTTATATTTCACCTCATTTCTATTTTTCCTTAGTCCTGTTGAAGAGTCATACAGACTCGAAACGTTAACTGTGTTCCTCTCCGCAGATGCTGTCAGACCTGCTGAGTTTTTCCAGCTATTTTTGTTTTTGTTTCAGATTTCCAGCATCCGCAGTATTTTGCTTTTAACATTTTAAGTTGATGGTCTTTCGTGAGAACAGAGGAAAGTTAGAAATGTAATAGGCTTTAAGCAAGCGTAAGGGCCGGGGGGGAGGAAGAACAAAAAGGAAGGTCTGTGATTGGGTGGAGGGCAAGGATGATTAAATAACAAAAGGTTTTATGGTAATGGGTAGAGTAAAGATAAAAAGATGTGTCCAGATGAAATGTCAATGGTTGGATAACAGCTGTCCAAACATCTTCCTTCTGCCCTGCTTGTAGTTACTCCTACTTGCTAGACATTACAAAAATAATAAAAGGATAAAATTAAAGGCTCTGTATTTAAATGCACATAGCATTCAAAACAAAACAGATGAACTGATAGTGCAACCAGAAATAAATAAGTACTATCTGATAGCCATTACAGAGACATAGCTCTGAAGTAGAGTCATACGGACTCGAAACATTAACTCCGTTTCTCTCTCCACAGATGCTGCAAGACCTGCTGAATTTTACCAGAATTTTCTGTTTTTAATACAGTGACATGGCTGAGGATGACATGGTTGGGGTCTGAGTGTTTAAGGGTATGTAACATTTAAGAAGGACAGGAAGTTAGGAAAAGGTGGAGGGGTGGCACTGTCAATTAATGATGGTATCAGCACATTAGAGAGGGATGACCTAAGTTCAGGAAACCAGGATGTAGAAGCAGTTCGAATTGAGATGAGAAACGATAAACGCAAAAAGTCACTTGTAGGAGTGGTGTACAGGCCCCCCTCATTGTAACTACACAGTAGGAGATAGTATAAAGGAAGAGATAATGGGAGCTTGTCAAAAAGGCACAGCGATAATCATGGGGGAGTTTAATCTATAGATAGACTGGAAAAATCAGATGGGCAAAATTAGCCCAGGTAAGGAGTTCATAGAATATTTTTGGGATAGCTTCTTGGAACAGAACGTTCTGGAGCCAACCAGAGAGCAGGCTATACCAGAGCTGGTATTGTGAAATGAGATGGGATTAATTGATAACCTCATAGTGAAGGTACCCCTAGGTAGCAGCAATCACAATATGATTGAATTTTACATTCAGTGGGTCCAGGACTAGTTTTTAAAATTTAAATAAGGGTAATTATGAGGATGTGAAAGCAGAGTTAGCTAGAGTGTACTGGTAAATGAGGCTAAGAGTTAGGTCAATAGAGGTTCAGCGGCAGACTTTTAAATGGATCTTTCAGAATATACAGATAAGTATATTCCATTGAGAAAGAGAACTTCCAATGGGAAGGCCCACCACCTGTGTTAATTAAAAAAGTTAAAGACAATATTAAACTTAAAGACAGAAATTGCTCAAAGACAGGTGGCAGGTCAGAAGATTGGACAGAATATAAAGAACAGCAAAGACTGACAAAAAGATTAATAAGAAGGGAAAAAAATAGAGTATGAGAGAAAGCTAGCTAGTGACATGAAGACAGATTTTCTATAAATATTTAAAAAGGAAAAGATAAAGCGACTGTTGGTCCTATAGAAACCAAGTCTGGAGAATTAATCATGGAAAGTAAGGAGAAGGCAGGTGAATTGAGCAGATATTTTTCATTGGTCTCCACTATAGAAGATATGAATAACATCCCAGAAATAGCTGTAAATCAGGAAATGGAAGGGAGGGAGGAACGCAGGAAAATCACAATCACCAGAGAAGTGGCATTGAGCAAATTGTTGGGGTTGCGGGTTGACAATTCCCCAGGTCCAGATAGACTTCAGCCTAAGGTCTTGAAAGAAATGGCTAGTGAGTTGATGTTAATATATAAACAAAAAACTGCGGATGCTGGAAATCCAAAACAAAAACAGAATTACCTGGAAAAACTCAGCAGGTCTGGCAGCATCAGCGGAGAAGAAAAAGGTTTTAATTTTCCAAAATTCCCTAGATTCAGAAAAGTTCCATAAGATTGGAAAATAGCAAATGTAACTCCTTTATTCAAAAAGTGAGGGAGACAGAAAACAGGAAACTACAGGCCAGTTAGCCTAACATCTGTAGGAAAAATGTTAGAAGCTATTATTAAAGATGTTATTACAGAGCATTTAGAAAGGTTTAAGGCAATCAGGCAGAGTCAACATGGTTTTGTGAAAAGGAAATCATGTTTATTCAATTCATTGGAGTTCTTTGAAGGAGTCACATGTGCTGTGGATAAAGGGGAACCGGTGGATGTACTGTACTTAGATTTCCAGAAGGCATTTGATAAGGTGCCACGTCAAAGGTTATTGTGGAAAATGAAAGCTCATGTTGTACAGGGTGACAAATTGACATGGATAGGAGATTGGCTAGTTAACAGGAAGCATAGAGTAGGCATAAATGTGTCTTTTTCTGGTTGATGAGATGTAATGAACGGTGTGCCACAGGGATCAGTTCTGGGGCCTCAACTTTTCACAGTTTATGAGTAACTTGGATGAAGGGACGGATGGTATACTTGCTAAATTTGCTGACAACACAAAATAGGAAGGAAAGTAAGTTGTAAAAAGGACGTGAGGAGGCTACAAAGTGGCATAGATAGGCCAAGCGAGTGGGCAAAGATCTGTCAAATGGAGTATAATGCGGGCAAATGTGATGTTCTTTTTGGCATGAAAAATAAAAGGCTTATTACCTAAAAGGTGAGAGATTGAGGAGCTCTGAGATTCAGAGGGATCTAAATCACAAAAGGTTTAATACAGGTGCAGCAGGTAATGAGGAAAGCTAATAGAATGATATCATTTATTGTGAGGGGAATTGAATACAAAAGTAGACAGATTATGCTTCAGTTGTACAGGGCATTGGTGAGGCCACATCTGGGGTCATGTGTACAGTATTGATCTCCTTATTTAAGGAAGGATGTAAATGCATTGGCAGCAGTTCAGAGAAGATTTACTGGACTAATAACTGGAATGGGTGGGTTGTCTTATGAGGAGAGGTTGGACAGGTTAGGCTTGTATCCACTGAAGTTAGAAGAGTAAGAGGTGACTTGATTGAAACCTTTAAGATCCTGAGGGATCTTGACAGGGTGCATGTGAAGAGGATGTTTCCTCTTGTGGGAGAGTCTAGAACTAGGGGCCAGTGTTTAAAAATGAGGGGTCATTTATTTAAGACAGAGATGAGGAGGAATCTTTTCTCTCAGAGGGTCGTGAGTCTTTGGAACTCTCTTCCTCAAAAAGCAGTGGAAGCAGAGTCTTTGAATATTTTTAAGGCAGAGCTAAATAGGTTCTTGATAAGCAAGGCGGTGAAAGGTTATCGGGAGCAGGCCGGAACGTGGGGTTGAGGTTACAATCAGGTCAGCCATGATGGCTCAAGGGACTGAGTGGCCTACTCCTAGCTCATATGTTGATAGGTATTCCTACCTAGTGATCTGCTGTCAGGGTATGTACACTGGTTTGTCTTGTGCCATCCTCGCATATCCACTGTCGCCTGTCTGCAACTGCTCCATGGTGCCCATTATCCAACTACGCCTGGGTCAACCCCTCTTTCTGCTGCCCTCTCCACTCTGCTCTCTAGAAGAGATCTCTGTAGCTTCTCAGCTCTGGTCAAATGGCCAAAACACTGACATTTTCTTTTCCGGATGTCATTTTTTAAGAGTTATTTTTGCTCTGGCAATTTCAAACATGTCTTCATTTATGTTCTGTATTTGGAACTTTTACCATATGTTTCAAAGGTCTCTACTTCCTTCCACAGATTTTTATTTTATCACCCAGCCTTCTGAGGCAGACTGGAAAGTGGATAGAATGTAGCATCTTGGGTTTTTCCCTTGTTAACACATCCTTCACCTTCACAAAATGACTTCTGCTATCTCTATTCTCCTTCTGACTTTGACATCACATCTGCCATTTTTTGTTCTCATTTGTCCTAAAAAGACAAACCTATCTCCTTGTTCCAGTGTGACACCACCCACTTCAATCTTCATTCCAGTTTCCTCTAGCGTGGTTCCTGGCCATTATTTTTCTCTTTTTGGTGTTCATACTCAATCCATAATCTAAACTTCTAGGTTTTACTTTATCTATGATATTTCGGTAGGGCATCTTCTGACTCTGCAAGTAGCGCTGTGTCAACAGCATCCGAATACAAAATGAAGGAATAAAGAAAGGAATTTAAAAACCTGAAACAGCAAAAAAAGGACAAGAAACAAGCTGCAGACCGAGGCTATGATCTAAAATTGTTGAATTCAGTGTTGAGTCCAGAAGGCGGTAGAGTTGAAAGATGAGGTTCCTCGAGCTAGCGTTGAGCTTCATTGGAATAGCAGTAGCAGGCCAAGGGCAGAAAGGTCAGAGTGGGAGCAAGGTGGAGAATCAAAATGACAGGCTCAGAATGCTCAGGGTCATGCTTGCGGACTGAATGGAGGCATTTGCAAAGCGATCACCCACTCTGCAGTTGGTCTCCCCAGTGTAGAGGAAGGCACAGTGAATAGTGTACCAGATTGAAAGTAGTACAAGTGAATTGCTGCTTCACTCGGAAGAAACGTTTGGGACCTTGGATGGTGAGAAGGGAGGAGGTAAAAGGGCAGATGCTGCACCTCCTGTGCTTGCACAGAAAGGGAAGTGTTGGGGGTGACTGAGGAGTAGACTAGGATGTTAATGAAGGAACGGTCCCTTTGGAATGCTGGGAGGGGGAGGGAAAGATATGTTTGGTGGTGGCATCATGCTGGAGGTGGTGGAAATGACGGAGGACGATGTGTTGAATGAGGAAGCTGGTGGGATGGAAGGTGAGGACAAGGGGAATCCTATCAAGTGTGTCATGGCATGAGGTTTGTAAGTATTAAGTCCAATGAAACCTAAAAATAACCCTTTCTATACAATGAGTTTGAACAGAAAAAAAACCTTAGACAAGACAGGGTTAAAAAATTGAATAAAGCTCCTGACAAATACATCATAGCTGTGGCAGATGTTACGATGCAGTTATATCACAAAATAATTACAACACACCCCAAAATAAAATCTGGACGAGATTGCTCTTGATATGGGTGTTACTGTTGGACCGTTGTTAGTGGTGATGTTTTATGTTGACTTCACTTGGGTTGGTTCCAGCACATTGAGCGGTGGTAGTGTGATTGCTAACATGAAATTTCAGTGTGTCAATTTTTCTTTCATTGTAGCAAGTGGATGAAGGACTTCCTGCTTTGTTTAAAGTCTGCACGTTCTGACCTCCCATCTTCCAGCCTCCATAAACATCAACTCAGCTAAAACTCTGTGGCCCAAATCCGAGCCCCGGGCACCCACCACCTGTGCTCGCTGACCTTACATTGGCCTCTAGTCTGGCAATCCCTCTTGTTGTAAAATTCTCATCGTTGTTTTCAAATCCTACCATAGCCTTCTCTCTATCTCTTCAAACTCTGCCACAAGCCTATACACTCCTCCAATTCTGGAATCGTGCGCATCCCTGATTTTCAATCGCAGAATGGTTACAGCACTGAAGGAGGCCATTCGGCCTGTTGTGTCTGTGCTGGTGTTCTGAAGGAGCAACTCGCCTTGTGCCACTCCCCTGCCTTTTCCCTGCAGCCCCGAAAATTCTTCCTTTTCAGATAATTATCCAATTCCCTTTTGAAAGCTTCGATTGAACCTGCCTCCACCACACTATCAGAGGCTGTGCATTCCAGATCCTAACCACTCGCTGCGTGAAATGGTTTCTCCTCATGTCTCCATTGCGTCTTTTGCCCATTTTCTTAAATTTGTGCCCTCACATTCTCAATCCTTCCATCAATGGGAACGGTTTCTCCCCATCTACTCTGTCCAGCCTCCTCATGATTTTGAACACCTCGATCAAATCTCCTCTTAACCAAGGAGAACAGTTCCAACCTCTCCAATCTATCTGCATAATTAAAATTCCTCATCCCTGGAACCGTTCTTGTGAATCTTTTCTGCACTCGCTCTAAAGCTTCCTAAAGAGTGGTGCCCAGATCTGAATGCAATATTCCAGTTGAGGCTGAACCAGTGTTTTATACAAGTTTAACATAACCTCCTTGCTATTGTCTTCTATGTCTCTGTTGATAAAGATCAGATTGCGATAGCCAATGGACAAAACTATCTGCTACAAACTGCCAAGCAGACTGCCCCATGTCTTTTTCTTTAACAGATCCAATTGTCATTTCCTATTCTCCCCTGGCAACAAGGGAAGGGTCAGTCTGCTATTCATTGAGGTGATGTGAAAATATACACTTCAGGGGTGGGTGAAAGAAAGCAAAATTACAGAGTTAACAAATTTAATGTAAGAAATCATTTCAAATACAAAAATAAGACTGCTGTAAAATATCATTGTATGGCATTGAATGCATGACATACAACTATAGAAATTGGTCCCATGAAACAGTTTTATTCAGTCAAGAAAACACTTGCTGGTTTGCAATGTGGAGATTCTTATTGAGGTTAGTTTAGGAATCATCCCTGATTTCTCCTTCTTCCTCTGAACTCTCTGACGAGGAGTCTGTACTGTCCTGGGAATCTTCATCCGAGTCATCTGGTTTTGGTGGGGGAGGCGGGGGGGGAAGAGAAAATACACATTATTGTGTAAATACCAAGAAACACTAGAACCTGCTCACCCAAGAGTAAGGCTAACATGCAATGACAGACGGCGTTGAACAGAGTTGGTAATAAGGCAACATTTGGATTCAAATACAACCTCTGGGGTCCAACCCCCTTCCTAATATTTCCTTCCATAACCTCGATGTCAAGTTTTGTTTGATAACCTTCCTGTGAAGTGCCTGTGACACTTTACTACGTTAAAGGCACTATGCAAATGCAACTTGTACTGTTGGAGGTACTGTCTTTCAGATAAGGTGGGAGGAGCAAGGATTTTTCTTGGGTGTCTGGAAACAACCACTGCTGAACTGACACCAGCGAAGCAAATTAAACCGTCAGTCAGCTAGTCCTGTGAGACCTTGCCATGGTTACAAGCAGAATGATGACTATGCTTCAAAGGGCAGCTCAATGGCATTTTGGAATATCCTTGATTGAGAAATGCATGTGAATGAGCTAAAGTTTGGCCAGATCCTACTTAAGTTTCGAATGCATTTCACAGAGCTGTAGAATGACATCAGCATGCAAGGATGTTGCTGAAAGAGCTCTCCAATTAATCCCACTGCACTGCTCCTTCCCCACAGCCCCGCAAATGTTTCCAATACCCAATTTGCCTTTTGGAAGTTATGATTGAATCTGCTTCCACCGCCCTTTCAGACTGTGCATTCTGTGCAACTCGCTGGGTCAAAAACTCATCTCCCCCCTGATTCTTTTGCCAATTTCCTTCAATCTGTCTCCCTCTCTGGTTACTGACCCTCCTGCCACTGATACAGTTTCTCGAATATCACTGAAAAGAGAGACATGTTGCTGAAACGTTTCATCTTGCATTCGTTAGGACAAACACAAGAATGTCAAATTTCAAACAATCGCAACAATTTATACTGCAGGAGGAAAGGGTGCTGATTGGTTGGCAAGTGGACTCTGATTGGCCGAGGCATTGTCATGGAGAAAGCAGCGGGGAACTATAGCCTCCTGGGTAATCCAGAAAAGGCGCTAACCTTGAGCATATTCCTCCTGTTTGCAGAGAATGGGTTCCAGCAAGCATTAATGAGCCAATTTACCTGTTCAACTGACAGCCGGGAGCTTGAGGAGCCCATAATTCCACTTTACTTTCTCGATGGTAGCGCCTCGACCAATCAGACAACTTGCTGCCAAACCATCAGCCACAACCCCCTCCCCCTCTCCTGTAGTATAAATCGTGCTTGTTTGAAATTCAGCAATCTTGCTCATGAGCGAAAAGCTTCAACAGGTCTCCGCCTTTTCAGCATTAAACAGTTTTGCCTTATTTACTCTATTAAGACCTTCCATGACTTTGAACATCTCGGTCAAATCTCCCCTTAGCCTACTCTGCTCTAAGGAGAACAATTGCGGCTTCTCCAGTTTCTCCACATTAACCGAAGTCCCTCATCCCTGCTCTTGTTCTGGTAAATCTCCTCCGCACCCTCTCCAAAGCCTTGATATCCTTCCTAAAATGCGGGGCTCAGAGTTGGACACAAGACTCCAGCTGGTGTATAACCGGTGATTTTGATAAGTTTAGTATAATGTCATTGTTTTAGTGCTCTACGCCTTTCTTTATAAAGCCAAGGATCCCACATTTATTTTTCAGCGGCTTTCCCAACTCCTCCTGTCACCCTCAAAAATCTGTATCTGCAAATCCCAGGTCTCTCATCTCCTGCACCCTATTTAAAACTCTACCATTTTGTTTATATTGCATATCAAACACAGTTCTTCCTGTTCCATGCAATATTATGTTTATGAGGAGTCTTTACAATGAGGTAACTTACCATCACCGAGTAACCTGTATTGTGGAGAATTCATTTTCAGTACCATGTGCAGTGTAGGATATTCAATAATCGTTTTGTGGCTCAGGTTTTCTACAAGACTTTGACGTGAATCCAGGTTGTAATACCTTAAAAAGAAGTTTATAATCACTTAATTCTAAAATTGTAAAGTCAATCGTAAATTGTGAAAACTATATTCCCTTCTTGCAGATTAAGGTTTTTTTTTACAACAACATCTTGCATTTATATAGCACCTTTAGGCAGTAAACCATCCCAAGGTGCTTTGCAGGAATGTAAACAGACAAAATCTGCCACATAAGGGGAAATCAGGGCAGGTGAAGAGGTGCCGGTTAAAAGGATCATCTTAAAAATGAAGACAGAGGTAGGGAGGCAGAGAGATTTTGGAACCTTGGGGCAACTGAAGGAACAGCGGCCAATAGCAGAGCAATTAAAATTGAGGTTGTCCATGAGGCCAGAATTAGGGGAGCACAGCTAACTCAGAGGGTTGTGGTGCTGGAGAAGGTTACAGAGGTAGGCAGGGGCGAGGCAGTGGAGTGATCTGAAAACAAAGAAGGCAACATTAAAATTGAGGCATTGCCAGTCAATGACAGTCAGCGGTCACAGCAGTGTTTGGGGGACGAGACTTGGTGCCAGTTAGGATGAACGGAGCAGTGTTCTGGATCAGCTCACCTTTATGGCTGGTGGAAGGTGAGAAGCCAGCCTGCAGTGCTTTAGAATAGTTTACACGATGAAGTACAGAAGAAGGCCATTCGCTCCATCATGTCTGTGTCCAATCTTTACCAGAACAATCCAGTGAGGATTGCAAATTAATGATGCTACAGCCCAGAGTCCCCAACATGAATAAATAACCTTTGCCTGCTCACTATTAAACCTCTTAAATAATTTAAATGCCTCTTAGTTCTCCACTTAGCCACCAGTGTGGGCAAGAGCATGGTCCCTGTTCCTCACATCTCTTCTCATTACTGTCCTTTCCTGGTGAATCAGTCTCAAAAAACTTAAGAATGAAGAACTGATTCTTCTCAGCTAACAAGACTATAACTATCAGGAAAGACTGAACAGTCTGGGGCTCTTTCCTCTAGAAAAGAGGAGGTTGAGGGATGACCTGATAGAGGCCTTTAAAATTAGGCTTGATAGGTCAGGATCAGAGAAGATTCTTTCGACATGGGGGAGACCAGAACTGTAGGTCATAAATATTAAAAACAGTCCCTAATAAATCCAATACCGAATTCAGGACAAACTTCTTTACCCAGAGAGTGGCAGGAATGTGGAACTCGCTAGCACAGGGAAAGGTTAAGGGGGATAAGCATGAAGGATATGCTAATACAGTGAGATAAAGTGAGGTGGTAGGGTGGCAGAAGGCTCGTGTGGAGTATAATTACTGGTAAGGACCAGCTGGGCCGAACGATCTGTTTCTGTTCTGTGAATTCTATGTAATTTGAATTTCTAAGCAGCTTTTCCGCATGGTAGGACATCCCAAATCACCACAGAGCACCTTTGAAGTAATGTAGAGAATTGTGGTATCTAGGAACACATGACTTAAGAGCAGGTGTGGGTCAATCAGCTCTTGGAGCCAGGTCCACCCTACAATAAGGTCATGACTGATCTGGCTGTGGTCTCAACTCCACATTCTGTCTGCCCCCCATAATTCTGGACTCCCTTGTCTATCAAAATTCTGTCTAACTCTGCCTTGAATAAATTCAATGACCCAGCCTCCATTGCTTTCTTGGGAAAAGAAATGCTAACTAGTAGAGTTGATGAGGGGGAGCCAATGGTTTATTTGGACTTTCAGAAGGCTTTCGACAAAGTCCCACATAAGAAATTAGTGTGTAAAATTAAAGCACATGGGATTGGGGGTAGTGTATTGAGATGGACAGAAAACTGGTTGGCAGACAGGAAACAAAGAGTAGGAATAAATGGATCTTTTTCGAATGACAGGCAGTGACTAGTGGGGTACCGCAGGGAACAGTGCTGGGTCCCCAGCTATTCACAATATATATTAATGATTTAGATGAAGGAACTAAATGTAATATCTCCAAATTTGCAGATGATACAAAGCTGGGTGGGAGGGTGAGCTGTGAGGAGGATGCAGAGTTGCTTCAGTGTGATTTGGACAAGCTGAGTGAGTGGGCAAATGCATGGCAGATGCAGTATAATGTGGATAAACATGAGGTTATCCACTTTGGTAGCAAAAACAGGAAGGCAGATTATTATCTGAATGGCTATAAATTGAGAGAGGGGAATGTGCAACGAGACCTGGGTGTCCTTGTACACCAGTCGCTGAAGCTAAGCATGCAGGTGCAGCAGGCGGTAAAGAAGGCAAATGGTATGTTGGCCTTCATAGCCAGAGGATTCGAGTACAGGAACAGGGATGTCTTGCTGCAATTATACAGGACCTTGGTGAGACCACACCTGGAATATTGTGTGCAGTTTTGGTCTCCTTATCTGAGGAAGGATGTTCTTGCTATAGAGGGAGTGCAGTGAAGGTTTACCTGACTGATTCCTGGGATGGTGGGACTGACATGAGGAGAGATTGAGTGGATTAGGATTAAATTCGTTGGAGTTCAGAAGAATGAGGGGGGATCTCATAGAAACCTATAAAATTCTAACAGGACTAGACAGGGTAGATGCAGGAAGGATGTTCCCAATGGTGGGGGAGCCCAGAACCAGGGGTCACAGTCTGAGGATATGGGGTAGACCATTTAGGACTGAGATGAGGAGAAATTTCTTCACCCAGAGAGTGGTGAGCCTGTGGAATTCACTACCACAGAAAGTAGTTGAGGCCAAAACATTGTATGTTTTCAAGAAGGAGTTAGATATAGCTCTTGGGGTGAAAGGGATCAAAGGACATGGGGAGAAAGCAGGAGCAGGTTATTGAGTTGGATGATCAGCCATGATCATAATGAATGGTGGAGCAGGCTTGAAGGGCTGAATGGCCTACTCCTGCTCCCAGTTTCTATGTTTAAAAGAATTCCACAGACTAATGGTCTTCTGAGAGAAAAAAAATCTTATTTCTGTGTTAAAGGGAGATCTCTTATTCTTAAACTGTGTCCCCTGGTTCTAGTCTCCCACACAAGGGGAAACATCCTCTTGGTATCTACCCTGTCCAGTCCCCTCAGGATCTTAGATGTTTCATTAAGATCACCTCTCATTCTTCTAAACTCCAGTGAGTATAGGCCCTACCTGTTCAATGTTCCTTCATAGGATAAACCGTTCAGCCCAGGAATGAGTCGAGTGAACCTTCTTTGAACTGCTTCTAATGCAATTATATCCTTTTATCAAATAAGGAGACCAAAACTGCACACAGTACTCCAGATGTGGTCTCACCAAGGCCCTGTACAGCTGCAGTAAAACTTCCCTACTTTTATATTCCATTCCCCTTGCAATAAACACCAACATCCCATTTGTCTTCCTAACCACTTGCTGTACCTGCAAACTAACTTTTTGTGATTCATGTACCAGGACACCCAGATCCCTCTGCACCTCAGAGCTCTGCAATCTCTCTCCATTTAAATAATATGCTGCTTTTCTATTCTTCCTGCCCAAGTGGACAAGTTTACATTTTCCCACATTATACTCCATCTCCAAATTTTTGCTCACTCACTCACCCTCTCTATATCCTCTTGACAACTTATTTTCCTACATATCTTGGTGACATCAGCAAATTTAGCAACTACACATTCGGTCCCTTCATCCAAGTCATTGATGTAGATTGCAAATATTTGAGGACCCAGCACTGATCCCTGTGGCACTCCACATCTTGCCAACCTGAAAAGGGCCCATTTATCCCCACTCTCTGCTTCCTGTTAGCTAATCAATCTTCCATCCATGCTAACATGTTACCCCTGACACCACATAACCTTATTTTGTGTGGTAACCTTTGACGTGGCACCTTATCAAATGTCTTCTGGAAAACCAAGTACACCACATCTACAGGTTCCCCTTCATTTACCTTGCTTGTTAACTTTCTCAAAAAAACGCTAATAAATTAAACACAATTTCCCTTTCACAAAACCATGTTGACTCTGCCTGATCCCATTATGATTTTCTAAGTGTCCTGCTATAACCGCCTTAACAATGGATTCAAGCAATTTCCCTGTGACAGATGTTAGTTAGCTGGCCAGTAGTTTTCAGTCTCTCTCCTTTTTTGAATAAAGGTGCTACGTTAGCTATTTTCGAATCCAGTGGGACCTTTCTGGAATATAAGGAATTTTTGAAGATTATAACCAATGCAGCCACTTCTTTTAAGGCCCTATGATCCAGGCCATCTAGTCCTGGGACTTGTCAGCCTTTAAGTCTAATTGCTTTCCCTGGTGATGGTGTTTGTTTTAAGTTCCTCCCTCCTATTCACCTTTTGATTTTCAAGTATCTTTGTGAAGTTTTCTAAACGTTCTACAGTGAAGACAGATACAAAATCTAATTTACATGCATCGAAGTCTTACAAAAGCACCGAGATAAATCAGTAAACAACCTGGTTTATAGTCGTTTGGTGGGACAGAACTCTAGTACTGCTAAAAAAAAAGAGACATGCTGTCTAAGCTTTTCGTCTTGCACTCATCAGGACAGAATATCGAATTTGAAGGGAACAACAATTTACACTGCATGGGAAATGTAGAGACTGCTGTGCACTTTGAAATTTGGTATTCTTGCGAACCTGACCCGATGAGTGCAAGGTGAAAAGCTTCGACAGCCTGTTTCTTTATTCAGCAATAACCTGAGTTAGTGATGTTGACTGAGGGGTAAACATTGACCAGGCGCTCTGACTGAGAGGCTTGCTAGGCCATTTCAGAGGGCAGTTAAGAATCAACCACGTTGCTGTGGGTCTGGAGTCACATGTAGGCCAGACTGGGTAAGGACAGCAGATTTCCTTCCCTGAAGGACATTAGTGAACCAGATGGGCTTTTATAACAATTCAATAGTTTTATGGTCATGTTTACCAGTAACAGCTATTTTACTGGGGGGAGGGGGGTGTGGAGAGAGAGAGAGAGAGACAGTGGTGTAGTGGTGATGTCACATAATCCAGAGGCTCAGCCTAATGTTCTGGGGACAAGGGTTCAAATCCCAAGATGGTAGCTGGTTGAATTTGAATTGAAAAATAATCTGGAATTGAAAAACTAGTCTCAGTAATGGTGACCAGGAAGCCATTATCCATTGTCATAAAAACCCACCTGGTTCACTAGTGTCCTTTAGGGAAGGAAATCTGCTGTCCTTACCTGGTCTGGCCTACATGGGACTCCAGACCCACAGCCATGTGGTTGACTCTTGGCTGCACTTTGCAATGGGTGTGGCAGGCCACTCAGTTCAAGGGCAGTTAGGGATGGGCAACAAATGCTGGCCTTGCCAGTGACACCCACATCCCATAAAAGATAAAAAAAATTAAAAAAAAAACAAAATTGAAATTCTCATGGTGACTTGGTGGGATCTGCAAATTGTGATTCCTGGATTATTAGTCCAGGTCGTTGGATTTCTAGACCAATAACACAGCCAGTAACTACCATATCCCCAGTAACGTGGGGTCTTTTACAGCTAAAGCTAAGCACTCCCTTTGCACTGCACTGAACTGGATTATGCACCCTATGTTCTGGAGTGGTACTTGAACCTATGTCACTCTGACTCAGTGATGAGGATGCAATGGATTGAGCCAACAGCACTTTCTGTTCATAAACCTAGCTTTGTTGTCTTGGTTTATGGCCATTCTTTACTTTTAAATGTTTAAGATTATAAATTGTTTGATCAATATTTACCATTCAATTTTGCTATTTCAACAGTCACAGTGTAGTTGCATAGTCTAGCCAATAGGTGGCACTCAACTCCCAATTGCATCGAGTCGCTAGAATAGAAAACAGGCCAAGCAGCCCAGCTGGTCTATGCTGGTGTCTATACTCCACATGAGCCTCTTCCCACCTCTTTTCAGTTGACACTACCCTTCTATTACTCTCTCCCTCATGTGTTTATTCAGCTTACTGTTAAAATGTATCTAAACTATTCACCTCACCTACTTCTTGTGGTAGCGAGTTTCACATTCTCACCACACTTTGGCTAAAGAAGTTTCTCCTGAATTCCCTACTCAATTTACTAGTAACTTTCATATATTTATAACCTAGGTTTGGTCTCCCTTTCAAGTAGAAACAATTTCTCTCACAAGGAGAATCATCTCCACTACCCGACAACCTTATCTTACAATATCTATCAGATTATCCCTCCCTGCTAGAGGAAATAGCCACAGCATGTTCAATCTTTCCTGATTGTTATAATCTCTTAAATTCTGGTATCATCCTTGAAAATCCTTGTTACATTACCCTCAGTATCTCTATATCCTTATTAGAATATGAAACCTAGAATGGTGCGCAATGCTCCAAGTGTGGGCTAACCAAGGTTTGATACAAGATTAACATAACTTCTCTGTTTTCAATTCTGCTTCTCCAGAAATGAACCCTGGTGCTTTTGTATTTTTAAAAATATGACCTGATTAACCTGCATCGCTACTGTTAATGATCTTTTACCAGGACCCCTTGATCCCTTTACTCCCCCTATCCCATTTAGACTCTTATTATCTAAGCAGTATAGGGCCTCTGTAATTTTATATATTAAAAAACAGGCAAAGGACTAGAATTCGGATAATCAGAAATTTGTTTCCCATTAAATAAAGCTTTAGCAACCTGACAACTGAAGCATCTTCACACTCGAACACCAATCGAAAATACTCTCAGTTTGGAGAACCAGAGTCACCTGTGTGCTGTGGTATGATGAGCTTCCCTAAACCTACTGCACAAAGCGTCACACAGTCTGTAATACAAGACCGGGGGTCAGATAGAAAATGTTTCCTGGTGTGTTTTTATTGATTGGATGATCGCAGGACAGAGCCTAATAGTTGTAAACTCCCTGACTACACTCAAAAAAAATGGAAACAGTCATCTTGTCTCAGTGTAAGAAAGTAGAAGCCGCTTTTTGTACAGTTGCCGCTAATCTGTTTAGGAGCTTGTTGTACAGCGAACATCTGCTACGAATATTCCTGTGCTGTAATTGCAAGCTGTGATCTAGATAAATACCATCCTCTTATAGAGATTGACTAACAACATAATACATATGAGATCACCAACAATGGGAATATAAATGTAAAGGCACTTCCCTCATGGTACAAAAATGCACAGATGAACAGCATTTTGGGAGAGAAAAAAAGTGAAATCATCAAGTCAACCAAAGAGATACAGTAATAGTAAATAAGTGTTGAGGACTTCGGGGCTTAGGGTCATTTTAACTTTGACAAAAGGAATGTAACCTCTGGAATGTGCCACCAACTGATGTGACGGCTGCTGATTCTCTACCTTGCCTCAGTCAGGATTCAGGAAGGCAGAGACTACATCATGGAGAAGGCAAGTGTCTCCATGGATAAACACAATCTCCACGACTGGTTTTGATTGTCTGGCGGGGGTGGGGGGGGGGTCATCAGAGAGGAAATTCTTAGCTCCTGTTTTCTCCCTTTATTGCCCAGCCCTAGTCTCTCTGACTGAGTGACTTGCTAGGCCATGTTGGGGGCAGATAAGACCCATCGCTGTGGGTCTGGAGTCCCATGTAGGCCAGACCGGGTAAGGATGGCAGGTTTCCTTCCCTAAAGGACACTGGTAAACCAGATGGGTTTTATGACAGTTCAACAGTTTTACGATCGTTGTAACAGTTATTTCATTTCCAGGTTTAAAACAAAAACTGAATTGAAATTCTCAAGGTGCTTTGGTGGGATTTGGCGAGATGGTGGAAGTGTCCCTACCAGCACCGTGGGTGTACCTCCAGCACAGGGACGGCAGCGCTTCAAGAAGAGGCCTCACCACCACCTTCTCAGGTGTAATTAGGGATGGGCAATAAATGCTGGCTTAGCCACATGTGAATTAAAAAATAGTCACCGGACTAGTAATCCAGAGGCCCAGGTGAATGCCCTGGGGTCACGGGTTCAAATCCCAGCACGGCAGCTGGTGGAATTTAAATTCAATTAATAAATCTGGAATTGAAAGCTAGTCTTTGTTTTGCTGACCATGAAAACTATCAGCAATTGTTGTTAAAAACCCATCGGGTTCACAAATGCCCTTTAGGGAAGGAAATCTGCTGTCCTTACCCGGTCTGGCCAACATGTGACTCCAGTCCCACAGCAATGTGAGTGACTCTTAACTGCCCCCTGAAATGGCCAAGCGAGCCACTCAATTCAAGGGCAATTAGGGATGGGGAACAAATTCTGGCCTTGCCAGCGAGGCCCACATCCCATGAAAGAATAACGGAAATAAAATTTATGATGCCTGGGTTGTTAGTTTAGGCCTTTGGATTTCTAGTCCAATGACATAGCCATTACATTACCACATCTCCAGTAACGTGGGATCTTCTGCAGCTGAAGGATGATAAATCTGACAGGACAGCACTCCCTTCGCACTGCACTAAAATGCTGGCCAAGATTATGTACCCAATGTTCTGGAGTGGGATTTGAACCCACATCACTCGAACTCAGCGACCCAGGATGCTTTAGACTGAGCCAAGGCTGACACTCAAAAAAAAAAAGGTTGTGCAACTCGATAACTCTGTACAAAGTATGGTTCGGTCCCAACTGCAATCCGTTCTGGGCACTAGATCCTCAGGAAAACTGCGAAAGCGTCAGACGAGGGTGCAGAATACGTTCACCAGAACGGCTCCGAGAGCCTCAGTTTCGGGGATAGGCCGGAGGAGCCGGAACTGTTTTCCTTGGAGAAGAGAAGGTTCAGAGGGGATTTGATCGAGGGGCTGGACAGGGTCGACTGGGAGAAACCGTCCCTGGTTGGCGGAAGGATCGGCTGGGTTCTTTGCCCCTCTCGGGGGATGACATGTCTGTGTAAAAGGGAGAGCTGGGAGCAGCGGTGACAAAGAAATATCTCATCATTCTAGGTGTGGGGCTGGACTTTACCTGCCTGTCAATGTAACGGGGCAGAATTTCACTTTCCCTCACCGGAGGGTTTGTAGGTGGGGAGAGCGGCCGTAAAATTCCTTGGACGGCCTTCCTACTCACTCCCCCCTGCCCCAACCTCCCTGTAATTTCACGGTGGGATGGTTGAGGCCTAAGCTGCCCTGCACCCCCCCCCCACCCCCCAGTTGCCCATGCCCCCAATTGAGGCCCCAAGTGGCCACTTAATGACCAGTAAAGGGCCATTTCCCGTCCACTCTCAATTTTTAGGCTGGTGGGAGAAGTTCAGGGGTAGGGAGGGGAAGAGCACAAAAAGTGACCCTGCTCAGGCCTCCATCAACAGCCTTCTTCCAAAAGTGAGTGCTTCCCCCCCACCAGTGCTCTCAACAAAACATCTGGCCCCTGTATGTGCTCCCTGCAACCCCCCCACCGCCACCCCCCCAACTCCAACCCCCAGGCCTCCCTACCAATACCCCCATTTCCCTCTGCCCTCCCACCCCCAAGGACTCACCTCCTCTCCTAGCCCTGAGACCACACCCCCCACCCCCCCCCCCAAAAAAAAAAACTCAACTGGCTCTGGATTCCCTGGACTTGGGCTCTGAGGAGTGCTTTCAGTCCCAGTCCTGTCCACTGCAGCCTCTGGCGCTGCTGAGACTAGAGAGCTACTGGCCAATCAGATTGACCGCCAATTCTCTGAGGTGAGATGTCCTCCCGAGTGATGGGTGGAAGTCTCAGCTACAGCCAATTAATGATCATTGGAGCACTATATGGTGGCAGGACAGGCGGTATTGACGGGGATGTGTTCTCCGCCAACTGCTCAGACAGCAGGAAGGGAACCCCGCCATCCTAAAAATACTGGCCCATTTATTTGTAACACACTCTCTCACTTCAGGGTTATTCTTATTTCGTTATATAATGCCTCAACTTTGCTTACAAATCCCTTCACAGCCTCCCCCCTCACCATCTCTGGAATCTCCTCCAGCCCCACAATCCTCCGAGTTCTCTGTGCTCCACCAATTCCGGCCTCCTGAGCATCCCCGTTTCCCATCACTCCACTAGCGGTGGCCGTGCCTTCAGTTGCCTGGGCCCTAAGCTCCGGAATACTCCCCCTCTACCTCTGTATCAATCTTTCCTCCTTTAAGAAACTCCTTAAAACCCACCTCTTTGGCCCAGTTTTTGGTCAGCTCCCCTAGGACCTCCTTGTGCGGCTCGGGGTTAAATTCGTTTGACCACGCTCTTGTGAAGCACCTTGGGCTGCTGCTTTCCATTAACGGGCGGTAATATAAATGCAAGTTTGTGTTGGCTTTGTAATACATCCAGACATTACAGTGAAACTTCACTACAATTTAAACCCTGTGCCGTGAGCTGGTCTCAAAGTTCTGCTTGTCTGACTTGATGCATAAATTCCATTTCTAAATTCATGTTTTACTTTGACAACATGGATTAAAAAATAAATCCAATTGGTCCCAGGGCAGGGATTGCAGATGCCTGCTGTGCAAAGAGTTAACTGCATTGAGAAATTCCAACGGACATTGAAATGTAAATCCCTGCTTTGCCACTTGAATCAGCTACAGTTTGGTTTTTGTACACAGCTTGCTTGCAACCCCTAGTGGCAAAGAGATCGCAATGAATAAAACTGACCTAAACGAGGAGTAAAGATAGAAAACCCTGGAAATGCACTGAGAGTCCAGGCTGTCAACGCCAATCTTTACATAGGCTGACTAACCCCCTGACGACATCCAGCCGATTCTTTCGAGACTCATTTCAACCTTCTGCCAATTATGCTTCCTCACCATCATCACCCCCCCCCCCCTCCCCATCACCACCACCACCCTCTCAACACCCCCCTCCCCTCACCACAGCCAGCCACCCCCTGCAGCCCCAAACCATCCATACATCCATTTCCAGTTAGTCCCAAAGCACCGGCCAATACTTAATCCCTCAAACCATCACCTAAAAAGCACATGTTCATTATCACATTGCTGCTTGTGGGATCTTGCTGTGCCCAATTTAGCTTAAACATTTACAACAATCATTGGTGGTGAAATGTATTGGAGAAACGTAGAAAGCCCTTCGAGCCTGCTACATCATTCATTATGATCATGGCTCATCCTCTATCTCAATGCCATACTCCTGCGCTCTCCCCATACCCCTTGACACCTTTAGAGTCCAGAAATCTATCTATTTCTTTCTTAAATATATTCAGTGACTCAGCCTCCACAGCCTCTGTGGTAGAGAATTCCACAGGTTCACCACCCTCTGAGTGAAGACGTTTCTCCTCATCTCAGTCCTAAAAGGCCTCCTGAACCCTGAGACTGTGACCCTGTCATGAAGCTATTAATGTATATATTATTGGAAATTATTTTTCTTTTAAAAATAGACGTTTAACCTGTGGGCGTGTCTTAATTGGATTAAAGCCAGCTCACCTGGGTTTTTTGATCTGTACTAGTTTACAAGAAATTGAGTGAAGTAAATTATTTAATAAATACTCCAGATAGAAGTGTAAATATGTTTAAAAAGTACTCTGACAGGGAAGAGGAACAAAAAGAGGTGTTAGTGATGGTGGATGATGAGAAAGAGGTAGAAGTGCAGGACTCTGAAATTGATTTTCCTTTAATCAAAGTACATAATGAGGGGCTACTTGAAAATTTAAATGAAATATTGAGTTACCTTCCAAACAGGTGTCAAAGTGATTTGGAAAAGCTATTGCAGTCACACAAGCCTATTTGTGGAAATAAGTTGGGAAAGACACATTTAGCTATACATGATGTATGTATTGAAATATCATCTGCAATAAGGCAACATCCTTATAGATTAAATATGGCAAACTTATCACAGTTAGAAAAATAAATTGATTTCATGCTTCAAAATGATATCATTGAGTCTAGTTGCAGTAACTGGAGTTCGCCTATTGTACTGGTACTGAAACTGAATGGAACACAAAGACTGTGTGTGGACTATCAAAAGGCGAACGTAGTGACAAAAGCGGATTCGTATCCCATACCATGGCTGAAAGATTACATTGAGAAAGTGGGACAATTAAAATTTATCACAAAGATTGACTAGCTAAAAGGATATTGGTAGGTACCATTGTCGGAGAGAGCAAAGGAGGTATCAGCTTTTGTGATGCCAAGTGGACTATATCAGTTTAAAGTCATGCCATTTGGTATGAAGAATGCACCTGTGACATTTCAAAGACTGACAAACAAAGTAATTGTGGGTCTGAGCAATTATGCTGTTTATATTGATGATCCAATCATTTTCAGTCAGATGTGGGGGCAGTATTTACAGCATCTGGAGGAATTATTTACTCAACTACAAGAAGCTAATTTGGTGATGAACTTGGCTAAAAGTGAATTTGCAAAAACGCAAGTTACATATCTAGGCCACATCATTGGACATGGTGAGGTGGCTCCGAGAGATCACAGAATCACATAGTGCAGAAGAGGCCCTTCGGCCCATCGAATCTGCACTGGCACATGAGAAACACCTGACCTACCTACCTAATCTCATTTACCAGCACTTGGCCCATAGCCTTGAATGTTATGATGTGCCAAGTGCTCATCCAGGTATTTTTTAAAGGATGTGAGGCAACCCGCCTCCACCACCCTCCCAGGCAGCACATTCCAGACCGTCACCACCCTCTGGGTAAAAAAGTTTTTCCTCACATCCCCACTAAACCTCCTGCCACTGATCTTGAGCTTATGTCCCATCGTGACTGATCCTTCAATTAAGGGTAACAGCTGCTCCCTATCCACTCTGTCCATGCCCCTCATAATCTTGTACACCTTGATCAGGTCGCCCCTCAGTCTTCTCTGCTCCAACAAAAACAACCCATTTCTATCCAACCTCTCTTCATAACTTAAATCCCAGGCAACATCCTGGTGAATCTCCTCTGCACCCCCTCCAGTGCAATCACATCCTTCCTATAATGTGGCGACCAGAACTGCACACTGTACTCCAGCTGTGGCCTCACCAAGGCTCTATACAACTCAAACATGACCTCCCTACTTTTGTAATCTATGCCTCGATTGATAAAGGCAAGTGTCCCATATGCCTTTTTCAACACCCCACTAACATGCCCCTCCGCCTTCAGAGATCTATGGACACACACACCAAGGTCCCTTTGTTCCTCAGAACTTCCTAGTGTCATGCCGTTCATTGAATATTTTCTTGTCAAATTACTCCTTCCAAAGTGTATCACCTCACACTTTTCAGGGTTAAATTCCATTTGCCACTTATCTGCCCTTTTGACCATCCCGTCTATATCTTCCTGTAGCCCAAGACACTCAACCTCACTGTTAACCACCCGGCCAACCTTTGTGTCATCCACAAACTTACTAATCCTACCCCCGACATAGTCATCTATGTCGTTTATATAAACAACAAATAATAGGGGACCCAGCACAGATCCCTGTGGTACGCCACTGGACACTGGCTTCCAGTCACTAAAGCATCCTTCTGTCATCACCCTCTGTCTCCTACAACTAAGCCAATTTTGAATCCACCTTATCAACTTACCCTGTATCCCATGTGCATTTGCCTTCTTTATAAGTCTCCCATGTGGGACCTTGTCAAAGGCTTTGCTGAAATCTATATAAACTACATCAACTGTACTACCCTCATCTACACACCTGTTTACCTCCTCAAAAAATTCAATCAAATTTGTTAGGCATGACCTCCCTCTGACAAAGCCATGCTGACTATCCCTGATCAAACCTTGCCTCTCCAAGTGGAGATAGATTTTCTCCTTCAGAATTTTCTGCACGAGATGCGAAAGTCAAGGCTATCGTGGATTTCTCAGTGCCTACAGCAAAACGAGAAGTATTGAGATTTCTGGGCACGAGTGAGTTTTACCGGAAATGTGTATCAAAATTTAGCCAAGTGGTTGCTCCACTGACTGAACTATTAAAAAGTAACAAGAAGTTTGAATAGACACTGAAGCGTCAGAAAACATTCAATAGTTTGAAAAGTGTATTAACTATGACACCAGTTTAAGCAATTCAAGTTGGCTGTGGATGCAAGTGTGATCGGCATTTATGAGAAGATGACGCTGGAATTGAAAAACCGACAAGATATTGTTCCATGGAAGCTGAATGAAAAACAATCAAAAAAGAGACTTTGGGTTATGTGTTAGCATTGCAGTGTTTTGAAATTTATGTTGCAAACAATTCATCAGAAACAATTGTTTATACAGGGCACATTCCTTTGAAGTTTTTGGCCAAATTTCAATACAAAATTGCAGGGCTTTTCAGATGGAGTCTATTTTTACAACCACTTAATCTATGGATTATACATATTGCTGGAAGAGAAAATCTGTTCGTAGATGTGTTATCAAGAGTTTGAAGCTTAAAGGGAACTGGATATTTTTAGAATCTAGACAGTGAACTGGAGTGATTTCTATTGATACTAAGGACTTGTGTATACATACTGTTATTTTAATACATTCATCTGGTAATGTAATAGTGTAATAAGTATAGGAGGTAGTGTGAGATGGATTATTAAAATTAACCCGTCTTTTAGAATTATGACAGTGCATTTTTCGATAGGGAGGGGGATGTCATGAAGCTATTAATGTATATTTGTTGGAAATTATTTTTCTTTTAAAAATCGAGGTTTAGCCTGTGGGTGTGTCTTAATTAGACTAAAGCCAGCTAGTCTGGCTGCTTTGGTGTGTACTGGTTTTGAGAGGTGGAGTGCATTTGCATTTTGTTGAATAGAGCATTGAAGGGGGGGGGTGAAAGCTGGTACCTAGCTAGCACAGACCAAGCAACATGTTTATATTACTATTAAAATTGGTGCTATGAAAGGGGTTTTATTGTTAGAAGAGGTGGAGTTCAAAGGGGCTGGTACTGGATATAACAGAAAGCAGTTTGGTGTGTGCAGAGCAGAGGCAATGTAACATCAAAGCCTGTGAGCCTACCACTGTCTGCAAAGGAACCAAAGTGAAAGGAACCTCATTTTGAATTTGTACGGTGAAAATGCTTTCCTGGTGTCCGCTTAAAGTCTATGAATTGCTGTTGCCTTAGTAAGAGATTAGTCTGGGAATTTGTTAAAAGTTACGATAGTAGTAATTTATAGCCATGTGTATGTGTTGAATGTGTTGTAACTTGAAATGTTTCATTTAGTTTAATATAAAACCTCTTGAGAACTGGTGGTCTGATTCCTGAATTCAGAGCTGCATCTCAAACCACTTAAAATTTAGGTTATGACAGTTGTTTAAAGTTTCCCTCCGGGATTTTTAAATAACTCAGCTTTACTAACTGTTTGTCATAACAATTGGGGGCTTGTGAAGGATAAAAATCTTTGTAATTCCTTCATTGGTTTGGAATTGATGAATCTTAAGGTCACGAGAACCACTTTGAATTCAGGAGTTGGTGAGGTAGTTTAGAAGTGATGAGACCGCAAGATGGCTTTGGCAATTGCTAAGACTTGTCTGGGAGTAGAAGAAATGACTCTGATTGAGTTGGAGAAAATAACCAAAAGTAAGTTAACAGAGTTGGCAGATAAGTCAAAATTGGGGTTACCTGAGGGTGCTAGGAAATAATGAAAAGTAAAGCACAGCATCTACAGTTGGAAGTGAAACCTGATACAAGTGGGTCACAGCTGGAGGTAGTGAGACTTCAGTTACAAATGAAGATGCTTGAATTTGAACAAGCAAAGGAACTGAAAAAATGTGAATTTGAAGCAAAGGACAGAGAAATGGCTTTTAAAAGGGAATTAGAAATTATGAAGATAGAGGAAGAAAGAGAAAAAGGAGCGAGAGAGAATTCTAACTGAAAATGTTAGCAGTTAAAAGAGACACCAGTAGGTGAGGAGGACTTATCTCCAGGGTAGAACCCAGTGGGGGGATGTTTAAATTTGTACAAGCTCTTCCAAAGTTTGAGGAAAAGGATATTGAAGCATTCTTTATTTCATTTGAGAAGCTAACTAAACAGATGAAATAGCCATGGGAAAACTGGACGTTATTATTACAGTCTAAGTTGTTAGGTAGGGCACATCAGAAGAAATGTCAATGAATTATGACGTAGTGAAAAAGGCTATTTTGAGTGCACACGAGTTGGTTCCTGAAGTATACAGGCAGAAACTTGGGAATGTGCGAAAACAGCCTGGGCAAACTTTTATTGAGTTCGAAAGAGTAAAACAAAGTAATTTTGAACAGTGAAATGGGTGTTAAAAATAGAAACAATGTATGCAGCTCTTAGGGAAGTATTTCTTTTGGAAGAATTTAAAGATTCAATTCCTTCAGTAGTGAGAGCTCATCTGGAGGAACAGGGTTGATTCTGTAAGACAAGCAGCAGAGACAGCTGATTATTATCAGTTAGTTCATAGAGCTAAACCTTTTTCTCGTCACCTTTTCAAATTGGAAAAGGATAAAAAGTGGGAAGGTGAAAGGAAGGTAGGTAGTCAGGGAAGAGGAGGAGTAGCTGGAAGTTCCCAGAAAGTTTTTTCTCAGAATAAAATGGATGGTGCTGAAGGCAGAAATAACAATCAAAAATTGAGGCGTTTTCAATATAATAAAGTGGGGCGCACAAAGTCAGTGTGTTGGAGATTGCAGGAAAAATCTGTTGGAATTATTGGGATACAGAAAAGCTCTGGAAGTAAAAGGTTCTGAGGTTCAGGCACAGGAGAAACCAGTGGTTTGTGTACAGGCAAAACAGGGAGAATCAGTGATACGTAAAGAAGTGGGAATGTGTTCACAGTTCACTCAAGAGAATTCTGAGGAGCAAGTTTCAGGAATGTTTAAAGACTTTGTATGTGGAGGGAAAGTCTTTCCATGTGTACAGGGTGGAGTAGGTAAAGATATTAAAATTTTAAGAGACACAGGGGCTAGTAAATCCTTAATGTTGTGGGATAGTGATATGTGTTGTCCGGAGGGAGTGTTACAGGAGAAGGTGATAATAAGTGGGATTCATGGAGATGCTAAATCTATTCCGTTGTGGAAGGTAAATTTAAATGGAAGACGGGTGGAGTTATAGTTGGAGTGGTGGAAAAATTGCCCATTGCAGGGGATCAATTTATTCTGGGTAATGATATAGCTGGATTGCAAATGTGGGTGATGCCTATGGTAGTTGAGCAGCCTCTAGAAGTGTTTTCACCAGAGGTGTTATAGAAGGAACATCCTGGATAGTTTCCTGATTGTGTTGTAACGAGATCAAAGGTCATAGGGAAGAATAAGACAAACGAGATAAACAGGCAGTTCAAAGGCAAGGAGGAGGTGTCGAAATCCAATTAGCTGGCCCTGTGTTTAATAAAAACAAAAAAACTGCGGATGCTGGAAATCCAAAACAAAAACAGAATTACCTGGAAAAACTCAGCAGGTCTGGCAGCATCGGCGGAGAAGAAAAGAGTTGACGTTTCGAGTCCTCATGACCCTTCGACAGAACTTGAGTTCGAGTCCAGGAAAGAGCTGAAATATAAGCTGGTTTAAGGTGTGTGTGTGGGGGGCGGAGAGATAGAGAGACAGAGAGGTGGAGGGGGTTGGTGTGGTTGTAGCGACAAACAAGCAGTGATAGAAGCAGAATATCAAAAGATGTCAACAACAATAGTACAATAGAACACATAGGTGTTAAAGATAAAGTTGGTGATATTATCTAAACGAATGTGCTAATTAAGAATGGATGGTAGGGCACTCAAGGTATAGCTCTAGTGGGTTTTTTTTTTTTATTTTATATAATGGAAATAGGTGGGAAAAGGAAAATCTTTATAATTTATTGGGAAAAAAAAAAGAGAAGGGGGAAACAGAAAGGGGGTGGGGATGGGGGAGGGGACTCACGACCTAAAGTTGTTGAATTCAATATTCAGTCCGGAAGGCTGTAAAGTCCCTAGTCGGAAGATGAGGTGTTGTTCCTCCAGTTTGCGTTGGGCTTCACTGGAACAATGCAGCAAGCCAAGGACAGACATGTGGGCAAGAGAGCAGGGTGGAGTGTTAAAATGGCAAGCGACAGGGAGGTTTGGGTCATTCTTGCGGACAGACCGCAGGTGTTCTGCAAAGCGGTCGCCCAGTTTACGTTTGGTCTCTCCAATGTAGAGGAGACCACATTGGGAGCAACGAATGCAGTAGACTAAGTTGGGGGAAATGCAAGTGAAATGCTGCTTCACTTGAAAGGAGTGTTTGGGTCCTTGGACGGTGAGGAGAGAGGAAGTGAAGGGGCAGGTGTTGCATCTTTTGCGTGGGCAAGGGGTTGTGCCATAGGAGGGGGTTGAGGAGTAGGGGGTGATGGAGGAGTGGACCAGGGTGTCCCGGAGGGAGCGATCCCTACGGAATGCCGATAAGGGGGGTGAAGGGAAGATGTGTTTGGTAGTGGCATCATGCTGGAGTTGGCGGAAATGGCGGAGGATGATCCTTTGAATGCGGAGGCTGGTGGGGTGATAAGTGAGGACAAGGGGGACCCTATCATGTTTCTGGGAGGGAGGAGAAGGAGTGAGGGCGGATGCGCGGGAGATGGGCCGGACACGGTTGAGGGCCCTGTCAACGACCGTGGGTGGAAAACCTCGGTTAAGGAAGAAGGAGGACATGTCAGAGGAACTGTTTTTGAATGTAGCATCATCGGAACAGATGCGACGGAGGCGAAGGAACTGAGAGAATGGGATGGAGTCCTTACAGGAAGTGGGGTGTGAGGAGCTGTAGTCGAGATAGCTGTGGGTGTCGGTGGGTTTGTAATGGATATTGGTGGACAGTCTATCACCAGAGATTGAGACAGAGAGGTCAAGGAAGGGAAGGGAAGTGTCAGAGATGGACCACGTGAAAATGATGGAGGGGTGGAGATTGGAAGCAAAATTAATAAATTTTTCCAAGTCCTGACGAGAGCATGAAGCAGCACCGAAATAATCATCGATGTACCGGAGAAAGAGTTGTGGAAGGGGGCCGGAGTAGGACTGCAACAAGGAATGTTCCACATACCCCATAAAGAGACAGGCATAGCTGGGGCCCATGCGGGTACCCATAGCCACACCTTTTATTTGGAGGAAGTGAGAGGAGTTGAAGGAGAAATTGTTCAGCGTGAGAACAAGTTCAGCCAGACGGAGGAGAGTAGTGGTGGATGGGGATTGTTCGGGCCTCTGTTCGAGGAAGAAGCTAAGGGCCCTCAGACCATCCTGGTGGGGGATGGAGGTGTAGAGGGATTGGACGTCCATGGTGAAGAGGAAGCGGTAGGGGCCAGGGAACTGGAAATTGTTGATGTGACGTAAGGTGTCAGAGGAATCACGGATGTAGGTGGGAAGGGACTGGACAAGGGGAGAGAGAAGGGAGTCAAGATAACGAGAAATGAGTTCTGTGGGGCAGGAGCAAGCTGAGACGATCGGTCTACCGGGGCAGTTCTGTTTGTGGATTTTGGGTAGGAGATAGAAGCGGGCCGTCCGAGGTTGGGCAACTATCAGGTTGGAAGCTGTGGGAGGGAGATCCCCAGAGGAGATGAGGTCAGTGACAGTCCTGGAAACAATGGCTTGATGTTCAGTGGTGGGGTCATGGTCCAGGGAGAGGTAGGAGGAAGTGTCTGCGAGTTGACGCTCAGCCTCCGCGTGGTAGAGGTCAGTGCGCCAGACAACAACAGCACCACCCTTGTCAGCGGGTTTGATGACAATGTCAGGGTTGGACCTGAGAGAATGGAGTGCAGTAAGTTCAGAGAGAGACAGGTTAGAATGGGTGAGAGGAGCAGAGAAATTGAGACGACTAATGTCGCGCCGACAGTTCTCAATGAAAAGATCGAGAGAAGGTAAGAATCCAGAGGGAGGGGTCCAGGTGGAGGGAGAATATTGAAGATGGGTAAAAGGATCCGTTGAACTGGGAGAGGACTCCTGCCCAAAGAAGTGAGCCCGGAGACGAAGACGGCGGAAGAAGAGTTCAGTATCATGCCGAGCCCGAAATTCATTGAGGTGAGGGCGTAAGGGTATGAAACTAAGTCCTTTGCTGAGCACTGAACGTTCAGCATCGGAGAGGGGAAGGTCAGGGGGTATAGTGAATACACGGCTGGGGTTGGGATTGGAAGATGGGGTGGGGACGGAGGGACAGGCAGGGGTGGAGGGTCCTAGATGGGTGTTGGTGTCGATGAGTTGTTGGAACTTGCGTTCCTTAGCACTTGAGAGAAAGAGAAAAAGTTTCTTGTTGAGGCGTCGGATGAGCCGAAGGATAAAATGAAACTGGGGGCACGCGCAGCTTTGAAAAAGGGTACGGCGGTGCTGCTGGAGGGAGAGGTCGAGTATGTTCATATGGCGGCGCATGGCACTGAGTGTGGATCTCAGAATGTGACGGGAACAGCAGTCCGAGAAACGTTTTATGTCCCGGAGATACCTGTAATCCTGGGTGGGTTCGAAACATGAGGGGTGGAATTTCAGTTGAAATCCATGTGGGGTAAGTCGGAGACGGAGACAGTCACTGAGAAAGGAGATATGGCTGTGAAAGCGGGTTTTAGTAAACACCTTGTCAAACACTAGGAGAGAAATGGAAAGCAATGAAGGTGAACAAGGCAACAGAGAAATCCGGAAATCTTGTCGCAGAGAGGAACAGAACTTCTTCAAGGAGGTAGGCATTTCTTGAAGAGCAGTGGCAGTCAATTAAACACAGAGATAAAAACAAAAAAACTGCGGATGCTGGAAATCCAAAACAAAAACAGAATTACCTGGAAAAACTCAGCAGGTCTGGCAGCATCGGCGGAGAAGAAAAGAGTTGACGTTTCGAGTCCTCATGACCCTTCGACAGAACTTGAGTTCGAGTCCAGGAAAGAGCTGAAATATAAGCTGGTTTAAGGTGTGTGTGTGGGGGGCGGAGAGATAGAGAGACAGAGAGGTGGAGGGGGTTGGTGTGGTTGTAGCGACAAACAAGCAGTGATAGAAGCAGAATATCAAAAGATGTCAACAACAATAGTACAATAGAACACATAGGTGTTAAAGATAAAGTTGGTGATATTATCTAAACGAATGTGCTAATTAAGAATGGATGGTAGGGCACTCAAGGTATAGCTCTAGTGGGTTTTTTTTTTTATTTTATATAATGGAAATAGGTGGGAAAAGGAAAATCTTTATAATTTATTGGGAAAAAAAAAGAGAAGGGGGAAACAGAAAGGGGGTGGGGATGGGGGAGGGGACTCACGACCTAAAGTTGTTGAATTCAATATTCAGTCCGGAAGGCTGTAAAGTCCCTAGTCGGAAGATGAGGTGTTGTTCCTCCAGTTTGCGTTGGGCTTCACTGGAACAATGCAGCAAGCCAAGGACAGACATGTGGGCAAGAGAGCAGGGTGGAGTGTTAAAATGGCAAGCGACAGGGAGGTTTGGGTCATTCTTGCGGACAGACCGCAGGTGTTCTGCAAAGCGGTCGCCCAGTTTACGTTTGGTCTCTCCAATGTAGAGGAGACCACATTGGGAGCAACGAATGCAGTAGACTAAGTTGGGGGAAATGCAAGTGAAATGCTGCTTCACTTGAAAGGAGTGTTTGGGTCCTTGGACGGTGAGGAGAGAGGAAGTGAAGGGGCAGGTGTTGCATCTTTTGCGTGGGCAAGGGGTTGTGCCATAGGAGGGGGTTGAGGAGTAGGGGGTGATGGAGGAGTGGACCAGGGTGTCCCGGAGGGAGCGATCCCTACGGAATGCCGATAAGGGGGGTGAAGGGAAGATGTGTTTGGTAGTGGCATCATGCTGGAGTTGGCGGAAATGGCGGAGGATGATCCTTTGAATGCGGAGGCTGGTGGGGTGATAAGTGAGGACAAGGGGGACCCTATCATGTTTCTGGGAGGGAGGAGAAGGAGTGAGGGCGGATGCGCGGGAGATGGGCCGGACACGGTTGAGGGCCCTGTCAACGACCGTGGGTGGAAAACCTCGGTTAAGGAAGAAGGAGGACATGTCAGAGGAACTGTTTTTGAATGTAGCATCATCGGAACAGATGCGACGGAGGCGAAGGAACTGAGAGAATGGGATGGAGTCCTTACAGGAAGTGGGGTGTGAGGAGCTGTAGTCGAGATAGCTGTGGGTGTCGGTGGGTTTGTAATGGATATTGGTGGACAGTCTATCACCAGAGATTGAGACAGAGAGGTCAAGGAAGGGAAGGGAAGTGTCAGAGATGGACCACGTGAAAATGATGGAGGGGTGGAGATTGGAAGCAAAATTAATAAATTTTTCCAAGTCCTGACGAGAGCATGAAGCAGCACCGAAATAATCATCGATGTACCGGAGAAAGAGTTGTGGAAGGGGGCCGGAGTAGGACTGCAACAAGGAATGTTCCACATACCCCATAAAGAGACAGGCATAGCTGGGGCCCATGCGGGTACCCATAGCCACACCTTTTATTTGGAGGAAGTGAGAGGAGTTGAAGGAGAAATTGTTCAGCGTGAGAACAAGTTCAGCCAGACGGAGGAGAGTAGTGGTGGATGGGGATTGTTCGGGCCTCTGTTCGAGGAAGAAGCTAAGGGCCCTCAGACCATCCTGGTGGGGGATGGAGGTGTAGAGGGATTGGACGTCCATGGTGAAGAGGAAGCGGTAGGGGCCAGGGAACTGGAAATTGTTGATGTGACGTAAGGTGTCAGAGGAATCACGGATGTAGGTGGGAAGGGACTGGACAAGGGGAGAGAGAAGGGAGTCAAGATAACGAGAAATGAGTTCTGTGGGGCAGGAGCAAGCTGAGACGATCGGTCTACCGGGGCAGTTCTGTTTGTGGATTTTGGGTAGGAGATAGAAGCGGGCCGTCCGAGGTTGGGCAACTATCAGGTTGGAAGCTGTGGGAGGGAGATCCCCAGAGGAGATGAGGTCAGTGCAGTCCTGGAAACAATGGCTTGATGTTCTTTCAAGTGAAGCAGCATTTCACTTGCATTTCCCCCAACTTAGTCTACTGCATTCGTTGCTCCCAATGTGGTCTCCTCTACATTGGAGAGACCAAACGTAAACTGGGCGACCGCTTTGCAGAACACCTGCGGTCTGTCCGCAAGAATGACCCAAACCTCCCTGTCGCTTGCCATTTTAACACTCCACCCTGCTCTCTTGCCCACATGTCTGTCCTTGGCTTGCTGCATTGTTCCAGTGAAGCCCAACGCAAACTGGAGGAACAACACCTCATCTTCCGACTAGGGACTTTACAGCCTTCCGGACTGAATATTGAATTCAACAACTTTAGGTCGTGAGTCCCCTCCCCCATCCCCACCCCCTTTCTGTTTCCCCCTTCTCTTTTTTTTTTCCCAATAAATTATAAAGATTTTCCTTTTCCCACCTATTTCCATTATATAAAATAAAAAAAAAAACCCACTAGAGCTATACCTTGAGTGCCCTACCATCCATTCTTAATTAGCACATTCGTTTAGATAATATCACCAACTTTATCTTTAACACCTATGTGTTCTATTGTACTATTGTTGTTGACATCTTTTGATATTCTGCTTCTATCACTGCTTGTTTGTCGCTACAACCACACCAACCCCCTCCACCTCTCTGTCTCTCTATCTCTCCGCCCCCCACACACACACCTTAAACCAGCTTATATTTCAGCTCTTTCCTGGACTCGAACTCAAGTTCTGTCGAAGGGTCATGAGGACTCGAAACGTCAACTCTTTTCTTCTCCGCCGATGCTGCCAGACCTGCTGAGTTTTTCCAGGTAATTCTGTTTTTGTTTTGGATTTCCAGCATCCGCAGTTTTTTTGTTTTTATCTCTGTGTTTAATTGACTGCCACTGCTCTTCAAGAAATGCCTACCTCCTTGAAGAAGTTCTGTTCCTCTCTGCGACAAGATTTCCGGATTTCTCTGTTGCCTTGTTCACCTTCATTGCTTTCCATTTCTCTCCTAGTGTTTGACAAGGTGTTTACTAAAACCCGCTTTCACAGCCATATCTCCTTTCTCAGTGACTGTCTCCGTCTCCGACTTACCCCACATGGATTTCAACTGAAATTCCACCCCTCATGTTTCGAACCCACCCAGGATTACAGGTATCTCCGGGACATAAAACGTTTCTCGGACTGCTGTTCCCGTCACATTCTGAGATCCACACTCAGTGCCATGCGCCGCCATATGAACATACTCGACCTCTCCCTCCAGCAGCACCGCCGTACCCTTTTTCAAAGCTGCGCGTGCCCCCAGTTTCATTTTATCCTTCGGCTCATCCGACGCCTCAACAAGAAACTTTTTCTCTTTCTCTCAAGTGCTAAGGAACGCAAGCTCCAACAACTCATCGACACCAACACCCATCTAGGACCCTCCACCCCTGCCTGTCCCTCCGTCCCCACCCCATCTTCCAATCCCAACCCCAGCCGTGTATTCACTATACCCCCTGACCTTCCCCTCTCCGATGCTGAACGTTCAGTGCTCAGCAAAGGACTTAGTTTCATACCCTTACGCCCTCACCTCAATGAATTTCGGGCTCGGCATGATACTGAACTCTTCTTCCGCCGTCTTCGTCTCCGGGCTCACTTCTTTGGGCAGGAGTCCTCTCCCAGTTCAACGGATCCTTTTACCCATCTTCAATATTCTCCCTCCACCTGGACCCCTCCCTCTGGATTCTTACCTTCTCTCGATCTTTTCATTGAGAACTGTCGGCGCGACATTAGTCGTCTCAATTTCTCTGCTCCTCTCACCCATTCTAACCTGTCTCTCTCTGAACTTACTGCACTCCATTCTCTCAGATCCAACCCTGACATTGTCATCAAACCCGCTGACAAGGGTGGTGCTGTTGTTGTCTGGCGCACTGACCTCTACCACGCGGAGGCTGAGCGTCAACTCGCAGACACTTCCTCCTACCTCTCCCTGGACCATGACCCCACCACTGAACATCAAGCCATTGTTTCCAGGACTGTCACTGACCTCATCTCCTCTGGGGATCTCCCTCCCACAGCTTCCAACCTGATAGTTGCCCAACCTCGGACGGCCCGCTTCTATCTCCTACCCAAAATCCACAAACAGAACTGCCCCGGTAGACCGATCGTCTCAGCTTGCTCCTGCCCCACAGAACTCATTTCTCGTTATCTTGACTCCCTTCTCTCTCCCCTTGTCCAGTCCCTTCCCACCTACATCCGTGATTCCTCTGACACCTTACGTCACATCAACAATTTCCAGTTCCCTGGCCCCTACCGCTTCCTCTTCACCATGGACGTCCAATCCCTCTACACCTCCATCCCCCACCAGGATGGTCTGAGGGCCCTTAGCTTCTTCCTCGAACAGAGGCCCGAACAATCCCCATCCACCACTACTCTCCTCCGTCTGGCTGAACTTGTTCTCACGCTGAACAATTTCTCCTTCAACTCCTCTCACTTCCTCCAAATAAAAGGTGTGGCTATGGGTACCCGCATGGGCCCCAGCTATGCCTGTCTCTTTATGGGGTATGTGGAACATTCCTTGTTGCAGTCCTACTCCGGCCCCCTTCCACAACTCTTTCTCCGGTACATCGATGATTATTTCGGTGCTGCTTCATGCTCTCGTCAGGACTTGGAAAAATTTATTAATTTTGCTTCCAATCTCCACCCCTCCATCATTTTCACGTGGTCCATCTCTGACACTTCCCTTCCCTTCCTTGACCTCTCTGTCTCAATCTCTGGTGATAGACTGTCCACCAATATCCATTACAAACCCACCGACACCCACAGCTATCTCGACTACAGCTCCTCACACCCCACTTCCTGTAAGGACTCCATCCCATTCTCTCAGTTCCTTCGCCTCCGTCGCATCTGTTCCGATGATGCTACATTCAAAAACAGTTCCTCTGACATGTCCTCCTTCTTCCTTAACCGAGGTTTTCCACCCACGGTCGTTGACAGGGCCCTCAACCGTGTCCGGCCCATCTCCCGCGCATCCGCCCTCACTCCTTCTCCTCCCTCCCAGAAACATGATAGGGTCCCCCTTGTCCTCACTTATCACCCCACCAGCCTCCGCATTCAAAGGATCATCCTCCGCCATTTCCGCCAACTCCAGCATGATGCCACTACCAAACACATCTTCCCTTCACCCCCCTTATCGGCATTCCGTAGGGATCGCTCCCTCCGGGACACCCTGGTCCACTCCTCCATCACCCCCTACTCCTCAACCCCCTCCTATGGCACAACCCCTTGCCCACGCAAAAGATGCAACACCTGCCCCTTCACTTCCTCTCTCCTCACCGTCCAAGGACCCAAACACTCCTTTCAAGTGAAGCAGCATTTCACTTGCATTTCCCCCAACTTAGTCTACTGCATTCGTTGCTCCCAATGTGGTCTCCTCTACATTGGAGAGACCAAACGTAAACTGGGCGACCGCTTTGCAGAACACCTGCGGTCTGTCCGCAAGAATGACCCAAACCTCCCTGTCGCTTGCCATTTTAACACTCCACCCTGCTCTCTTGCCCACATGTCTGTCCTTGGCTTGCTGCATTGTTCCAGTGAAGCCCAACGCAAACTGGAGGAACAACACCTCATCTTCCGACTAGGGACTTTACAGCCTTCCGGACTGAATATTGAATTCAACAACTTTAGGTCGTGAGTCCCCTCCCCCATCCCCACCCCCTTTCTGTTTCCCCCTTCTCTTTTTTTTTTCCCAATAAATTATAAAGATTTTCCTTTTCCCACCTATTTCCATTATATAAAATAAAAAAAAACCCACTAGAGCTATACCTTGAGTGCCCTACCATCCATTCTTAATTAGCACATTCGTTTAGATAATATCACCAACTTTATCTTTAACACCTATGTGTTCTATTGTACTATTGTTGTTGACATCTTTTGATATTCTGCTTCTATCACTGCTTGTTTGTCGCTACAACCACACCAACCCCCTCCACCTCTCTGTCTCTCTATCTCTCCGCCCCCCACACACACACCTTAAACCAGCTTATATTTCAGCTCTTTCCTGGACTCGAACTCAAGTTCTGTCGAAGGGTCATGAGGACTCGAAACGTCAACTCTTTTCTTCTCCGCCGATGCTGCCAGACCTGCTGAGTTTTTCCAGGTAATTCTGTTTTTGTCCTGTGTTTAATAACATTGTTCAGGAGGAAGGAATACAGGACAGTTCAGCTGAAGTGTTTAACTCAAAGAGGTCAGTGGATTTACAGAAAAATGATTTACGATTAAAACTGTTATATCAGAAAGTTTATTCAGAAACCAAAGCAAAATGTATTCCAGTATGTTATTATCTTCGAGGAGATATTTTGATGAGAAAGTGGCAGTCACCTTCTGTCTCAGCAAATGAGAGCTGGAGGGAGTTGCATCAGATTGTTATCCCATTAGGGTATAGAAATGAGATTCTGAGGATTGCTCATGAAATTCCAATAGGGGGACATTTAGGAATTAGGAAAACACAGGAAAAGATACAGGGATATCTTTTTTGGCCAGGATTGCATAGGGATGTAGTCAAATTCTGCAGAACCTGTTATACATGTCAAATAACAGGAAAACCACAAGCAGTGATTAAGTCGGTGCCTTTAATCCCAATACCAGCATTTGAAGAACCTTTTACCAGGGTCATGATTGATTGTGTAGAACCACTCCCTAAGACTAAAAGTGAAAGTCAATATTTACTGACAATAATGGATGTGTCTGCCTGACAGCGATACCTTTATTTATTTATTACAACTAAAAAGATTGTGGAGTAATTAATTACATTTTTTACAAGATATCGTTTACCAAAAGAGATACAATCAGTCAGGGGTCAAATTTCATGTCACAGTTGTTTAAGGAAGTAATGAACAGTTTGGGGATAAAACAGTTTAAGTCTACAGCTTCTCATCCGGAGTCACAAGGAGCTTTGGAAAGACGGCATCAAACTTTAAAATCTATGATGACAGCGTACTGTCAGGATCATGCACAGGATTGGGGTACAGGAATTCCATTTTTGTTATTTGCTGTTAGAGACGCTCCTAATGTATCGACTGGTTTTATCGCTTTTGAACTAGTTTATGGTCATGAGGTAAGGGGACCACTGAAATTGATTCATGACAAATTGGTGGGTCAAAATTCAGAAACTATTCTCCTGGATTACATATCAAATTTCAGGGAAAGATTGAACAGAACACGTGAGTTGGCTGGAGAACATTTAAGGACATCACAGCAAATGATGAAAGTGAAAGCAGATCAGAAAGCTAAAATTCCCAGTTTTGTTTCCGGAGAGAAAGTGCTGGTTTTGTTACCAGTACTAGGTGATTCATTAAACGCAGGATTTTTGTGGGCCTTACAGGATTGAAAAGAAATTGAGTGAAGTAAATGATTTAATAAATACTCCAGATAGAAGAAAGAAGCAGAGGGTGTATCATGTAAATATGTTTAAAAAGTACTCTGACAGAAAGAGGAACAAAAAGAGGTGTTAGTGATGGCAGATGATGAGAAAGAGGTAGAAGTGCAGGACTCTGAAATTGATTTTCTTTTAATCAAATTAGATAATGAGAGGGTACTTGAAAATTTAAATGAAATATTGAGTTACCTTCCAAGCAAGTGTCAAAGTGATTTAGAAAAGCTATTGCAGTCACACAAACCTATTTGTGGAAATAAGTTGGGAAAGGCACATTTATACATGATGTATGTATTGAAATATCATCTTCAATAAGGCAATATCCTAAAGATTAAATCCAACAAAGTTATCACAAATAGAAAAATACATTGATTTCATGCTTCAAAATGATGTCACTAAGTCTAGTTGCAGTAACTGGAGCTCGCCTATTGTATTGGTACCGAAACCAGATGGAATACAAAGACTGTGTGTGGGTTATCAAAAGGTGAACGTGGTGACAAAAGCGGATTCATATCTCATACCACGATTGGAAGATTGCATTGAGAAAGTGGGACAATTGAAATTTATCACCAAGGTTGACTTGCTGAAAGGAAATTGGCAGGAACCATTGTCGGAGAGAGCAAAGGAGAAATCAGCTTTTGTGACGCCCAGTGGACTATATCAGTTTAAAGTCATGCCATTTGGTATGAAGAATGCACCTGTGACATTTCAAAGACTGACAAACAAAGTAATTGTGGGTCTGAGCAATTGTGCTGTTTATATTGATGATCCAATCATCTTAAGTCAGACATGGGAGGAGCATTTACAGCAACTGGAAAAATTATTTACTCAACTACAAGAAGCTAATTTGGTGATGAACTTGGCTAAAAGTGAATTTGCAAAAGTGCAAGTTACATATCTAGGCCATACCATTGGATATGGTAAGGTGGCTCCGAGAGATACGAAAGTCAGGGCTATCGTGGATTTCCCAGCATCTACAACAAAATGAGAAGTTTTGCAATTTCTGGACATGAGTGGGTTTTACTGGAAATTTGTACCAAATGTTAGCCAAGTGGTTGCTCCATTTACTGAACTGTCAAAAAAGAACACAAAGTTTCAATGGACACTGGAGTGTCAGAAATCATTCGATAGTTTGAAAACTGTACTAACTACGACAGCAATTTTGACAGTGCTCAATTGTGCCAAAAATTCAAGTTGGCCGTTGACACAAGTGATATAGGCCCTGGGGCTGTACTGTTACGAGAAGATGACGCTGGAATTGAAAAACCGTTAGGGTGTTTTTCACAGAAACTGAATGTACAACAGAGAAGATATTCAACAATCAAAAAAGAGACTTTGAATTATGTGTTAGCATTGCAGCATTTTGAAATTTATGTTGCAAACAATTCATCAGAAACAATTGTTTATACAGGGCACATTCCTTTGAAGTTTTTGGGCAAAAAATGCAGGGCTTTTCAGATGGAGTCTATTATTACAACCATTTAATTGATGGATTATACATATTGCTGGAAGAGAAAATCTGTTCTCAAAAGTGTTATCAAAAGTTTGAAGCTTAAAGGGAAATTGGATATCTTTATAATCTAGACACTAAACTGGAGTGATTTCTGTTGATACCAAGGACTTGTGTGCATATATTATGTTAATACATGCATCTGGTAATGTAATAAGTATAGGAGGTAGTGTGAGATAGGTTATTAAAATGAACCTGTCTTTTAGAATTATGACAGTTCATTTTTTGATAGGGAGGGGGAGGTCATGCAGCTATTAATGTATATTTGTTGCAAATTATTTTTCTTTTAAAAATAGAGGTTTAGTCTGTGGGTGTGTCTTAACTGGATTAAAGCCAGCTAGTCTGGGTGCTTTGATGTATACTAGTTTTGAGATGTAAGAGGGATAGAATCCATTTGCATTTGGTTGAATAGAGCATTCAAGAAAGGGGTGAAATCTGGCACCTATGTAGCAGAGACCAAGCAATACGTTTATATTCCTAATAAAACTGGTACAATGAAAGGGGTTTCATTGTTAGAAGAGGTGGAGTTCAAAGGGGCTGGTGATAAAATGAGAACTTACATTCAATGAGCGGTACTGGATATAACAGAAAGCAGTTTTGTGTGTACAGGGCAGTGGCAATGTAAGATCAAAGCCTGTAAGCCTACAACTGTCTGCAAAGGAACCAAAGTGAAAGGAACCTAATTTTGAATTTGTACGGTGAAAATGGTTTGCCTGGTGTCTGCCTAAAGTCTATGGGTTGTTGTTGCCTTAGTCTGGGAATTTGTTAAAGTTATGACAGTAGCACTTTACAGCCATGTGTATGTGTTGAAACTTAATAAAATGTTTCATTTAGTTTAACATAAAACCGCTCAAGAACTGGTGGTCTGATTCCTGAATTTAGAGCTGCATCTCAAACATACCACTTAAAAATATAGGTTATGACAGTTGTTTAAAGTTTCCCTCTGGGTTTTTAAATAACTCTGCTTTACCAATTCCTGGGTCACAACAAACCCCTTGTTCTAGACGCACCCCCCAGCCAGAGGAAACATCGTCCCTACATCTAGTCTGTCCAGCCCTGTCAGAATTTTATATGTTTCAATGAGATCCCCTCTCATTCTTCTAAAACTCCGGTGAATACAGGCCTAGTCAGCCCACCCTCTCCTCGTACCACAATCCTGCCACACGAGAAATCAGTCCGATGAATCTTTGCTGCACTCCCTCTATGGAAAGTATATCCCTTCTCAGGTAAGGAGAGCAAAACTGCACACAATACTCCAGGTGTGGCCTCACCAAGGCCCTGTACAGCTGCAGTAAGACATCCTTGCTCCTGTACGCAACTCCTCTCACAATGAAGGCCAACATACCATTTGCCTTCTTACCTGTTTGCTGCACCTGCATGCTTACTTACAGTGAAGAGGTGATTGGTAACTGTACAAATTGAAGTTCTTCTCGTTATTAGGAAGTCCACCCTGCACGTGACAACATTTTGGACCCAGCAGAAGTAGCCGTTAAAACAAGACACCATTTTAACCCATTGAAACAAAAGCTGCACAACTAGAAACCCTCAAGAGCTCTTGCTGAGGAAACAAACTTGTTGTACTCCAGATACCAGCTGCAGTCCTACAAAAAGAAACATCTGTCTGTTTTTGGAGTAGTTAACATCTTGCATGGAGCAGCCCACTCCTGTTCAGTGGGTACCACTCTCCTGCCGGGAGTCAGAGGTTTGCCTACATGAGATCCACTCCTGGGTGTAAGCATAAAAATCAAAGCCGACACTCCACCCTAGAACAGAGAGTGCTGCACTGTCAGAGGTGCAACCTTTCAGAGAGGTGTTAAAATGAGGCTTTCCACCTACTTTAAAGAGGAGCAGGGGAGGTACCTCTAGTGCCCTGAGCAATACCTATCCCTTTAGCAACATCGCTAAAAACAGATAATCCAACCATTATTATTATTAAATTGCTGTTTGGAGGATCTTGCTGTGTGCAGATTGGCTGCCCTGTTTCCTACATTACAACAGTGGCTACACTTCAAAAAGCATTTTATTTCCTGTACAATACTCTGGTGGTTGTAAAAGATGATGTATGAGTGGTGTACAAACCAGGAAAACCAATGGCCAGCAGCAGGATGGGCAAGAGGTTTGGCGAGGGGAGGGATTCAGTGAGAGGGAGTGGCGGGAGTCAGCGAGGGGGAGGGGTCGGTGAGGGGAGGGGTCGGTGAGGGGGGTGGGTGAGGGGGAGGGGTGGGTGAGGGGGAGGGGTGGGTGAGGGGGAGGGGTCGGTGAGGGGGAGGGGTCGGTGAGGGGGAGGGGTCGGTGAGGGGGAGGGGTCGGTGAGGGGGAGGGGTCGGTGAGGGGGAGGGGTCGGTGAGGGGGAGGGGTCGGTGAGGGGGAGGGGTCGGTGAGGGGGAGGGTCGGTGAGGGGGAGGGTCGGTGAGGGAGGGGTCGGTGAGGGGGAGGGGTCGGTGAGGGGGAGGGGTCGGTGAGGGGGAGGGGTCGGTGAGGGGGAGGGTCGGTGAGGGGGAGGGGTCGGTGAGGGGGAGGGGTCGGTGAGGGGGAGGGGTCGGTGAGGGGGAGGGTCGGTGAGGGGGAGGGGTCGGTGAGGGGGAGGGGTCGGTGAGGGGGAGGGTCGGTGAGGGGGAGGGTCGGTGAGGGAGGGGTCGGTGAGGGGGAGGGTCGGTGAGGGGGAGGGTCGGTGAGGGGGAGGGGTCGGTGAGGGGGAGGGGTCGGTGAGGGGGAGGGGTCGGTGAGGGGGGTCGGTGAGGGGGAGGGGTCGGTGAGGGGAGGGGTCAGTGAGGGGGAGGGGCCGGTGAGGGGGAGGGGTCGGTGAGGGGGAGGGGCCGGTGAGGGGGAGGGGTCGGTGAGGGGGAGGGGTCGGTGAGGGGGAGGGGTCGGTGGGGGGAGGGGTCGGTGAGGGGGAGGGGCAGTAAGAGGAGGGGTCGGTGAGGGGAGGGGCAGTGAGAGGAGGGGTCGGTGAGGGGGAGGGGCAGTAAGAGGGAGGGTTGGTGAGGGGGAGGGGCAGTAAGAGGGAGGGTCGGTGAGGGGGAGGGGTCAGTGAGGGGGAGGGGTCAGTGAGGGGGAGGGGTCAGTGAGGGGGAGGGGTCAGTGAGGGGGAGGGATCAGTGAGGGGGAGGGGCCGGTGAGGGGGAGGGGCCGGTGAGGGGGAGGGGCCGGTGAGGGGGAGGGGCCGGTGAGGGGGAGGGGCCGGTGAGGGGGAGGGGCCGGTGAGGGGGAGGGGCCGGTGAGGGGGAGGGGTCAGTGAGGGGGAGGGGTCGGTGAGGGGGAGGGGCCGGTGAGGGGGAGGGGCCGGTGAGGGGGAGGGGCCGGTGAGGGGGAGGGGCCGGTGAGGGGGAGGGGCCGGTGAGGGGGAGGGGCCGGTGAGGGGGAGGGGTCAGTGAGGGGGAGGGGCCGGCGAGTGACAGGGTCAGCCAGCCACTGCGCTATATAAATGCAAACACTTTTCTGTTTCTTTGCTCGTTCCCGTGTGATTTTCTAAGTGAACAGTTTCGGGCTGTATTCGATCACACTCGCGCAGTATTCCGGTCGGTGGGTGCGAGTTAAACTCTGAAGCCTGCCCACCGACAATTAAGAGGGTAATTAAAGCCCACTAACAGGGCAATGAATAGAGGCTTTTCATTGCCCGTTTAACCCTACAGCTGGCAAGCGGGCGAACCAGTCCAGGAGGCTTTTGCATTTTTCAGGAAATCTCATCCACTGGCCGGGTGAGGTTTCCCTAATAAATCAAAATTAAAATATATTCCTGTGGACAACGTTTTCATTCCCCACATTTTCAGGTGACTGATTATGAAGCTCGGACACTTTTCTCTGGTTGTTCCAGTCCTTAGCTCCGTGAGACAGCTCTCCGCCTTCAGGGAGCTTTCTGTTAGCGCCCAGCCCCCACCGCCCCCCCACCCCAAACGCTGACTCAGCGCTCACCCTCCTCCCTCCTCCCACCCCGACTCCAGCAGCGCTTCACACTGGCACCCCGCTACCTGGCCAGCGGGCGGTGGTCTGTTCCCGGACCCTCCGTCCTGAAAAATCTGCCCTATAGAAACATGCAGCACAAGAGGCCATTCAGCCCGTTGTGCCTGGGCTAGCTCAGTGAAGGAGGAGTCATGCTTAGTCCCACATCCACCACCACCACCCCACCCCACCCCCCCACTTTCTGTCCACAACACTTTATAAGTTCCGCACCCTCAAGACCCTGTCCGACTCCCTTTTAAAACTATTAATGGGGCCAGCGTTTATCACCTTTCTTAGGTTGAGAGTCACAAGTCCTCACCACTCACCAAGTGGAAAAGGAATCCTCCCCTCCTCTCTAGAGCTATCGCCAACGATCTTAAATCCAAGACCTTTGCTCATTCTGGTGCCCGGCCATGAACTGCCGGGTTCTCCAGGACAGTCCCAGAGGGTTGGCAACCTCGGTTTTAACCTGGAGGTAAAACTTCAAGTGTCCCACTTGATCTGATAAGATGCTTTCTGTAGTTACTGCCTTTTAAGAAACTGAAGGCCTTTGACCCGCAAGATACTGAAGATTGAGCAGGGGGGGGGGCGGGGGGGGGGGTAAGGCTTTTTTGTGACTCAGTGGAGACCTCTTCTGGTCCCAGGCTTGAGGTGCAGCCAGGGAATATAAATCAGGCCTGGCTGGCGGCTAATTGATTGTAAAAGGTTCAAACCACAGTCCACAATCCAGGAATAGTCATCCCACAAACTCCTGGGGAAGCTACATGTTTTCTGAAAAAGGAAATGATTTTTAAGCTGAGACGAGGAAAAACATCTTCACGTGATCTGGAAGGTACAGCCTGACAGGGCGGTGGGGATAGAGATTCAATACTGGATTTCCAAAGGGAGCTTGATAAATGATTGAAAGAAAAAAATTACTGCAGGGAGATGGGGAAATAAAGCGGGGCTTAGAGAGACCTGCGTTTATATAGTGCCTTTCACAGCCAAAGGACGCCCGAAAGTGCTCGACAGTCAACGAGTTACTTCTGAAGTGTAGTCACTGTTGTAATGTCGGAAACGCACAGCCAACTTGCACAGAGCAAGATCCCACAAACAGCTATCGCCAGGTCATCTGTTTTTAGTGATGTTGATTTAGGGATAGGTATTGGCCAGGACACTGGGGAGATCACTCCTTTGAAATAGTGCCATGGGATCTTTTATATCCACCTGATTTGGCAGACTGAGCCTTGTCTGAAAAACCACAGCTCCAAGACAGTACTGTCCCTCTGAGGGCAGTGCTCCTTCAGTACTGACCCTCTGACAGTGCAGCACTCCTTCAGTACTGACCCTCCGACAGTGCAGCACTCCCTCAGTACTGACCCTCCGACAGTGCAGCACTCCCTCAGTACTGACACTCTGACAGTGCAGCACTCCCTCAGTACTGACCCTCTGACAGTGCAGCACTCCTTCAGTACTGATCCTCCGACAGTGCAGCACTCCCTCAGTACTGACCCTCTGACAGTGCAGCACTCCTTCAGTACTGATCCTCCGACAGTGCAGCACTCCTTCAGTATTGACCCTCTGACAGTGCAGCACTCCTTCAGTACTGACCCTCTGACAGTGCAGCACTCCCTCAGTACCGACCCTCTGACAGTGCAGCACTCCTTCAGTACCGACCCTCTGACAGTGCAGCACTCCCTCAGTACCGACCCTCTGACAGTGCAGCACTCCCTCAGTACCGACCCTCTGACAGTGCAGCACTCCCTCAGTACCGACCCTCTGACAGTGCAGCACTCCTTCAGTACTGACTCTCTGACAGTGCAGCACTCCTTCAGTACTGACCCTCTGACAGTGCAGCACTCCCTCAGTACTGACCCTCTGACAGTGCCGCACTCCCTCAGTACTGACCCTCTGACAGTGCAGCACTCCCTCAGTACTGACCCTCTGACAGTGCAGCACTCCCTCAGTACTGACCATCTGACAGTGCAGCACTCCCTCAGTACTGACCTTCTGACAGGGCAGCACTCCCTCAGCACTGACCCTCTGACAGTGCAGCACTCCCTCAGCACTGACCCTCTGACAGTGCAGCACTCCCTCAGCACTGACCCTCTGACAGTGCAGCACTCCCTCAGCACTGACAGGGCAGCACTCCCTCAGTACTGACCCTCTGACAGTGCAGCACTCCCTCAGTACTGACCCTCTGACAGTGCAGCACTCCCTCAGTACTGACCCTCTGACAGTGCAGCACTCCCTCAGTACTGACCCTCTGACAGTGCAGCACTCCCTCAGTACTGACCCTCTGACAGTGCAGCACTCCCTCAGTACTGACCCTCTGACAGTGCAGCACTCCCTCAGTACTGACCCTCTGACAGTGCAGCACTCCCTCAGTACTGACCCTCTGACAGTGCAGCACTCCCTCAGTACTGACCCTCTGACAGTGCAGCACTCCCTCAGTACTGACCCTCTGACAGTGCAGCACTCCCTCAGTACTGACCCTCTGACAGTGCAGCACTCCCTCAGTACTGACCCTCTGACAGTGCAGCACTCCCTCAGTACTGACCCTCTGACAGTGCAGCACTCCCTCAGTACTGACCCTCTGACAGTGCAGCACTCCCTCAGTACTGACCCTCTGACAGTGCAGCACTCCCTCAGTACTGACCCTCTGACAGTGCAGCACTCCCTCAGTACTGACCCTCTGACAGTGCAGCACTCCCTCAGTACTGACCCTCTGACAGTGCAGCACTCCCTCAGTACTGACCCTCTGACAGTGCAGCACTCCCTCAGTCCTGACCCTCTGACAGTGCAGCACTCCCTCAGTACTGACCCTCTGACAGTGCAGCACTCCCTCAGTACTGACCCTCTGACAGTGCAGCACTCCCTCAGTACTGACCCTCTGACAGTGCAGCACTCCCTCAGTACTGACCCTCTGACAGTGCAGCACTCCCTCAGTACTGACCCTCTGACAGTGCAGCACTCCCTCAGTACTGACCCTCTGACAGGGCAGCACTCCCTCAGTACTGACCCTCTGACAGGGCAGCACTCCCTCAGTACTGACCCTCTGACAGGGCAGCACTCCCTCAGTACTGACCCTCTGACAGGGCAGCACTCCCTCAGTACTGACCCTCTGACAGGGCAGCACTCCCTCAGTACTGACCCTCTGACAGGGCAGCACTCCCTCAGTACTGACCCTCTGACAGGGCAGCACTCCCTCAGTACTGACCCTCTGACAGGGCAGCACTCCCTCAGTACTGACCCTCTGACAGGGCAGCACTCCCTCAGTACTGACCCTCTGACAGGGCAGCACTCCCTCAGTACTGACCCTCTGACAGGGCAGCACTCCCTCAGTACTGACCCTCTGACAGTGCAGCACTCCCTCAGTACTGACAGGGCAGCACTCCCTCAGTACTGACCCTCTGACAGTGCAGCACTCCCTCAGTACTGACCCTCTGACAGTGCAGCACTCCTTCAGTACTGACCCTCTGTTAGGGCAGCACTCCCTCAGACAGTGCAGCACTCCCTCAGTACCAGGTGCATAACTCTGGATTTTGAGCTCAATTCCTGGAGTTAGAATTGAATCCACAACTCTCTAAATCAGAGGTGTGTTTAATCCTCTCGGAGTGTGGCCGTCACTGTAACTACCGCTGGCACATCATTGTTCTCTAAGCGGACTTCCATAGATAAAGCTGTCAAACTGGTATCCGAGTGTGCTTGTGACTCTAATGGAAGGTGACCATTCAAATGAAGCAAAGCTTCTGGCAGTTTTCTCGATATAACCGTATGAACATACAAATCAACTTTGTAATGAGTCTTATGGGCTTGAACAGAAAAACACATGTTTAAATAGTTAGCGTCATGGCTGAAGAAACCACCCCAGAGATTGCTTCTGGATTTGCTTCCTTGGCTCGAGTGGAACTTGCCTTGGTCGGACCCCCCCTTTCATTCTGAAATACAAGGGACAACATCCCAAACTGCATCACACGCGTTATTCTGGAGTTTTCTGTTTGCAAAGATGAAATAATGTTTCCGTTACAGAATCTTACAGCTCAGGAGGAGGCCATTCTGCCCATCATTCCTGTGCTGGCTCTTCAAAAGAGTTCTCCCATTGGGTCCACCACCCCCCCCCACCCCCGCTCCTTCCCCATAATCCAACACCATTTTCCCCCTTCACTTATTTTTCCAATTCCCTTTTGAAAGTTATTATTGATCAGGCAGAGTCAAGATATCTTTGCGAAAGGCAAATCATTTATAACTAATTTGGTGCAGTTCACTGAGGAAAGTGTCGTTGGGTTTCCAAAAGGTATTTGATAAGGTGCCACATCCAAGGTTACTACACAAAAGGAGAGCTCATGATGGAGGGGGTAACATATTAGGATGGATAGAGGATTGGTCAGGAAGCAAAGAGTAGGGATAAATGAGTCCTTTCTGGGTTGGTAAATTGGAACTAGTATAGCACCAGAGACATCAGTGCTGGGACCTCAACTATTTACAATCTACATCAATGATTTGGATGAAGGAACCAATGGTACGGTAGCTAAATTTGACAATGACACCAAGATAGGTAGGAAAGTAAGTTGTCAGGAGGATATAAATAGTCTACAGAGGATATAGACAGGTTAAGCGAGTGGGCAGAATCTGGCAGATGGAGTATAATGTAGGAAAAAGTGAACTTGTCCACTTTGGCAGGAAGAATAGAAAAGCTGCAAATGATTTAAAAGGCGAGAGATTACAGGACTCTGCTGTACAGAGGGATCTGGGTGTCCTGGTGCATGAATCAGGAAAAGTTAGTCTGCAGGAACAGCAAAGTGATTAGGACGGCAAATAGAATATTGGCATTTATTGCAATGGGAATGGAGTATAAAAGTAGGGATGTTTTACTGCAGTTGTACAGGGCCTTGGCGAGACTACATCTGGAGGACTGTGTACAGTTTTTGGTCTCGTTTTTTGAAAAATAATGTAATTACATCAGAAGCAATTCAGAGATGGTTAACCCGGCTCATTCCTGGGATGAGGGTCTTATCCTACGAAGGAATGTTGAACAGGCTGGGCCTGTATCCACTAGAGTTGAGAAGAATGAGAATATATCTTACTGAAACTTACAAGATCCAGAGGGGATCTGATAAGGTGGATACCGGGAGGGTGTTTCCCCTCGTGGAAGAATCTAGAACTGGGGGACACAGTTTAAAAGTAAGAGGTTTCCCTTTTAAGAGGGAGATGAGGAATTTTTTTCTCCCTCAGAGGGCTGGTTAGACTGTGGAATTCTCTTCCCCAGAGAGAAGCGGAAGCTGGGTCAGTGAATTTATTCAAGACTGAGTTGGAGAGAATTTTGATCCACAAGTTGGTGGGGGGGGGGGTGTCAAGGGTTATGGAGGCACACAGCAAAGTGGAGTTGAGCCCACAGCCAGATCGGCCGTGATCTTACCAGCCTCGAAAGGCCAAAGCCCTTTGTCCTGATGGCTCCTTCGCATGCAACTGCAGGAGGTGTAACATCTGGCCTTTTATTTTCTCCCTCCTCACCATCCTAGGCCCCAAATGTCCTTCCAGGTGAAGCAACGGTTCACTTGTGCTTCTTCTAATCGATTAGGCCGCATTCGTTGCTCACAATGTGGAGGTGAGCTGCAGATTGGGAGAGCGCTTTGGGGAACACCTCTGCTCAGTCCACAAGCATGACCCCTCCTCAACCTTCTAGTCACTTGTCATTTTATTTCCCCAACTTATCTTCACGCTCACATTTCTAGCTAGAGTTAGATAGATTCTTGATTAACAAGGGGAGTGAAAGGTTATCAGGGGTAGGCAGGAAGGTAGGGTTGAGGTTACAATCGGATCAGCCATGATCTTATCGAATGGTAGAGCAGGCTCGAGGGGCCGAGTGGTCTACTCCTGCTCCTAATTTGTATGTTCCTGTGTACGTATGTTCGTATTTCTGTCCTCGGCCTACTGCAGTGCTCCTGTGAAGATCAACGCAAGGTTGAGGAACAGTACCTCATCTTCCGATTAGGCACTTTACAGCCTCTGGATTCAACACTGAGTTCAACAACTTCAGACCACGAACTCTGTCCCCCATTCCGATTGTATTTTTTTAACAAGTGCTGGTCTGAAACTCATTTTCCATGTTTTTCCCTTCGGACAGAGTTGGTCATTATTCTGCCATTCACGCTCACTCCGGACCAAGGCTTTGCTTCTTTACTACAACCATTACCACCTCCCTTTGCCTTTTGTTCCATGACATCAGCACTTACCAATCGTTTTCATTGGGGGAGGAAACTGAAAAGTGAGATCATCCTCATCTTTCCCAGACCACATGGGCTCCTGGTTCAGGAACAACTCAACTTAAAACACAAGAAATAGGAGCAGGAGTGAACCACATCGGCCCATCGAGTCTGCTCTGCCATTCCTTACACTCATGGCTGAATACCAATGATAGAAGGATGAAGCCCTTTGGTGGGAATCAATTGCCCACTTCAGGGCTTCAGTTGGCATCAGGGCCACAAGACAGTCCTGTCCATGAGGTTTCTCACCCCAGGCTTAATCAGGGCAAAGGGGGGAAGGCAGTGGGGTCCCACTTGGCACCCCTTTCACCTGATTAAATGCAACCACCCCCCCAAACCAATGCTAAGCTGTCTCGGGAGAGTGTATTAAATTCCATCTCACACATCGATATACTAGACTGCTGCTCCAATTAAAAGTTATTTTAATATCACCTGTTACGTGAAGTGTTAAAATATCTGAGCTTTATAAATGAGGCACATAGAGCAAAGGTGAGGAAGTTCTGATAGACCTTTGCATAAAACACTGCTCTGGCCTCAGCTGGAGTATTGTGCCCAATTCTGGACATCACACTTTAGGAAGGGCGTGAGAGGCTTTAGAGAGAGTTCAGAAAATATTCACGAGAATGGTTACAGGGGTGAGGGGCTTCAGTTATGTGGATCGACTGGAGAAGCTGGGATTGCTCTCCTCAGAGAAGGTGGAGAGGAGATTCGACTGAGGTGTTCAAAATCATGAGGGGCCTGGACAGAGTAGGTAGGGAGAAACTGTTCCCATTGGTGGAAGGATTGAGAAGCAATGGACATTGATTTAAGGTGACTGGATTACACTGACACACAATGTGTAAAATGATCTGCTCCCCCCGCCCCCCTTACCTGATTGAGTTACATTTTCGATTTTCTACCTTCATCAAGATTCGTAATTCACTCGGAGAAACCATCGTATAAGCCTTCAACCTGCAAAATACAAACACTGACGTTAATATAAAACAATGCAGAAAATGATGCAGGGGGTTGGTGGTGGTCTACATTAAAAACCCAACCAGCTGGTGAATCGCCCCTTCTGGGGACATGTACAAAAGCAAAATATCGCGGGTCTTGGACACCTGAAATAAAGAGGGAGAGAAGCGGAGTTAACAGCGCCGGAATTTCCCGCTCGCCCGGCAGTCTCCGCGGAGCGAGAAAGAGAGTTAACGTTTCAGGCTGGTGACCTTTCGGTCTCGGCGAGACGTTTTACAAAAGTGAAACGCCGGCCAGGGTTTAACCCCTCGCGGGCGAGAGCGGGCCCAACCCGTCCGGCCACAAAATGGGGCGGGATGACATCAGGCAAGCGTCCCGACATCGCCACGCACCTGGCGATTTTCCGTGGCTTATCCACATTTACGGCTGGCGGCTCAGGGAGGGGATGAAATCTCCACGGGGAAATAAGGTAAAACGAGGTATCTGGGGACTGGTTTTTTTTTTATATATATATATACATACATGAGGTGTGCTGCCGGGAGCTTGACTGTGCTGCATGGAAATATTTTGCAGCATTTTCGCCCTTTCGTTTATTCTGTGGAGGTCTGTCTGTCTGTCTGCCTGCCTTCAGGGGGCTCACTGGAAGCGCCCACCCACCACCTATGGTTAACATCAGCGCCAGCCCTCTTCCTGCCGGCAGTGCTGAGCCTCTCTCAGGGCGCGTTTCGGGGTCGATGGAAATTGGGGGCCCTGTTTACCGTCTGCTCCCGGGCCCACCAATTGCGCACGCCCGACGAGCGGGAAATTCCGGCCGTTAACTCCGCTTCTCTCTGTTTTTGCTTCAGGTTTCAAAGACCTGCGGTATTTTGCTTTTGTACGTTCCACCAGAAGGAGCGATTCACCAGCTGGTTGGGTTTTTAATGTAGACCCCACCTGCTTTAGTGTTAGAAACTGGCAATGTTGTTGTTTGTCTCATTTATTTTAGTATTTAAAAGTGACATCTTTTCTATTGTTGATAAAAGACACTTTGTTGAAGCTTGTCACCTTGCACTTATCAGGACCATCAGTGCCAATCGGCTCTCTCCTCTCATACAGTTTAAAGTTGTTGCTTCCCCTAACGTTGGTATTCCTGCAATTGTTCTGATGACTGCAAGATCAAAAGCTTCGACAATGTATTTTTTCAGCAATACTCAAGTTCTGTACTACCAAACAACTATTAATTACATCTTTAACAAATTATATAGGATTTACAGCACAGAAGTGAGCCATTCAGCCTAAATGGTCAATGCTGGTGTTGACATTCCACCAGAATTTCTCTTTATTCCTTTCCACCCTCGTGCATTCTACCCAGCTTCTTCCTAAACATATCTATACTATTCATCTCAACCCCTCCCTGCGGTAGTGAGTTCCAGGTTCTCACCACTCCTCGGGTGAAGAGGTTGCTCCTGAATTCCTGACTGCATTTATTAGTGACTGCCCTATGCTCATATGGTCTTCCTCACAAATGGAAACATCTTCTCTCACGCCCACCCGAGCAAACCTGTAAAATATCCACAAGACCATAAGACATAGGAGCAGAAATTAGGCCATTCAGCCCATCGAGTCTGCTCCGCCATTCAATCATGGCTGGTAAGTTTATCAACCCCATTCTCCTGCCTTCTCCCCATAATATGAGGCCACCCCTCATTCATTTAGTCATAACTGCATCTCTTAAGTGGAACCAGTGGGGTTGATATCACCCTAACCCCGCTGCTTTAGTTGTTGAAAAGTCATAACACAGGTTAGGAGAGGAGAGTGCTCCAGATGACCCCAACAAAAAGCTACTTCTCCTGGGCTGTTACTGACATCTACTTTCTTAACTACTCACTTCAGATCAAAAGAATCTTCTAAAGAAGCTAATGCTTGAAACAATCATTTGGTATTAAATTGTTATTAACTTTAAATATAAATACGTGTCTATACTTTTTTCAGAATAGTTGTCTAGGGAACAGTAAATGCCACACTTCATGCTTCAATTCTTATACTTGAGTGTTGCTAAAAAAAAACTTCAACAAAAAAAAAAGTCCCTTTTCTCAGGAACACTCAAGTTCTGTTCTCCCAATCGACTAATTCCTACATAAAAGCAAAATTGCTGGAAATTTGAAACAAAAACAGAAAATGCTGGAAAAACACAGCAGGTCTGATAGCATCTGTGGAGAGAGAAAAGCAAAGTTAACGCTTCCAGCCCGTATGACCCTTCCTCGTAACTAATTCTTGTACTTGTTTTCAAATCCCTCCATGGCCTTGTAACCCCACCCCTCCCTTTCTCTGTGACCTTCTCCAGTCAAGATCTCTACACTGCTCCCATTTTGGCCTCTTGTGCTATGGTCCAGAAAGGATAGTACAGGAGCCAATCTTTACTCAGTCTAACATTTATTTACAAAGTGAAACATTACAAGCATATGCTTCCTAACACAACTATACCATGGTTTCAGTAAGTGTCTCTTTATATATACTCAAGAGAAACCCCCAATTTATACCCTCTATCTTCATATAATTAAACACAATTAAAAATAAAATGAACATTATGTTTTAACTTAATTAAAAACGTAATTAATTTTGGAGATACAAATTAGTGCTTCCATCAAACCTCACCAGCGACACGTGGAACTTAACAAGGATATCCTGAAATTTGGCAAGTGAGCAGCTTTTCTGTCTGTATCAGAAGGGGAAAGCCAGCAACTTATAAGCTTCAAGAATAAAATAACAATGTTATGTACGTACTTCTGTCGAATAACTGGGTCAGCTTCTACCGGGTCAATGTACTTTTTAAGTATCTCTTCCAAAGTCTTGCTGCCTAATACTCTGGAAAAGAAAAAAAACAATCTTGAGTTTCTACACAGTGTTTCACTTGGTTTTACACAAAACGTCCAGCATTGAACCAGGCCATTCAACCCAACTGGTCCATGTGTTTATGCTCCACACAAGACTCCTTCCACCCTTCTTCATCTCACCCTACCAGCATCTCCTTCTGATCCTTTCTCCCTCATGTGTTTATCCAGCTTCCCCTTAAATGTATTTATAATATTCACCTCAACCACTCGCTGTGGTAGTGAGTTCCACATTCTCACCTCTCTCTGGGTGCAGAGGTTTCTCTTCAATTCCCTGTTGGATTTATTAGTGACTATCTTATATTTTGGCTCCTAGTTCTGGTCTTGCACATCTACCCCATCAAAGCCCTTCATAGTCTTAAAGAAGTTAATGTTCAAAACAACCATTTGGTGCTAAATTAAAATGTTATTAACTTACTAAAACATGCGCATATTTTTTCAATATATTTGTCAGAGCACCGTAAGTTTTACACTTCCAAGTTTCAATTCTTATCCTTGTTTTCAAATCCCTCCATAGCCTCACACCCTCCCTATCTGTGTGACCTCTTTGTCCAAAGCTCAGATCTCTGCGCTGGTCCAATTTTGATCTCTTGTGTTTATGGTCCAGAAAGGATAGCACTGGAGTTAATCTTTACTCAGTCTAACATTTATTTACAGAGTGAAACATTACAAGCATATGCCTCCTAACTCAACCACACCACAGTTTCAGTAAGTGCCTCCTTATATGTACTCAAGTGAAACCCCGGCATATAAACACAATGATTATCAGCCCCCTCGCCAGCCTTCACATTTCCAGTAAAGAGAGCCCAGCCTGCTCAGCATTTTGTGATTAGGAGGAATCTCTCAGCTCTGGCCTTAGTGAGTTTATTATTTGTTCACAGGATGTAGGCTTCGCTGGCTGGGCCAGCATTTATTGCCAGTCCCTAATTGCCCCCTTGAGAAGGTGGTGGTGAGCTGCCTCCTTGAACTGCTGCAGTCCATGTGGTGTGGATACACCCACAGTGCTGCTAGGAAGGGAGTTCCAGGATTTTGACCCAGCGACAGTGAAGGAACGGCGATATATTTCCAAGTCAGGATCGTGTGTGACTTGGAAGGGAACTGGTTGATGGTGGTGTTCCCATGCATCTGCCATCCTTGCCTTTCTATGTGATAAAAGTCACAGGTTTGGAAGGTGCTGTCATGTGGTGAACAGAATTTACCCCAATTTACATCCAGCCACTTGTGCTTTTAAAACAAGCTTCCATTTACCTCTTTTCTGTGTATTCAGTGCGACTTTGAGGAAACACCAGCTTCACATGCCAATAAATCGTCTGCTCTCTAAATACAGAAGAAAAAGCAGGAAGTTAAAATCAAGTAAATCTTCCCAAGTCAGTAGTGCACAAGTGGCAAATCAGCAACTGTTAAAATCCATGTAGGCTCCTATTTCTGTATTTTAAATAGTAACAACTTAACCCCTACTGTACGTAACCATGCAAACTATCATCATCCCCACATTGTTAGGGTTAATACAGATGTATGGAGAGACTGGCTTTTCTATAGCATGCACTACAGCATACCCACAGCCCATAGTACTTCCCAGACCATGAAGTTCAATCACTGTTGTAACGTAGGAAATGTGGCAGCCAATTTTTGAAAAGCAGCCCCAGAGATCAAAATGAGATCATCACCAGATAATCTGTGACTTAGTGATTCTTTTAAGTTTGTTCATAAGATGTGAGCATCGCTGGCAAGGCCAGAATTTATCACCCATTCCTTCAAAAACTGGTGGTAAGCTATCTCGAACTGCTGCAGTCCATGTGGTGTAGGTACACCCACAGTGCTGTTAGGGAGGGAGTTCCAGGATTTTGACCCAGTGACAGTGAAGGAATGGTGATATATTTCCAAATCAGGATGGTGAGTGACTTGGAGGGGAACTTCTAGGTGGTGGTGTTCCCATGTTCTTAGTTCTACTCGTGTTCTTTTAGGTGGTAGAGGTCATGGGTTTGGAAGGTGCTGTCTAAGGAGCCTTGGTGAATTCCTGTAGTGCATCTTGTAGATGGTACACACACTGCTGCTACTGTGCGTTGGTGGTGGAGGGAGTGAATGGTTACGGATGTGGATGGGGTGCCAATCAAGAGGGCTGCTTCATCCTGTTGATCGTTAATTTTGGCCAAGACACCAGGGAGAGCTCTCCAGCTTTTCTTCGAAATGGTGTCATGGGATATTTTATAACCACTTGAAAAGTGAGGCAACACCTTGGTTTAATGTCTCATCCAAAAGACAGCACACTAACAATGCAGAGCGGCCGCAGTACAGCACCTCCCCGTACTTACCTCCAACTGTGTGGCACTCCATCAGGACTGACCTTCAACAGCTCAGCACACCCCAGAACTGACCCTCCGACACCCCAGAACTGACCCTCCGACAGTGCAGCACTCCCTCAGTACTGACCCACTGACAGTGCAGCGCTCCCTCAGTACTGACCTTCTGACAGTGCAGCGCTCCCTCAGTACTGACCCTCTGACAGTGCAGCGCTCCCTCAGTACTGACCCTCTGACAGTGCAGCGCTCCCTCAGTACTGACCCTCTGACAGTGCAGCGCTCCCTCAGTACTGACCCTCTGACAGTGCAGCGCTCCCTCAGTACTGACCCTCTGACAGTGCAGCGCTCCCTCAGTACTGACCCTCTGACAGTGCAGCGCTCCCTCAGTACTGACCCTCTGACAGTGCAGCGCTCCCTCAGTACTGACCCTCTGACAGTGCAGCGCTCCCTCAGTACTGACCCTCTGACAGTGCAGCGCTCCCTCAGTACTGACCCTCTGACAGTGCAGCGCTCCCTCAGTACTGACCCTCTGACAGTGCAGCGCTCCCTCAGTACTGACCCTCTGACAGTGCAGCGCTCCCTCAGTACTGACCCTCTGACAGTGCAGCGCTCCCTCAGTACTGACCCTCTGACAGTGCAGCGCTCCCTCAGTACTGACCCTCTGACAGTGCAGCGCTCCCTCAGTACTGACCCTCTGACAGTGCAGCGCTCCCTCAGTACTGACCCTCTGACAGTGCAGCACTCCCTCAGCACAGACCCCGTGACAGTGCAGCGCTCCCTCAATACTATGTTTATTATGTTCCCTGAACTATCCAAACTGCTTTACAATCAACCGTTTACTTAGAAGTGTTTCATTGTAACCATGGCAGCCATTTGATTGCAGCAAAGTCGCACGAAGAACAAACGATGGAACTGTCTTTTAGTGATTTCAGATAAGAATTTGGAAAAGTGAATTATGAGCAGTACTGGATTGGATAAGAAAACAATCAGCAAACTTTCCTTCAGATGTCCACTGAAATGCCAAGTAAACTAACAAGCGGAAGGTGTACACGTGGACTGAAGAAAACTGTCTCCCTCCCTGTGCTATATTCGATGCAATCACCAAGATATCACTTTTGCTTTGGCTCGATATCAATTTTGAATCCTACTGTGCTCCTGTGAAGTGCTTCGGGGGTATCTTGCTAAGTTAAAGTTGTTGGGCGCTCATTGGCGATTGTGAAAAAGGCGCCTGGGGCAAAGAAAAAGTTTAGCGGTTTATCCGAGGGGCCTCACACGATCAGAAATGAAATGATTCGAGTTCAGGCCCTCTCTAATGGAGGTGAATCTGAGAGAGTTTGTGATTTTAAATTGAAATGCTATCAAAGAGTAAAATTACCATTCAAACAGCCCAATGCTCTACCTTATAAACTTATAAATAGTGTGTAAATGCTGGACAATTTAATGCACTCAACCTGACATCATATGATCGATGGGACTTTCATACAACATTCAGAGTGTAGCAGACCTTTCATTTTCATTCTGTAAATTAAGACGACCTGGATTTTGCAACGCACTTTAATTATTATAACCTGAAAAGTTTATAATTGCGCAACCCTTTTACCATTTTATACTCTATTTTAATGCTTGTCTATAACTATGTTACGAATTATGACTACTTGTTGTATCATCATCACAACTCAGCACCTTGCATCATGTTGAGTTTTTAATTAACCAAATCAAAATAAAAAAGATGGCCATTAATCACAGGTCGTTAAGTGAATGTGCCAGTGGCTGGCGTCAGCTGACGGGTTGCAGCTCACAGCTGATGGAAGATAAAATAATTAGACTAGAACGGGACTTGATGATCGCAGCTAACTCAAACTCACATCAGCCTGGATTATTTCTCGAATTAGAGGGCTGTTTCCTGCCAAGTACTCTCTGTTCCCATCGTACGGAGAGTCAATTTCTCCTGTCCACTGCTCCAAGCTGTAGATTAAGGAGCTGAGGGAAGGAATTCAGTCTCAACGGGAGGAACTCAAAGGAATGTTGATCTCCAACCCAAACAGTTAAATCACCAGCGAGTTGCAAAGTGCAACCCACTTTGTTCTCAATGGAAAGGCAGACAACGTATGTTTCATGCTTAAGGTATTGACGTATTATCCCTTTTCATCTTGCCCTGTCAACATATCCTATTCCTTTCTCCTTCCTGTGCTTATCCTGTTCCCCTTAAACATATCAATGTTATTCACCTCAACTTGCAAGCTGCACACAACTTTAAAGGCGCAGATGTCCCTGAGAGCTGGCTGTTTGTTCTCACGTTCTTCGCTTGCTGGGTTTGTGTGCAGCAAGACAATTAATATTTTACAACAGAAGAACACCGAGTTATAAAGCTATTAAGCCGAGTGATGGAACTGGCTCAGGTGTTGGCAACATTTAAATCAGTTTTTGAAGTCTCCTTGTGTCAGTGGGCAGCTCTCTCACCAGCTTCAATCCCAATCCAGAGACTGGAGCACGTACTCCCGGCTGACGCTCCCCGTGCAGCACCGAGGGAGTGCCGCACTGTCAGAAATGCAGTCTTTTGAATGAGATGCTAAACCAAGGTTCTACCTGCGCTCTCAGATGGACACAGACGTTCCCACAGCACTATCTTGAAGGAGAGCAGGGCAGTTCTCCCCAGCAACCTGGGTCAACATCACAAAAACAGATTTTTTTTAAAAAATTCATTCACAGGATGTGGGCTGGTCTCTCTATCTGGTCATTATCACATTGCTGTTTATGGGAGCTTGTTGTGTGCAAATTTCCTACAACAGTGATTCCACTTTAAAAAGGCTATTTAATTGGCTATAAAGTGCTTTGGGATGTCCCAAGGCCATGAAAGACACTACAGTAATGCGAGTTCTTCTGTTGTTCTAGTTGTAATATATTTGGGTGACTGATTGAGGTTAAACAATACTCTACTGTGTGTCAAGTAAATAGGAACTTTTTTTTTAAACTAAAAGATTAATCAATTCTCGTCGGTCGTTCAATTGGCCAAGATTATCATAAATAGTTCAGCAGCATTACACAGGAGACCAATTCCAACATATAGCTTTGATTTCCTTTTTGAAAAGTAACATTACTGCAATCCCCCAGTTCTTTGGGAGTGAGTTAGTCACTTCATGCTTTCTGAATTGATCATGGATGCTCGGATTCAGATCTCCCCAGGTGCTAACTCACTTCCACCTCAAGGCTGTCTTCATTTCAGTTCCTAACCAAATGTATATTTCACCTTAATTGTCTTTCAAGTTGACACAGTACAAAGTACCGATTTTAGATTTGCTCACATTTAGTTTCTTATTGCATCCCATATACTGTGAATGTTGTTTCATTAACAGCTGTCCAAAGCACCAGCTTTTCAGGGAGTTATTTTATGTCCAAGAGTCTTTATTTATTCTTTCATGGGGATGCGGGCGCCACTGGCAAGACCAGCATTTGTTCCCCGTCCCTAATGGCCCATGAACTGTGTGGCTTGCTAGGCCATTTCAGAGGGTAGTTAAGGGTCAATCACATTGCTGTGGATCTGGAGTCACGTGTAGGCCAGACCAGGTAAGGACAGCAGATTTCCTTCCCTAAAGGGCATTAGTGAACCAGATGGATTTTTACAACAATCGATGATAGTTTCACGGTCACCATTACTGAGACCGGTTTTCAATTCCAGATTTTATTAACCAATTGAATTTATTAATTCAAGAGTTGAAGAAGTGGTTATTTGAACCATTCTTCACATACTAGCTCTTCGAAAGAGTTTGCATTGGCTCCTACTCATCCTGCTCATTCCCCAAGTCCCCGATTTTTTTTTCCCCTTTACAAGTGTTTATCCAATTCCCTTTTAAAAGTTATTAGTGAATCTGCTTCCACCACCCTTTCAGGCAGCGGCTTCCAGATCACAACAACTGACGAATGGCTGGCCATGTGGAGGGAGGAATACAACGGAGATCCCTAAAGTTTGTCACCAGGACCACTGCTGCTTTTGATCTCCATTAAGTATCTTGGACTTGAGCAGAACGGAGTACAATTTTAAAATTTGTAGATATCACGAAATTCAGAAGTCGGGTAAGCAGTGACCTTCAAGAAGGCAGAGAGCGCTCAGTGGAAATGGGCTGACACACGGCAGATGAAATTTGGCACAGAAAAATGTGAGCTGATACATTTTAGTGGGAGGAGTGAGGCGGGACAGTACAACTAAATGGTTCGAATTATATGGGGGTTCACGAACAGAGAGGCCGGGAGGTGTTCGGACAGGAACCTTTGAAGGTGGCAGTGCAGGTTAACAAATCAGTTAATAACACGTGAGGTCCTTGTCTTAACAAATGAAGGTATAAAGTGCAACGGCCAGGAAGTTTTACAAATGGTTCGTTTTAAAAATGCTGTGTGCTCTGGTTACTGACTGGAAACTGAAATATTTCATTGCCTTTTTCAATCTAACCTACACTGCCAACTTACCACAGGAATGGGACCAGCATTTCACAATTCCTGCCTGATTCGCGATGCCAAATGGACAGGGGTTATGAAAACCATCAGTAATAAGCCACGGGGGGGGTTAGTTTGGAGATACTTCACTATAAACACAACTGCGCTCAGGCAGGACTGTTTCCCAAAAAGCAAAGCAAAAATTTTTGAAATTTAATCAGCCAAATGATGTTCAGAGTTCACAAGACCAATCCTGCACAAACATATAACATCCGTCAATTTTTAAAATTGCATCCCATGCTGCTCAAGTCCAAGTCATTAATGTAGATCAAAACCAGCAGTGGTCCTGCTAACAAACTTTGGGGAACTCCATTGTATTGCTCCCTCCACAAGGGAGGCCAAACAGCCATTCATCACATCTCGGGTTTCCATCCCTTGGCCAATTTTGTATCCATGCTGCAACTGGCCCTTGGATCCTGCGAGCTTCAACTTTGATGACAAGCCTGTTATATGGCACTTTATCAAGACACATTTTGAAAGTCCATATACACAAAATTGCTTCATCCACCCTCTTTCCACCTCCCCAAAAAAATTCAATCAAACTAACCAAACACAATCTCACCTCATTTGTGCCGACTCTCCTTTATTTAGACCACGTGGCTGCTAATTTGCTCCTGCTATCCCTTTTATAAAATCCTTCAGCTGCACAGCAGGCAGATCGCAAATTCCATTCCAGACAACTAAAATCATCTTCCGTCACTGCCGTCAAAATTCAAAGCTATCCCAGCCACCCCAAAATCTAATATCTCGCTCACAATACCAACTTCCAAGACGGCACCATGAGAAACTTTGAAACCACGGAAGTCTAAGCAATTTAAGAATAGTCTTGAAGTTTGCCTTCAGGGGATTGGATGTGTTGTGCTGGTTGGCGTAAACCTGCACGACAGTGGCTGAATGCGCCAACTCAAACAGCCCAGTACCTGGCAGTTTCCATGGCACAGGGTGGATGTTACGGGAAACAGTAAAGTTCACACTGGGCCTGCAGAGGTAGACAACGGTGTTCAACATTTGGAGCCTTTCTCGGCATCCAGTCCACCTCACAGGTGGCTTAATGTTTGTATGCTTGACATCAACACCATGTGGCAAAGTACAAGAATATCTCATCCTCTGAGGGAGCGAGAGGCAGAATCTTTACCGCACTAAAACCAGCTGCGTCACCAACATGGAGAATTCATATTAGGATGTTATACTACACACCCTGTGTTAATTTGAAGCGCTTTTGGCTTCTGCATGGATGGATGTGCTGGTCAATTCAGCCGTGAAGGCTCTCGAATTGACTTCCAACACCACTTTGGAGGAGAAAGTGTCACATTACCTACATTAGATAGACAAACATTAGCAATTCTAGGTGTCCTATTAAACATGTTAACTTTAGCCACTGCCAACTGTCCTTCAGTTAATATTAGTAAACACATGGCAGATAGGACGAGGGTAAGAAACAAAAAAAAATTCGACACGATTAGGGTATGACTTAATTGGGTTCCATCAGTAAACTTTGAAATGTACCTGCCCCCCAAGAACACCTGCTACAAGGGTTGAAAGATGCACTGCAGGAATTCACCAAAGCTCCTCAGACAGCACCTTCCAAACCCACGACCACTACCATCTAGAAGGACAAGGGCAGCAGACACATGGGAACACCACCACCTGGAAGTTCCCCTCCAAGTCACTCACCATCCTGTCTTGGAAATATATCGCTGTTCCTTCACTGTTGCTGGGTCAAAATCCTGGAACTCCCTCCCTAACAGCGCTGTGGGTGCACCTACACCACATGGACTGCAGCGGTTCAAGAAGGCAGCTCACCCCCACCTTCTCAAGGGGCAGTTAGGGATGGGTAATAAACGCTGATCCAGCCAGCGAAGCCCACATCCTGTGAATTAACTTTTAAAAAATGGGAAGCAATGGGAGAAGGGCCTCAGCTGAAAAGCTGTTGACTCTTCTTTAAAGGAAAAAAATATGTTTTTCTTGATGACAAAATTTTAACAGGTCAGGGAAGTTAAATAGAAATAAGTACACGGCTGGCAGAGGGGCAGTGGGTGGGGGCAGGGAAGCTAACCTGGCAGCAGCAGTGGGCCAGCCCTATGTTACGCCTCTTACCCTGTTATCCTTGACATCATTTTAGTGGAAATGGGGAGGGTTACATAATGGGGGTCGGTGGGGGTGGGGGGGCATTCCGACATGTCAGTCAGCTGATGCTGAGAGAAAAATAAAAATAGCTGGAAAAACTCAGCAGGTCTGACAGCATCTGCGGAGAGGGATACAGTTAATGTTTTGAGTCCGAATGATTCTTCATCAGTACTAAGGAAAAATAGAAAAGAGGTGAAACATAAGCTGGTTTAAGGGGTTGGGGGGGTGGGGTGGGACAGGTAGAGCTGGATAGAGGGCCAGTGATAGGTGGAGATTGCCAAAAGATGTCACAGACAAAAGGACAAAGAGGTGTTGAAGGCGGTGATATTATCTCTGGAATGTGCTAATAGGTGACATTAAGGGTAGAAAGCAGGACAAGCAAGGTACAGATAGCCCTAGTGGTGGTGGGGTGAAGGGAAGGGATCGAAATAGGCTAAAAGGTAGAGATAAAACAATGGGTGGAAATACATTTAAAAATAATGGAAATAGGTGGGAAAAGAAAAATCTATATAAATTATTGGAAAAAACAAAAAGGAGGGGGAAAATCGGAAAAGGGGTGGGGATGGAGGAGAGAGTTCATGATCTAAAGATGAGGTACTGTTCCTCCAGTTTCCGACTAGGATTTTACAGCCTTCCAGACTGAATATTGAGTTCAACAATTTTAGATCGTGAACTCTCTCCTCCATCCCCACCCCTTTTCCGATCCCCCTTTTTCCCAATAATTTATATAGATTTTTCTTTTCCCACCTATTTCCATTATTTTTAAATGTATTTCCACCCATTGTTTTATCTCTACCTTTTAGCCTGTTTCGATCCCTTCCCTTCACCCCACCCCCACTAGGGCTATCTGTACCTTGCTCATCCTGCTTTCTACCCTTAATGTCACCTATTAGCACATTTCTTAGATAATATCACCACCTTCAACACCTCTTTGTCCTTTTGTCTATGACATCTTTTGGCAATCTCCACCTATCACTGGCCCTCTATCCAGCTCTACCTGTCCCACCCGTCCTTAAACCAGCTTATATTTCACCTCTTTCCTATTTTTCCTTAGTTCTGATGAAGGATCATACGGACTTGAAACGTTAACTGTGTCCCTCTCCGCAGATGCTGCCAGATCTGCTGAGCTTTTCCAGGTATTTTTATTTTTGTTTTGGATTTCCAGCATCCGCAGTTTTTTGCTTTTAGCTGATGGTGAGAATTGCTCTCCCCAGCGCCCCCTCCCCATTTGTCCTGGGTAGTCGATCAGTCAGAATAACCGTCATCTTACACCAGCTGACTTTGACCAACTTAATTCCTGGGAACTTTGGATCAACCCACATTAAAGTTACAACAACAACTCGCATTCATATAGTCTCTTTCACCTAGCAAAATGCTCCAAGCCACTTAACAAGAGTGTTACAGAGCAAAGTTTTAACACTGAGCCACGCAAGGGGATCTTACAGCAAACGGCCTAAAACTCAGGCAAAGAGGTCGGTTTTAAAGGGCGTCCTGAAAAGGAGACAGAGAAAGAAATTGATGCAGAAAGATGGGGAGGTTTAGGGAGGGACTCCCAGGGGTTTAGGGCCCAGGCACTGAAGGCACGGCCGCCAGCGGTGCAGCGATTAAAGTCAGGGATATACAAGAGGCCAAAATTGGAGGAGCGCAGAGGTCCTGGAGGGTTGTAGACTGGGGGAGGTTACAGAGGCTGCGGGGGGATTTGAACACAAGGATGAGAATCGAGCCAAATGAACTCTTGACTGGGAAGCGCTGATTGTAGGTCATGTGACCTGAGCTGTTTCTTCAATTAATGGGGCACGTTCTGGAGAGTGGCACTTGTTTAAAAAGTGAACGGGTTTGGAGTTTCTTCACAAGAACAGCAATGCTGCTCTCCAATTCAACTGGCATCAGTTCCCTTTTCCACAAAGGAACATCTTGATAGAAAACTGCACTAGCAGATCCAATTTACAGATGATGAATGATACCCTGTGTGTCAGCAACATGCGATATTCATTACTGAGAAAGAACAAAAGTTAAGGCCAGAACTGAAATTCATGACCCTTTGCCATCTCCTTCCCTCCTAATCCAAACCAAAAAAAAAGCTTTTCCAACTGAGATTCTAAAGATACCATATTGAGCAATTTTTTTTTTGTTCATTCATTTACAGAATGTGGATGTCACTGGTTAGGGCAGCATTCGTTGCTGATTTCTAAAGAGCCGCCTTCTTGGGTAAAACTGAGGGGTCAGCTGGGCCGTTACACAGGGCAGGGAAGAGCCGCATGGGTGGGGTCTGGCCAATCGGGGAGCACTACAAGCGAAACCCAAGTGGCTTTACTTGTGGGCTCCCAAGGGTGGGTGGGGGTTTCCCTTGATCAAAGGCACTCAGTGCCCAGTTGAGGGGACCTGGCAGCAGAGATACACCCCTGCCCCTTATGACTGACACCGCCACACCCCCCCCAGCCCACTCCCCTGTGACCTCACCTCTGCAAACCCCCAGCTCCCCCCACCCCCACCCCCCCACCAACACCACAATCCGTGGCCCGGGATCTAGTGATGATACTATGTCTCGGGTGAATGTTGTACTGCCAACAGCCAATGCCTCCCCCGGTGATGTCGCCATTCAATAGAAATGTCAGCCTCTGATTGGCTGGCATCTCCGGGCAGGTGAGACTTTTTCCCCCCCCACCCACCATGCGGGTCCTTGATCCCAGGGAAGGCCCACCACTGGCCTGTTAAATGCCTGAGTACCACTTATTATGGCGACAATTCCCTGAATGAAATGAGAGACGGTTGCGGGGGGGGGGGGGCGCTCTAGCTGGCTCTCTGACCAGCGGGCGAGACTTCCATTGCCTCCTTTAAATACTGCTCCAGAATCATTCATCCAGGCCTTCGGTTTACTCATCCTGTAATATAACCAGGATGCTATGGAGCACATTTCTACCTGAAACAGAGCCAATGTATCCCAATGTTTTACAGAACACTCTTAGAACGTCTGACATTTTAACTTATGCATCTGTTCACCTTTCTCCCTCTTTCAGCTCCCCCTGGCGTCAAGAAAATAAGAAATTGTAATATTTTTTCTTCTGCTAATAACCTTGTCATTTTTCTTAAGTAACGGAAGACAGGCTGTTGGGAGTGTAAATATGGTAATTGGAGTAAGAGCCAGAGTGATTGCACAAGTCTAAAACCAACAGTCAGAATTGGTTCTGATAGGTTAATGAACCAAGAGGAACTTCAGTCAGAGTTTTACATAAAACAATAACAGGAGCAGTTTCGAATTGAGTTGTTTTAGTTCAAAGGGGAATATATGCAGGTTGCAAAAATGTGTAAGTAAATGAGGAAAAGATAGGGTAAGTTTATTTCTTTTAAAAAAAAACCTAAGAACTAAAGTAAAGTTTCATCAATTCTGGGAAGAAAGCATTTCTAAAGAGACTGGCTGAGACAATAGAGTGATCAAAGGGAAGGAATGCATTTAAAGCCATACTGAAGCCAATGTGGGGTGGTGGGGGGGGGTAATAGCTGCTTAGATTTCCCAGAAGACAGCCGGGTAGCTGGTCAGAACTCCCAGAAGACAGCGTGAACAAGGCCAGACTGGGCGAACCATTTGCTGTCAGCTTCAGGACACGCCAAGGATAAAAGGTACTGTGTGAGAAAAATGACTGAAATTCTATAGATTTTGAAATCTGTAAGGATAGTTCCTGGGCATAAAAGGGGAAGGTTAGCTCTGAGGGTAGTTAAGATGTTGTGGAGCTGTTGTAAAGTACTGTTGTGAGGCCACGCTTGTGGTTTAAGTGTAATTGAGTTTTTTTTCCTCCATTTTCCTTTAATAAATGTTTACTATAAAATCATCGTAAGTTGTTGGGAACATAATTTCCAGATTTTAGAACCTCTCCTCATATTATACAAATTGCAAAAACCATGCTGGCAGCTGCTTCAAGTTTCCCTTCGGGATTTGGGCAGCTCAGCATTTACCGTCAGCGGTGCCATAGCACAAGCCAAATAACTTATGTAGCGTTACATTGCGTCAAAAATATTTCAAAATAATTTTGGACACGCAAGGCTGTCTTAGTCAAGTATTTCTTCTAACCTACATCTGTTATGTATAGTACCACAAGCCATGCTTAAAATTTCTGCTGATGGTTTGGCAAACCATTAGTGGTTACCATGACTGCCCAGTAACGGAATGGGGGGGGTGGTGGCGGGGTGAGGGGAGGGGGTTGGGGGGTTGGGGAGGGTGTTGGTGGAAAGAGTGGGAAAGGCTCCAACAATTCCTGAGGATAGCAGACATTAGAAAGGTCAGTCTGGAACACAGTACAAACTTTCAATAAAGACCGCTTCTGCACAACAGGAATTGGCCAAAGGGTTGAGTGAGTTCCTGCAACCAGTTCTGAGTGAGTTTTCCACATACACGGTGAAAGATTCCTTCACCTTTGCAAAGATTATATGTGGCTTTCACATTGAGAGCAATGGCGTGTCCATGTGCTCGATCGACATTGTGAGCCTATTCACTAACGTGCCGCTCAAGGAAGCCATGGACGTTTGTGCCACGTCACTATATTGTGGCAATATAGATGGGTTGCCATGTTCTGAATCAGTTTCAAGTACACCCCGTACACCAAATAGATGGTGTTGCCATGGGGTCTCCTCTAGGGCCACTCTCACTAATATTTTTGTCAGTTTCCACCAGAAATGTGTTTTTGATGGATTTGACCCCTTGTATATTCACGATAGTAGGTGATACATTTGTTATGTCTGAATTTCCTTACAGACCTTAATGGGCTGCACTCCTGCACTCAGATTCACCTTGGAAATGGAGCAGTCTAACCAGTGAGATGTGGAATCTACCAATGGGTTCTCTAAGATTGTCTACTGCAAGAATCATTTCACTGCTCAATATACACGTTGGGATTCCTACAGCTCCACATACTATAAGATTGGCCTTATCGCTAATCTTGTGAACAGGGCCTAAGCCACTTGCTCACAATGCAAGCTTGATGCTGAAATAGGGCACATCAAACCCATCCTCTGAGATAATGGCTACTCTGATCAGATCATGTTGCACAGTATATTGCGCAAACACACCTAAGGCTGCCACTTTCAAACCGGAAAATTGCCCAATCTACCTCAGATTACCCTGGGTAGGGTAAGGTATCTCGAAAGTTTGAGCAACAGGTGAAGTTAGACATTTCATGCTGCTACTACGCAGTACCAACACAAGTGTTGTTTTTCACCACTAACAGGATGTTGCCTTCCAGCCAAAAAGATATCAACAACTTGGGGGTTACCATTGACCAGAAACTGAACTGGACTAGCCATATAAATACTGTGGCTACAAGAGCAGGTCAGAGGCTGGGAATCCTGTGGTGAGTAACTCACCTCCTGACTCCCCAAAGCCTGACCACCATCGACAAGGCACAAATCAGGAGTTTGATGGAATATTCCCCACTTGCCTGGATATTAAAGGCTGAGATAGACAGATTTTTAATCAGTGAGGGAATCAGAGAATCACATTTCAGAAGAGGCCCTTCGGCCCATCGAGTCTGCACCGACACGTGAGAAACACCTGACCTGCCTACCTAATCCCATTTACCAGCACTTGGCCCATAGCCTTGAATGTTATGATGTGCCAAGTGCTCATCCAGGTACTTTTTAAAGGATGTGAGGCAACCCGCCTCCACCACCCTCCCAGGCAGCACATTCCAGACCGTCACCACCCTCTGGGTAAAAAAGTTTTTCCTCACATCCCCCCAAAACCTCCTGCCCCTCACCTTGAATTTATGCCCCCTTGTGACTGACCCTTCAACTAAGGGGAACAGCTGCTCCCTATCCACCCTGTCCATGCCCCTCAATCTTGTACACCTCGATCAGGTCACCCCTCAGTCTTCTCTGCTCCAATGAAAACAACCCAAGTCTATCCAACCGCTCTTCATAACTTAAATGTTTCATCCCAGGGAACATCCTGGTGAATCTCCTCTGCACCCCCTCCAGTGCAATCATATCCTTCCTATAATGTGGTGATCAGAACTGCACACAGTACTCCAGCTGTGGCCTCACCAAGGTTCTATACAACTCTAACATGATCTCCAAACTTTATAATCTATGCCTCGATTGATAAAGGCAAGTGTCCCATATGCCTTTTTCACCACCCCACTAACATGCCCCTCTGCCTTCAGAGATCTATGGACACACACACCAAGATCCCTTTGTTCTGCAGAACTTCCTAGTGTCATGCCGTTCATTGAATGCTTCCTTGTCAAATTACTCCTTCCAAAGTGTATCACCTCACACTTTTCAGGGTTAAATTCCATCTGCTACTTATCTGCCCATTTGACCATCCCGTCTATATCTTCCTGTAGCCCAAGACACTCAACCTCACTATTAACCACCCGGCCAATCTTTGTGTCATCCACAAATTTACTAACCCTACCCCCCACATAGTCATCTATGTCGTTTATATAAATGACAAATAATAGGGGACCGAGCACAGATCCCTGTGGTATGCCACTGGACACTGGCTTCCAGTCACTAAAGCATCCTTCTGTCATCACCTTCTGCCTCCGAAAACTAAGCCAATTTTGAATCCACCTTATCAAATTACCCTGTATCCCACGTGCATTTGCCTTCTTTATAAATCTCCCATGTGGGAACTTGTCAAAGGCTTTGCTGAAATCCATATAAACTACATCAACTACACTACCCTCATCTACACACCTGGTCACCCCCTCAAAACATTCAATCAAATTTGTTAGGCATGACCTCCCTCTGACAAAGCCATGCTGACTATCCCTGATCAAACCTTGCCTCTCCAAGTGGAGATAGATTCACTCCTTCAGAACTTTCTCCAATAGTTTCCCTACCACTGACATGAGACTCACTGGCCTGTAGTTCCCTGGATTATCTCTACAACCCTTCTTAAATAGCGGAACCACAGTAGCTGTTCTCCAGTCCTCTGGCACCTCCCCCGTGGCCAGAGAGGAATTAAAAATTTGGGTCAGAGCCCCCGTGATCTCCTCCCTTGCCTCCCTCAGCAGTTTGGGACACAAATCATCCGGACCTGGAGATTTGTCCACTTTTAAGCCTGCCAACGCCTCCAATACCTTATCACTCCCTATATCAATTTGTTTAAGAACCTCGCAGTCTCTCTCCCCGATTTCGATACCTTCATCCTCATTCTCTTGGGTGAAGACAGATGTGAAGTATTCATTCAACACTCCAGTGATGTCCTCTGGCTCCACCCATAGATTGCCCCCTGGGTCCCTATTGGGCCCTACTCTTTGCCTAGTTATCCTCTTCCCATTGATGTACTTATAGAATATCTTGGGATTTTCCCTACTTTTACCAGCCAGAGCTTCCTCATATCCCCTCTTTGCTTTCCAAATTGCTTTCTTAAGCTCCACCCTGCACTGTCTGCACTCCACTAATGTCTCTGTTGATTTGCTTCCCTTGTATCTGCTAAAAGCCTCTCTTTTCCTTCTCATTGTATCCTGAAAATCTCTGTTCATCCATGGCTCTCTGGGCTTGTTACTCCTTCCTATCACCCTAGAGGGAACATGTTGAGCCTGTACCCTCCCCATTTCCTTTTTGAATGCCCCCCACTGTTCCTCTGTAGATTTCCCCACAAGTAGCTGTTCCCAGTCTACCTTGGCCAGATCCTGCCTTATTTTACTAAAATCCACTCTTCCCCAATCCAAAACATTTTTTTGCAACTTGTCTATTTCTTTGTCCATAACAAACTTAAACTGTACCATGTTGTGGTCGCCATCACTAAAATGCTCCCCCACCACCACCTCAGCCACCTGTCCGGCTTCATTCCCCAGAATTAGGTCCAGCAATGCGCTGTCCCTTGTTGGACCCTCTACATATTGACCTAAAAAGTTCTCCTGTACACATTTCAAGAAATCCACTCCATCCAAGCCCTTAACACTATGTCTATTCCAATTAATGTTGGGGAAGTTGAAATCACCTATTATAATTACCCTGTTGTTATTGTTTTTACACACCCCCACAAATTGTGCACATATTTGCTCCTCAATTTCCCACTGACTATCTGGGCGTCTATAATAAACACCTAATAATGTGGTTGCCCCTTTTTTTATTCCTAAATTCTACCCACAAAGCTTCATTCGATGCCCCCTCCAAGGTATCATCTCTCCTTATTGCAGTAACTGACTCCTTAACTAATAATGCAATGCCTCCTCCTCTTTTCCCTTCTCCTGTCTCGCTTGAAGATTCTACATCCCGGAATGTTGAGCTGCCAATCCTGTCCCTCCCTCAACTACGTCTCAGTGATGGCTACTATATCACAATTCCATGTGTCAATCCTCACCCTTAACTCATCTGTTTTACCTGTAATACTCCTGGCATTAAAGTAGAGGTCATCCAGCCTTGCCTTACTCCCTTGAAGCTTAATGCAGCTGTACTCCCTCTGACTTGATTGTTTTACTGTATTATGATGTGTCCCTATTCTGCTAACATTCTGTGTCCCCCTCCCCCTGCCAAATTAGTTTAAACTCCTCCCAACAGCACTAGCAAACCTCCTGCAAGGATGTTAGTCCCGCTCTGGTTTATATGTAGACTGTCCCGCTTGTACAGGTCCCAACTTCCCGGGAAATGGTTCCAGTGATCCAGGAATCTAAAACCCTCCCTCCTGCACCAACTCTTAAGCTACGTATTCATCTGCGCTATTCTCCTGTTTCTGAGCTCACTAGCACGTGGCACTGGGAGTAACCAGAGATTACAACCCGAGAGGTCTTGCTTTTTAGTCTACTGCCAAACTCCCTGAATTCTTGATGCAAGACCTCAAACACTCTTTCTACCTATGTCATTGGTTCAACATGTACCATGACCTCTGCCTTATCCCCTCCCCCTTCAGGATGCCCTGCAGCTGTTCAGTGACATCCCAGACCCTGGCACCAGGGAGGCAACACAACATCCTGGAGTCACATTGACAGCCACAGTTGCGCCTATCTGTTCCCCTGACTATAGAATCCCCTATTACTATTGCTCTTCCTCTCTTCCTCCCCTCCTGTACAGACAGGCTGCTTGTGGTGCCAGAAGCTTGGCTCTGTCCGCACTCCCTGGAGGAACCAGCGCCCTCATCAGCCTCCAAAATGGAATACCGATTTGCATGACCCCAGGGGACTCCTGAAGTACCTGCCTGTTTCTCTTGGGCTGCCTGGTGGTCACCCATTCCCTTTCTTCCTCAAGTCCCTTCAGCTGCGGTGTGACCACCTCTCTAAACATGCTACCCATGATGCTCTCAGACTCGCGGACGCTTCATAGTGTCCCCGGCCACCGTTCCAGCTCTGAAACCCGAGCTTCCAGGAGCTGCAGCTGGACACACTTCCTGCACACATGCTGGTCCCGGGCACTGGAAATGTCCCCGGCTTCCCACATGGAGCACACCACAGCTTTGAGTGCTCCTGTCATGACTTATCCCTTTAAATTAAACCTTTTAAGTCAATTATTCTCGGGCCCTTCTTTCCTGACCCTTCTTACTGTAGAATATACAAACCGTAAACTGCTAACTCGATGGGTCAAATGGCCTACTTCTGCTCCTATGTCTTATAGCTCCAACTACACTCAAGAAGCTTGACACCGTCCAGGACAAAGCAGCCCGCTTGATTGGCACCACATCCACAAACATTCACTCCCTCCACCACCAACACCCAGTAGCACCAGTGTGTACTATCTACAAGGTGCACTGCAGAAACTCACCAAGGCTCCTTGTACAGCACCTCCCAAACCCATAACTGGTACCATCTAGAAGGACAAGAGTAGCAGACACGTGGAAACACCACCACCTGGAAGTTCCTCTCCAAGTCACTCACCACCCTGACTTGGAAATATATCGCTGTTCCTTTACTGTCGCTGGGCCAAAATCCTGGAACTTCCTCCCTAACAGCACTGTGGGTATACCTACACCACATGGACAGCAGCGGTTCAAGAAGGCAGCTCACCACCATCTTCTCAAGGGCAATTAGGGATGGGCAATAAACACTTGCCTAGCCAGCAACGTCCACATCCCAGGAATGAATGACAAAGATGTCTGTCTATCACACAAAAAGGTCATATGAATTTCAGTGCTGGTGCAATGCCAGGTACTTGGACTAAACATTTCAATGGTGGATCATATCAAACAGCATGACCTTTCGGTTTTTTGCAATAAGCAGGGTACTGACCATATTCAACCAGCTTGTTCTTGCAAAACTCAGAACATTTCTGCCTAACATTGGATGCGATTCCATGATTGGACAGCACTTGCTAAACAATCTGAATGTGCTAAGAATTACACTAACAACCAATTTAAGATTGTCAGTCAGGCTCACAATGTAGCTCACTTATGCTTGCTAGGGATTCATCAATGCTCCTTTGACAGCGCCTTCCAAGCCCATGACCTCTACCATCTAGGACAAGGTCAGCAGACACATGGGAACAACACCACCTGAAAGTTCCCCTCCAAGTCGTTTAATTCAAAAAAAAGGGAAAACGTCTGGACATGTTCCTTTTGACTGCAGAGGATCGGGCCCTGTGTATGAATAGATATTGCGATTTTTCATTCACGGGATGTGGGCATCGCTGGCTGGGCCAGCATTTATTGCCCATCCCTAGTTGCCCCTTGAGAAGGTGGTGGTGAGCTAACTTCTTGAACCGCCGTTCCTTCACTGTCGCTGGGTCAAAATCCTGGAACTCCCTCCCTAACAGCACTGTGGGTGTACCTACACCACATGGACTGCAGCGGTTCAAAAAGTTAGCTCACCACCACCTTCTCAAGGGGCAACTAGGGATGGGCAATAAATGCTGGCCCAGCCAGCGAAGCCCACATCCCCTGAATGAAAAATCGCAATATCTATTCATACACAGGGCCCTATCCTCTGCAGTCAAAAGGAACATGTCCAGACATTTTCCCTTTTTTTTGAATTAAACGAAAGCATGGGGGGGGGGAGGGGGGGCGGCAATCGTTCCCTTGTGCATTCCCCATGGCAACACTTCAACCAAACAAAGCCCAACTGCCAGTCAGCACCCTTTTCTCATGCAATATAAAGTTATTCTCCCATTGCAATTTGGCATTTTTGCATCTGTCCTGCTGAGTGCAATACAAAAGGCTTCAACAGCATGTCTCTTTCTTCAACACTACTCAAGTTCTGCACTTGCAACTATTTGACGTGTTATTTTTAACTCATTATTCCAACGCTATTAATTAAAGTTCAAATCGCTGAACATTATAAACATCAATACATTGTTCCGCTACAGGTGAGTTTCTATCCTCTGCTACCTGACGTAAAGCTGTCAGCGCTCAACGGGTACAGTCCCTTTGTAGTTGAGAGGCCAAGAGTGAAAACCAATTGGCTTCTGAATGATACAGGTTTCCATCCCTCACGGTGGAAACTTACTTCTTGCTGAAAAACGTCGAATTCTCTCTTCTTTTCGTAAACCCGATCGGTAAGATTTTCAGGTCGATGCTGTATTTGTGAGCTCTGTTTCTCAGTAAACACAGCTGCAAGGAGAAAAAAGATACTGTCACCAAGACACAGAGCAAAGCCTTCAAGAAGCAACCGCCCCAAACCAAAATGTTGCACAAGGGAAGATCAATGTTTCGAATTCTCAGCCCCTTTCGGACCCCTGCAACCCCCTCGTTGCCTCCCTAGCCCGGTAACCCCCTCCAACTCTAGAAAACAATGCTGTGCAACTCCCACCATATCCGGATTTTAATCGCTTCATCACTTGCAGCAGTTGCCTAGAATTCCTCCCTCAACCTCTCCCTGATCTTTGTAAGATGCTCCTTAAAGCCTCCCCCTTTGACCAAGCTTCTGATCCCTTGCTCCAGCAGGTCCTGATGTGGTTCGGTGTCTAATTTTGTTCCTGTCAAGGCCTGGGGATGTTTCTCCACGTTATAGGTGCTACATAAATGCACTTTTTTTTTCATTCGTTCGTGGGATGTGAGCATCACTGGCGAGGTCAGCGATTGTGAAGCAGGTGGCAGTGAGCTGCTTTCCTGAACACTAAGAGTCAACCACATCGCTGTGGACCCAGAGTCACACGTAGGCCAGGCCGGATAACGGCTGCAGATTTCCTTCCCTGAAGGTCACGCTTAAACCAGACGGGTTTTCACAACAATCCGGCAGGTCAATGATTTATTTAATTAAGTGCATTTAAATTCCCCAGCTGCTGGAGTGGGGTTCGAACTCATGCCCCTAGATCATTGCTCCCAGACCTCTGGATTATTACTCCCAGTGAGATAACCACTAGGTCACCGTAGCCTTGTTGGGGAACATACATTTAAAAAAAGGGCAAGGTAAGATCACAGTCTCATGAACGGCTCATCATTGTAACTGTCTGGATTTAAGTGGAAAAAAATCTGGACTCAGTTTCTGGGAATGCCCATCCACATCGATGAGGCATCAGGAGATCATAGTTGTCCAGGATCATCATGGGGTGAATTTAACTGAGCCACAGACAACAACCACTTGCATTTAGATAGCCTCTTTAAAAGGCCCCAAGGCGCTTTACATAATCAGACAAAAAAACCTGACACTGAACCGAAGGAGGAGGGATTAGGGTGAGTGACTAAGTTTGGTTCAGGAGGGAAGAGAGGGAGAAGTAGAGAGGTTCAAGGAGGAAACGCCAGAAATTCCCCCGCTCTTCAAAAACCCTCACCCTCCACCTCTTTGCCCTCGCAATCTACTCGCCACCATCTTGTCAGGACAACCAACGATGGGCAATTAAATAACAAATAAATGCAAATAACATTAAGATACCCTGAATGAAAAATATAACAAAAAACACATGCTGACTGCTGTACATTGCCTCTGGGGTCCCTATAAGCTTCAGAGTCAGCATTGCGCTGTTTAACTCCCTCCGTGGTCTCACCCCCGCCCCCACTCTCTGTAACCTTCTCCAACCTGACAGCTCCCCGGTAACTCTGCGACCCCCCCCACCCCCCCCCCCTCGCTCCCAGCGCCTTGTCCGTGCCCAGTGTTGCTGTCCGTGCCTTCAGCCGTCTAGGCCCAAAGCCTGAACTCCCTCCTTCCCGGCCTTTCAATCCCTCCCTAAGAGCAGCTGATGAATCAGCTTTTGTCACCTCCTCCCATCTCCCCCCCACTTCAGCCCAACGTTAGTTATTGTCTCACGCAGCTTCCACGCGTAAGGTGCGCTACCGCTGCCCAGTTGTTGCTGGCAGACGGGAGCACACGACACGGCATTCCAGGACTTTGCAATCCCGCCCGCGGAGAAAGGAGGCAGGTGGCTGAGGGAGGGATTGGATAGGATGACGGTGACTCAGCCAAGGCCTGCCTTTGGGCCTGCAGGACAAGAGAGTCCGGCAACAGGCAACATTCGTACAATGGAGTCTGCAAAAGGAAAACCCATCAAAAATGTCAAAAAACTCCCCCCCCCGCCCCCAACAAGGAAAAGAAGTTTATTTTAATTGAAACAAAGCTGTTCTCTCTTGGAAAATGAAATGTGGATCCAAACTGTTATAAACTCAACAGCCTGAATAAAGCAAAAAAAGGCCCCAGTTCACGTTTGCTTTGAAATGAAATGGATGGAAGTTCTCAAAGCGTGAAGGAGGTTAACAGCTTACTGATCGACTAGTTCGTGCTCTGTGAACGCTCTGGTCTCGATTTGCAATGTCCGCCAGCCTCCCAGTGTCCTCCAGGAACCTGTAATCTAAATCACAAAGATCTCTTCAGAGTCCGGCAGGAACGCTGGAGCCTTTTCTTTAGAATCCGACTGAGTTGCTCGACTGAGACACACTTACCACTGAGGAGATGCATTTCATTAAAGTGACTCAGGGGCATAAATGCCGTTTTATCCCGGACTCCATCGCACCCGTCCTCCGCTTTGTGCTTCTTCACACAAAATAAGCTACAAATTAAGTGAAAGGAGTCATCAGAGTCATAGAGTTACACAGCACAGAAACCGGCCCTTCGGCCCATCACATCCATGCTGGCCCTCAAGCACCTGTCTGTTCTAATCCCAGAAGTGTAGAGGCCACATTTCCTTATTCCTTTATGGGATGTGGGCCTCGCTGACAAGGGCCAACATTTGTTGCCCGTCCCTAATTGCCCTTGAACTGAGTGGCTTGCTCGGCCATTTCAGGGGGGCAGTTAAGAGTCAATCACATCGCCGTGGGTCTGGGGTCACATGTAGGGGGCCAGACCAGGTATGGGAGGCAGATTTCCTTCCCTCAAAGGACATTAGTGGGTTTTTATGACAATCAGCAATGGTTTACTGGTCACCATCACTGAGACTAGCTTTTAATTCCAGATTTTATTAATTGAATTTAAATTCCACCAGTTGCCATGGTGGGATTTGAACCCACGTCCCCAGAGCATTAGTCTGGGTCTCGGAATTACTAGTCCACATGTTTCCTCAACACCATGACACGCCCGTGACACTGGCTTGGGAGGCGTGGTTAAGACGAGCCAATGGGTAAAGGGGAACAGACAGGTTAGGCGAATGGGCAAAGCCGGAAAAGCGGGCTGGATTTTATAGGAGGCTGTGGTCCACACCCCACAGCTAACACATCAGTGGGGGAATCGCCCACGGTCCCAATGACTGCCCCACAGCAATTTAACACTGGGAGCAGTGTTAACTGCTTTAAGGCAAGAATTCCACCTCTAAGTACCGCCTTAGGGAGCTGCTAGCCAATCGGATGGCTGGCAACTCTCTCATCCCGGCAGCGCCAGCTGGGAGCACTGGCCACGTCTGGGGCCTCAGGTGGTCCCACCACACCGAGGAGCCCCGGGAAGTCCGGGGTCTCAGCGTGGGGAATGAGGGAGGTGGGTGGGTCCGGTTCAAGAGGCTAAGGGGATGACCTTGACCGTGGGTTATTTCAGTAGCCGTAAGCGCACTCAGAACTGTTCAGCAGGTGCTGCCCAGTCACAGAATCACATCCAACAGTAAGACGTTTTGTTTTGGGTTTTGTGAGGAAAATATTTCCTCTTCTTGTGCCAGAACAAGGGATGGAAGGGGGGGTGGGGGGCAGGATTTTAAAATTATTTCCAGGCCATTGTGGGGTGAGGTCTTGAAGAAATTCTTCACAAAGAGTGAGTAAGAATTGGGAACTGTCTCCTTCGATTGCTGGGAATCGATAGATTTTGGTTGATGGATCTGAATCAAAGGTGGATAAGAGAAATTGAGGTGGAACTCACTAGCACGGGGAGTGGGTAAGGTTAATAGTGTATATTCATTTAAGAGAAAGCTGAATAAACATGAGGGAGAAAGGAACAGAAGGATATGTCCACCTGGTGAGATGAAGTGGGGTAGGAGGAGGCTTGTGTGGAGCCTTAAACACTGGCACAGACCAGTTGGGTCCAGTGGCCAATTTCTGTGATGTATACATTCCATATAATCCTACATAATGTTGCACAACAAGCTCAAGGGGCCGAATGGCCCATGGCTGTTCTTGCCAGTGAATTGGAAAAGCTCATAGAATCACAGGATGGTTGCAGCACAGCCCGAGACCATTCAGTCCATTGTGTCTGTGCCGGCTCTCTACAAGAGCAATTGAGATGGTCCCAACATCCCGCCCCCCCCACCACTTCCCTGTAGTTATGCAAACCTTTTCTCTTCAGATGTTTATCCAATTCCCATTTGAAAGCCACAACTGAATCAGCCTCCACCACATTCTGAGCCAGTGCATTCCAAGTCCTAACCACTGAAAAAGGGTTTCCTCATTTGGTTCTTTTGCCAATTACCTTAAATCTGTGTATCTGGTTCTCAATTCTTCTGCCAATGGGAACAGTTCCTCTCTATCTACCCTGTCCAGACCCTCGGAAGACACCCCCTTCATCCCAGGAATCTGCCCAGTGAACCTTCCCTGAACTGCCTCCAATGCAAAAGTATCTCTCCCTAAATAAATCTCATCACCACCCTGTACAGCTGTGTCTTGGTTCCCTACTTTTATATTCTATCCCCCTTGCAATAAAGGCCAACATTCCACTGCCTTCCTAATTACTTGCTGTAGCTGCATACTAACTTTTTCTAATTCATGTACAATGACACCCAGATCCCTCTGTACTGTGGCATTTTGTAGACTGTCTCCATTTAAATAATGCTTCTATTCTTCCTACCAAATTTGACAAGATCACATTTTCCCACATTATACGCCATCTGCCAAATTTTTGCCCACTCACTTAACCGATCCATATCCTATTGCAGACTCTTTGTATCCTCCTCACAACTTGTTTTCCTACCTATTTTTGTACTATCAGCAAATTTAACTACAATAGTCTGTCCCTTCATCCAAGTCATTAGGCCCCAGCACTGATCCCTGTGGCACTCTACTCATTTATCCTGACTCTCTGTTCCGTTAGTCAATCCTTTCTCCTTGCTGATATATCACCCCCAGTACCATGAGCTCTTATCTTGTGTTGTAACCTTTTATGTGGCACCTTGTCAAATGCCCTTTGGAAATCCAAATACATTACATCTACTGGTTCCCTTTTATCCACCCTGCTTGTTAGTTCGTCAAAGAACTCTAATAAATTATTCAAACACAATTTCCCTTTCACAAAACCATGTTGAGTCTGCTTGATTGTATTATGACTTTCTAAACGTTTCGCAATTCTCCAGTTGTCAATGTTTGATAAAAATTCATTATAACTTTGTCTTATACCTGCAGGAATTGGTCATGCAGCGAGGACATCTGTATTTTGCTTCTGCAGAGCCACATGCATCACACCTGTTAGGAGGCAAAATGTAAAGGTTTAAACTGGGATCTCCAGAGCTCGACAAAAGCTTCAAAGTATTCACACCCATAGGAAGGAGGAACCACTGCTTTGTTAGCATTTAAACCACTGCACTGCAGATGTGGCTGGACTCTCAGTCATCACCCAACCACTTCAATATTTTGTCAGCAGCCTCCTCAGTTTGAACCCAACAGAGATGGACACATTCCTGTTGGCAGTCACTCCATCAATGCTAGTCCAGCCCTCAGTTCTGGAATCCCCTCCCTAAACATCTCCACCTCCCTCCCCTCATTTCAGATGCTCCTTAAAACCTACTTCTTTGATTGGTCACCTGTCCTACTATTGCGCTGTGTCATAATGGATTACTTGTGACGTGGAAATATTTCACTCGGGAATTCACACGCGTTTGGAAAGAACTGGAATCACAGAATGGTTTCAGGGCAGGAGGAGGCGAATAGACCTGTTGTGTCCATGCAGCATCTGTCAGAGCAACTCAGCTTCTTCCACCCCCCCTGCCCTTTCCCTGTAGTCCTGCAAATGGGTCTCTCTTCAGGTGCTGATCCAAATCCTTTTGAAAGTCACCACATGCTCAGGCAGTGCATTCCACATCCTAACCACTCACTGCATAAAACGTTTCTCATGTCACCACTGGTTTTTCAGCCAATCTCCTTAAATCTGTGCCCTCTGGTTTGCGACCCTTCCACCAATAGGAACGGTTTTTCCCTATCTACTTCATCCAGACCCCTCATGATCTTGAACACCTCTATCAAATCTCCTCTCAACCTCCTCTTCTTGAAGGAGAATAATCCCAGCTTCTTCAATCTATCCGGGTATCTGAAATCTTTCTCCCCGGAACCAATCTCGCGAATCTTTTCTGGCACCCTCTCTAATGCCTTCACATCCTTCCTAAAGTGTGATACCAGGACTGGATACAATTCTCCAACTGAGGCCGAACCAGTGTTTTATACAGGTTTAACATAACCTCCTTGCTCTTGTACACTATGCCTCGAAGAAGAACATTTTTCCAAAACTAGAACAGGAATGTCCCAGCTGGAGCATTGTATCCAATTCTGGGCTTCACACTATGTCGAGGCCTTGGAGAGGGTGCAGAGGAGTGGAATGGGACCAGGGATGAGGAACTCCAGTTGAGAGAGCAGCCAATAGAGCATATAGTATCTTATGCTTTATTAACAGAGGTATTGAGTGCAAGAGTAAGGAGGTCATGTTCAACTTGTATAAGACACTAGTTAGGCTTCATCTGGAGCACTACGCCCAGTCTGAGCAGCATGCTTGAGGAAGGACATGAAGGCATTGGTGGGAATACAGAGGAGATTCACAAGAATGGTTCCCGGGATGAAGAACTGTAGCTATGAGGATAGATTGTTGAGATTGAGACTGTTTTCCTTGGAGAAAAGAAGGCTGAGGGGAGACTTGATTGAGGTATTCAAAGTCATCAGGGGTCTGGGCAGAGTAGATAGAGAGAAACTGTTCCCACTCAAGGGAATATCAAGAGCTAGAGAGCACAGATTCAAAATAGTTCGCAAAACTAGGAAAAGTGATATGAGGGAAATTTTTTTCACCCAGAGGGTGGCTGGAGTCTAGAACAAACTTCCTGAGAGGGTGGTGGAGGCAGGTTCGATCGAGGTATTCAAAAGGGAATTGGATTGCTACCTGGAAAGAGAGAATGTGCAGGGTTACAGGGATAAGGCAGGGGAGTGGGACTAGGCGGAATGCTCTTTCAGAGAGCCAGTGCAGACTCGATAGGACAAATGGCCTCCTTCTGCACTGTAAAGATTCTGTGACATTGTAATGTGGAGAGACTGGGATTGTTCTCCTTAGGGCAGAGAAGGTTAAGAGAATTCAAAAAATGGTTCAAAATCAGGAAGGGTTTCGATAGAATGAATAGAAACTGTTTCCAATGGCGGAAAGTAACCAGAGGCACAGATTTAAGATCTGTCTTTGTAAAGGCAAAGGAACCAGTGGGGAGATGAGGAGAATTTTTTTTTTCTTTACACAGCCAGTTGTTGCGATTTGGAATTTGCTGCCTGAAAGGGTGATGGAAGCAAACCCAATAATAATTTTTGGAGGAGAAATATTTGCCAGGCTACGGGTAAGAAGTGAGACTAATTGAAGAGCTCTTTCACAGAGTCAGCACAGGCAGAGAGGCTGAATGAATCTTACAACACGAGAAGAGGCCAATGAAAATCCCCCTGCCAAAAATTCTGATGAAGGATCTTTATCTGAAATCGTGCCAAGTTTTACCATTGCTGTAAAACAGCAACCACTCTGCACTGATACACAAGGGATAGTAGATCTTCCAGAGATAGATAGGTTCTTGATTGGTAAGGGGATCAAAGGTTACGGGGAGAAGGTGGGAGAATGGGGTTGAGAAACTTATCAGCCATGATTCAATGGCAGAGCAGACTCGATGGGCCGAATGGCCTAATTTCTGCTCCCATGTCTTATAGCTCTAACCCAAATTTTCACCATAGGAAAATTCATCGAGACCTCTCCACTCCAGAAAAGATAACCTAGTACCACTTGGGTGTCAATGTAACTCCAGTGCCATTTGAAACTTAGTAATATAGGAAACATAGGCCTTAGAGCGGGAAGTAGGACATTCAGCCCTTTGAGCCTGCTTGGCCATTCAATATGATCATGATTGATCTGGCTGTGGTCTCAACTCCACTTTCCTGCCTGCCCCCATTACCCTTGACTCCCCTTATCAAAAATCTGTCGAACTCAGCCTTGAATATATTCAGTGACCCAGCCTCCGCTGCTTTCCGGGGAAGAGAATTCCACAGGCTAATTACCCTGAGAGAGAAAAGTCTTCCTCATCTTCAGCTTAAATGGTAGACCTCTTATTTTTAACCTGTGCACCCTGGTTCTGGTCTCCCCCACATGTGGAAACATCCTCTCGGTATCAACCCTATCAAATCCCCTCAGGATCTTATACCTTTCAATAAGATCACCTCTCATTCTTCCAAACTCCAATTGGCAATGGTCCAAACTGCTCAACAGTTCCTCAGAAGAGAAATCCCTCATCCCAGGAAGGAGTCGAGGGAACATTCCCTGAACTGCTTTGAACACAATTACGTCTTTATTCAAACAAGGAGACCAAAACTGTACACAGTACTCCGGATGTGGTCTCACCAATGCCCTGTAGAGATGCAGTAAAACAGTTGAAAGGTGTCCCTGGTTTCACAGTTTTTTTAGAAGGGTGTACAGGCCTAGGGGGAGGCAGCATAGAATGATATGTAGACTCCAAGGAATAAGCACTCCCTCGGCATGGAACTGAACGGTAACCTCAGGTTTGCCCGCTCAAGTCCTGTGGTATGGCTTGAACCGATGACTGCCCAACTCAAAACAGTTTGCACTTACGTAGCACCTTTAAGTGTAGTAAAACGTCCGAAAGGCACAGAGGCTGCAGAGTGATATAATGGATTGGGTGAATGGGCAAGAACATGGCAGATGGAATATAATGTGGGCAAGTGTGAAGTGGTCCATTTTGGTAGAAGGAAAAATAGAGAAGCTATTGTTTTTTTGACTTGAAGCAATGGAAAATATTGATGTTCAACGGGACCCGGGTGTCCTTGTACACTAATCACAGAAAGTTAACATGCAGGTGCAGCAAACAATTAGGAAATCAAATTGTATATTAGACAAATGGAGTACTGTGCACAGTTTTGGTCTCCTTCACCATGTAAAGATTAATTGCCCTAGCAAGTGAGTGCAACAAAGCTTCATGAGTCTGGTTCCTGGGCTGAAGGGACTGTTCTATTCAGAGAGATTTAGTAGGCTCGGCCTATATTCCCTAGAATTTAGAAGAATGGGAGGTGATTGCGTTGAAACATGTAAAAATCTGAAGGGTTTTTGGTGGGGTAGATGGTGGAAGGATGTTTCCCCTAGGTGGGGAACCTATAACTTGGGGTCACAGTCTCAGAATAAAGGGGTCAGTTATTTAGGACTGAGGTGAGGAGAAATTTCTTCATTCAAAGGGTTGTGAATCCAGAGAGCTGTGGATGCTCAGTTGTTGAGTATATTTAAGGCAAAGGTCGATTGAGTTTCGTGTACTAAGGGAATTAAATGTTATGGGCATAGTGCAGGAAGGTGGAGTTGGTGCAGAAGATCAACCAGGATCTTGTTGGGTGGTGGATCTGTCTGAAAGGGTCACGTTCTTATGTTCACAGGATTCTCAAAGTTTGACACAGAGAACATCAGGAGATAATAGGTCAGAATATTAAAATCCTAGTCAAACAGGCAGGTTTTGAAGAGCGCCTTAAAAAGAGGAGAGAGAGACGGAGAGGTTTATGGAGGAAATTCCAGAGATTAGGGGCAGGCAGCTGAAGGAACGGTGGCACAAAGGATCAGGATGCACAAGAAGCCAGAACTGGAAAATCGCAGAGATCTCGGAGAGTTGTACAGCTGTAGGAAGTTACCCAGATAGTGAGGGGTGAGGCTGCAGACAGGATGAAAATACAGGGCAAGCTGTTACCCCTCAGCCAAGCTGATATCAACTATCAAAATCATTACACTTTTGGTTAAATTTTCAATATTAGAGAAATAAATCCCAGGACCTCCCCACCCGAGTCATGGGTAAACGCTTATTTTTTAGACAGGAGGACGGTAGTGAGTGATGTTCCCTGAGGGTCAGTGTTTTTTGGTATATGTAAATGACTTGGATATTGGAACATGGAGTAACATTTCAAAATTTGCCAATGATACCAGACTTGGGAGAGTGGCAAACAGTGAGGATGATACCAATCACTTGCAAATGGACATAGCAGTCCATGTCCAAATGCAGCAAAAGTGGGACAATATCCAGGCTTGGGCTGACAAGTGGTAAGCAACATTCACACCACACAAGTGCCAGGCAATGATCATCTCCAACAAGTGAAAATCTAAACATTGCCCCTTGGTGTTCAATGGCATTACCATCACTGAATCCCCCACTACCAACATTCTGGGAATTACCATTGATCAGAAGCTGAACTGGACTGGCCATGTAAATACTGTGGCTACAAGAACAGGTCAGAGTCTAGGAATCCTGCGGCGAGTAACTCACCTCCTGACTCCCCAAAGCCTGTCCACCATCTACAAAGCACAAGTCAGGAGTGTGATGGAATACTCCCCACTTGCCTGGATGAGTACAGCTCCAACACTTAAGAAGCTTGACACCATTCAGGACAAAGCAGCCCACTTGATTGGCACCCCATCCACAAACATTCACTCCCTCCACCACTGACGCACAGTAGCAGCAGTGTCTACCATCTACAAGATGCACTGTGGAAACTCACCAAGGCTCCTTCGACAGCACCTTCCAAACCCACGACCTCTACCATCTAGAAGGACAAGGGCAGCAGACACATGGGAACACCACCACCTGGAAGTTCCCCTCCAAGCCACTCTCACCATCCTGACTTGGAAATATATCGCCGTTCCTTCACTGTCACTGGGTCAAAATCCTGGAACTCCCTCCCTAACAGCACTGTGGGTGTACCTACACCACATGGACTGCAGCAGCTCAAGAAGGCAGCTCACCACCACCTTCTCAAGGGCAACTAGGGATGGGCAATAAATGCTGGCCCAGCCAGCGAAACCCACGACCTGAGAATGAATTTTTTAAAAATTAGCGGAAAGTACAAGGACGAGGGGATACAGGAAGTTTTTTGGCAAGAGACGCAGGGGGGAACGTGAAGAACTGTTTATACACAGTACGTGGTGACGAGGGTGGTAGAAGCTGGGGTGAACAATAATTTTGAAAGGCAATTGGATGGACACTTCAGGGAGATGACCTTGGAGGGTTATGGGGGTAGAACAGGGGAATGGGATTGCTCTACAGAGAGCCGGCATTGACTCAATGGGTTGAATGGCCTCTTTCTGAGCTGTAAAAACTCTATGAATTAATTTCAGAAATCGAAACAAATTCAGACGCAGTGATCCTCAAGGAACCAGTTTCCCTGCTTCTTGGGGCTGCACTGCCTTTCCCCAGTGACAGTGTCACAGACACCAGCTTCCCTCCTCGCTCCCTCACTCTGGCCCGTCTTACCCTGACAGCGAGATCTTCCTTTTCACAGCTGCACCTTGCTGCAGCTCAATTGCTACAGCAACGTTCACGGACACTCCTCCCGGGATCGCACTGGTCCTCGCCACCCTGGCACCCGGGCTGGCACTGGGGCTCTCTCCTCCGGACCCTGGGCTGGGACCAGCACTGTGGCTCCTGTCTCTGGCTCGTGAGGTAGGACTGTGAATGGGGCTCCCTCCTCTGGCCCCAGGGCTGGGGCAGGGGCTCTCTCCTCTGGCTCCAGGGCTGGGGCAGGGGCTCTCTCCTCTGGCTCCAGGGCTCGGGCAGGGGCTCTCTCCTCTGGCTCCAGGGCTCGGGCCGGGGCTCTCTCCTCTGGCTCCAGGGCTCGGGCCGGGGCTCTCTCCTCTGGCTCCAGGGCTGGGGCCGGGGCTCTCCCCTCTGGCTCCAGGGCTGGGGCCGGGGCTCCCTCCTCTGGCCCCAGGGCTGCGGCAGGGGCTCCCTCCTCTGGCCCCAGGGCTGCGGCAGGGGCTCCCTACTCTGGCCCCAGGGCTGGGGCAGGGGATCCCTCCTCTGGCTCCAGCGCTGGGGCAGGGGCCCTCTCCTCTGGCTCCAGGGCTGGGGCAGGGGCCCCCTCCTCTGGCCCCAGGGCTGCGGCAGGGGCCCCCTCCTCTGGCCCCAGGGCTGCGGCAGGGGCCCCCTCCTCTGGCCCCAGGGCTGCGGCAGGGGCTCCCTCCTCTGGCCCCAGGGCTGCGGCAGGGGCTCCCTCCTCTGGCCCCAGGGCTGCGGCAGGGGCTCCCTCCTCTGGCCCCAGGGCTGGGGCAGGGGCTCCCTCCTCTGGCCCCAGGGCTGGGGCAGGGGCTCCCTCCTCTGGCCCCAGGGCTGGGGCAGGGGCTCCCTCCTCTGGCCCCAGGGCTGGGGCAGGGGCTCCCTCCTCTGGCCCCAGGGCTGGGGCAGGGGCTCCCTCCTCTGGCCCCAGGGCTGGGGCAGGGGCTCCCTCCTCTGGCCCCAGGGCTGGGGCAGGGGCTCCCTCCTCTGGCCCCAGGGCTGGGGCAGGGGCTCCCTCCTCTGGCCCCAGGGCTGGGGCAGGGGCTCCCTCCTCTGGCCCCAGGGCTGGGGCAGGGGCTCCCTCCTCTGGCCCCAGGGCTGGGGCAGGGGCTCCCTCCTCTGGCCCCAGGGCTGGGGCAGGGGCTCCCTCCTCTGGCCCCAGGGCTGGGGCAGGGGCTCCCTCCTCTGGCCCCAGGGCTGGGGCAGGGGCTCCCTCCTCTGGCCCCAGGGCTGGGGCAGGGGCTCCCTCCTCTGGCCCCAGGGCTGGGGCAGGGGCTCCCTCCTCTGGCCCCAGGGCTGGGGCAGGGGCTCCCTCCTCTGGCCCCAGGGCTGGGGCAGGGGCCCTCTCCTCTGGCTCCAGGGCTGGGGCAGGGGCCCTCTCCCGTGGCTCCAGGGCTGGGGCAGGGGCCCTCTCCTCTGGCTCCAGGGCTGGGGCAGGGGCCCTCTCCCCTGGCTCCAGGGCTGGGGCAGGGGCCCTCTCCCCTGGCTCCAGGGCTGGGGCAGGGGCCCTCTCCCCTGGCTCCAGGGCTGGGGCAGGGGCCCTCTCCTCTGGCTCCAGGGCTGGGGCAGGGGCCCTCTCCTCTGGCTCCAGGGCTGGGGCAGGGGCCCTCTCCTCTGGCTCCAGGGCTGGGGCAGGGGCCCTCTCCTCTGGCTCCAGGGCTGGGGCAGGGGCTCTCTCCTCTGGCTCCAGGGCTGGGGCAGGGGCTCTCTCCTCTGGCTCCAGGGCTGGGGCAGGGGCTCTCTCCTCTGGCTCCAGGGCTGGGGCAGGGGCTCTCTCCCCTGGCTCCAGGGCTGGGGCAGGGGCTCTCTCCTCTGGCTCCAGGGCTGGGGCAGGGGCTCTCTCCCCTGGCTCCAGGGCTGGGGCAGGGGCTCTCTCCTCTGGCTCCAGGGCTGGGGCAGGGGCTCTCTCCCCTGGCTCCAGGGCTGGGGCAGGGGCTCTCTCCTCTGGCTCCAGGGCTGGGGCAGGGGCTCTCTCCCCTGGCTCCAGGGCTGGGGCAGGGGCTCTCTCCTCTGGCTCCAGGGCTGGGACAGGGGCTCTCTCCTCTGGCTCCAGAGCTGGGGCAGGGGCTCTCTCCTCTGGACCCAGGGCTGGGACAGGGGCTCACTCCTCTGGACCCAGGGCTGGGACAGGGGCTCACTCCTCTGGACCCAGGGCTGGGACAGGGGCTCACTCCTCTGGACCCAGGGCTGGGACAGGGGCTCTCTCCTCTGGCCACAAGACTGCGACAGGGGCTCTCTCCTCTGGCCACAAGGCTGGGACAGGGGCTCTCTCCTCTGGCCCCAGGGCTGGGACAGGGGCTCTCTCCTCTGGCCCCAGGGCTGGGACAGGGGCTCTCTCCTCTGGCCACAAGGCTGGGACAGGGGCTCTCTCCTCTGGCCACAAGGCTGGGACAGGGGCTCTCTCCTCTGGCCCCAGGGCTGGAACAGGGGCTCTCTCCTCTGGCCCCAGGGCTGGAACAGGGGCTCTCTCCTCTGGCCCCAGGGCTGGAACAGGGGCTCTCTCCTCTGGCTCCATGGCTGGGACTGGGGCTCTCTCCTCTGGCCCCAGGGCTGGGACTGGGGCTCTCTCCTCTGGCCACAAGGCTGGGACAGGGGCTCTCTCCTCTGGCTCCATGGCTGGGACTGGGGCTCTCTACTCTGGCCCCATGGCTGGGATTGGGGCTCTCTCCTCTGGCCCCAGGGCTGGGACAGGGGCTCACTCCTCTGGCCCCAGGGCTGGGACAGGGGCTCTCTCCTCTGGCCACAAGGCTGGGACAGGGGCTCTCTCCTCTGGCCACAAGGCTGGGGCAGGGGCTCTCTCCTCTGGCCACAAGGCTGGGACAGGGGCTCTCTCCTCTGGCCACAAGGCTGGGACAGGGGCTCTCTCCTCTGGCCCCAGGGCTGGGGCAGGGGCTCTCTCCTCTGGCCCCAGGGCTGGGGCAGGGGCTCTCTCCTCTGGCCACAAGGCTGGGACTGGGGCTCTCTCCTCTGGCTCCATGGCTGGGACTGGGGCTCTCTCCTCTGGCCCCAGGGCTGGGACAGGGGCTCTCTCCTCTGGCCACAAGGCTGGGACAGGTGCTCTCTCCTCTGGCTCCATGGCTGGGACTGGGGCTCTCTACTCTGGCCCCATGGCTGGGATTGGGGCTCTCTCCTCTGGCCCCAGGGCTGGGACAGGGGCTCACTCCTCTGGCCCCAGGGCTGGGAGAGGGGCTCTCTCCTCTGGCCACAAGGCTGGGGCAGGGGCTCTCTCCTCTGGCCACAAGGCTGGGACAGGGGCTCTCTCCTCTGGCCCCAGGGCTGGGACAGGGGCTCTCTCCTCTGGCCACAAGGCTGGGACAGGGGCTCTCTCCTCTGGCCACAAGGCTGGGGCAGGGGCTCTCTCCTCTGGTCACAAGGCTGGGACCGGGGCTCTCTCCTCTGGCCCCAGGGCTGGGACTGGGGCTCTCTCCTCTGGTCACAAGGCTGGGACAGGGGCTCTCTCCTCTGGCCCCAGGGCTGGGACCGGGGCTCTCTCCTCTGGCCCCAGGGCTGGGACAGGGGCTCTCTCCTCTGGCCCCAGGGCTGGGACGGGGGCTCCCTCCTCTGGCCACAAGGCTGGGGCAGGGGCTCTCTCCTCTGGCCACAAGGCTGGGACAGGGGCTCTCTCCTCTGGCCCCAGGGCTGGGACAGGGGCTCTCTCCTCTGGCCACAAGGCTGGGACAGGGGCTCTCTCCTCTGGCCACAAGGCTGGGGCAGGGGCTCTCTCCTCTGGTCACAAGGCTGGGACCGGGGCTCTCTCCTCTGGCCCCAGGGCTGGGACCGGGGCTCTCTCCTCTGGCCCCAGGGCTGGGACAGGGGCTCTCTCCTCTGGCCACAGGGCTGGGACAGGGGCTCCCTCCTCTGGCCCCAGGGCTGGGACAGGGGCTCCCTCCTCTGGCCCCAGGGCTGGGACAGGGGCTCCCTCCTCTGGCCCCAGGGCTGGGACAGGGGCTCCCTCCTCTGGCCCCAGGGCTGGGACAGGGGCTCCCTCCTCTGGCCCCAGGGCTGGGACAGGGGCTCTCTCCTCTGGCCCCAGGGCTGGGACAGGGGCTCTCTCCTCTGGCCCCAGGGCTGGGACGGGGGCTCCCTCCTCTGGCCCCATGGCTGGGACCGGGGCTCCCTCCTCTGGCTCCATGGCTGGGACAGGGGCTCTCTCCTCTGGCCCCAGGGCTGGGACAGGGGCTCCCTCCTCTGGCCACAAGGCTGGGAGAGGGGCTCTCTCCTCTGGCCCCAGGGCTGGGACAGGGGCTCCCTCCTCTGGCCCCAGGGCTGGGACCGGGGCTCTCTCCTCTGGCCGCAGGGCTGGGACCGGGGCTCCCTCCTCTGGCTCCATGGCTGGGACAGGGGCTCTCTCCTCTGGCCCCAGGGCTGGGACAGGGGCTCCCTCCTCTGGCCACAAGGCTGGGAGAGGGGCTCTCTCCTCTGGCCCCAGGGCTGGGACAGGGGCTCCCTCCTCTGGCCCCAGGGCTGGGACCGGGGCTCTCTCCTCTGGCCCCAGGGCTGGAACAGGGGCTCTCTCCTCTGGCCACAAGGCTGGGACCGGGGCTCACTCCTCTGGCTCCATGGCTGGGGCGGGGGCTCCCTGCACTGGCTCTTCCCCCTCTGGATCCCGGGCTGGGTACCCGCCGCCGGTCCTGCCGCCGATCCATGTGGCAGCCCTTGTCGCAAATGTTGCGGTTTCACCTCCGCTTCCGGGTCCGGGGCTGTGACAATTTGCAGCTTCCGCCTCCCCCCGCTGCCGCTTGCAGAACGCGCCCCCTTTCCTGGTGCAAACGGGCAGGTTCACCCGCGGCTTCGCTGCAGACTCTCTCGCCCTGCGGACACTGGCACTTTGCAGCTGTTCTCGATGCGACACTAATGATGAAACATTTTAACCTGTGAGGTGCGCAGAGTCATCCGCATCAAGCTGCCACCTCTGCGGGAGGTTTCCTCAAGCCCTCTCCTTCCCCGTAATGAGTTTTCCCACACGGACCGCCTTGGCAAGTTCCAGGAGAACTCCGACCCAACAAGTCGTCCTTTAAACACCTTCGCCCCAGTGAAGCTTCAGCTTGGACTCTAGGGCTGCCGTCTCCGGCCGAGGAAGTGTGGCCAACCACACCAACTTGCATTGGTGTAGCGCCTTCGAGGTGGTGACATATTTCACGGGATCATTCGGCCCACCGTCAGACAGAGGAGCCGAAATTAGGCCATTCGGCCCACCGAGTCTGCTCCGCCGTTCAATCATGGCTGATAAGTTTCTCAGCCCCATTCTCCCGCCTTCTCCCCGTAACCTTCGATCCCCTTACCAATCAAGAACCTATCTATCTCGGCCTTAAGTACACTCGATAACGTCTGCACCAGCTCTCCAAATCAGCATTATGACCTAGTGCCATTCTCCTGCCTTTTCCCAGTAACTCTGCACATTGTTTCTATTGAAATAATTAACTAACGTCCTCTTGAATGCCTCAATTGAACCTGTGGGGCGTTATGGAACGAATTTTGACACTGACCCACATACGCAGGGGACCCAAAGCCTGTCACAGCGATAGGCTTAAAGCAGCATCGGAAAGGAGGAGACAGAGGTGGGGAGGGAATTCCTGAGGCTGGGCCCTGGATCTGAAGGCGTGGCTGCCAATGATGGAGTGATTAAAATCGGGGATGCTCAAGAGTCTAGAATTGGAGGAGTGCAGAGATCCCAGAGGGTTACAGGGCTGGAGGAGGTTACAGAAATAGGGAAAGGGGCGAGACCATGGAGGGATTGAGGAACCACGCACAAGAATGGAAGTTGTACTGCCCCAGCTCCATTGCAAAGTGCACGTTCTCGCTTACACCTGAATAAGATGGAGGCATTTAAGGGGAAGCTGGATAAACACATGAGCGAGAAAGGAATAGAAGGATGTTGATGGGATGAGATGACTAAGGGGTGGGAGGGGGGGGCACATGTGGAGCATAAACACTGGCATGGACCAGTTGGACCGAATGGCCTGTTTCTGTGCTGTATATTTTATCTAATTCAAGACACTTTCACCAAAGTTACATCATAAAGATAGCATTTTTATATAACATCTGGTGCCTCGATCCTGATACCAAAATGGAGATTTCGAGATATAAACACTGTGTGCGGAGGACGGTTTGGTATTTTTGCCTCAATTCCTGTGCTGGTGTTTTTTTACCCCAGGTTGATCTAGTATTGAAATAACTATTTAAAACAAAATTTCCAATATAATAATAAACAAGGGATATCTTTTGGAACAATTTGAATTAATCCAGCCAGAAATGACCTAAACGACACCCCCCCACCCCCCACCCCCCCAACCTCTGAAACACCCAATTGGTTCTTAAATGATTCCATGGATTTTGTCTCCCTATCTGAAAACCTAATCCATTGATCACTTATTGTAAGAGCTGGTTGGTATCAATCCTAAATTTGCCTTTTAGCATTTTGAATCTGTACTCCGTCCAACGCTAACAGTTTCCCTCCAAGCCACTCACTATCCTGACTTGGAAATATATCACCGTTCCTTCACTGTGGCTGGGTCAAAATCCTGGATCTCCTTCCCTAACAGCACTGTGGGTGAACCTACATGGATCACAGTGATTCAAGGAGGCAGCTCACCACCATCTTCTCAAGGGTAATTAGGGATGAGCACCAAATACTGCTCTAGCCAGTGATGCTCGCATCCCAATAATGAATAAAAGAAATCACATCCCTGATGCTTTCTTTTAAAGCAAGGCAGGAATTTGTTGGAGCCACAATCATATCAGCTATGATCTTATTGAATGGTGGAGCAGGCTCAAGGGGCCAAATTCAGCCCCTTCAGCCTGCTCCAGCAATCACATGTTCATATGTATGTTTCTAACGTGGGAAGCTGCCTTATTAAACATGCAGGTAAAAGCAAAAAACTGCGGATGCTGGAAATCCAAAACAAAAACAAAAATACCTGGAAAAACTCAGCAGGTCTGGCAGCATCTGCGGAGAGGGACACAGTCAGTTGCTGTCAGACCTGCTGAGTTTTTCCAGGTATTTTTGTTTTTGTTTCAGATTTCCAGCATCCGCAGTTTTTTTGCTTTTATCTGTATGTTTAACAAGACAGCTTCCCACCTTAGAAACATAGAAACATAGAAACTAGGAGCAGGAGTAGGCCATTCGGCCCTTCGAGCCTGCTCCACCATTCATTATGATCATGGCTGATCATCCAACTCAATAACCTGCTCTTGATTTCTCCCCATATCCTTTCATCCCTTTCACCCCAAGAGCTATGTCTAACTCCTTCTTGAAAACATACAATGTTTTGGCCTCAACTACTTTCTGTGGTAGTGAATTCCACAGGCTCACCACTCTCTGGGTGAAGAAATTTCTCCTCATCTCAGTCCTAAATGGTCTACCCCATATCCTCAGACTGTGACCCCTGGTTCTGGACTCCCCCACCATCGGGAACATCCTTCCTGCATCTACCCTGTCTACTCCTGTTAGAATTTTATAGGATTCTATGAGATCCCCCCTCATTCTTCTGAACTCCAGCGAATATAATCCTAACCGACGCAATCTCTCCTCATATGTCAGTCCTGCCATCCCAGGAATTAGTCTGGTAAACCTTTGCTGCACTCCCTCTATAGCAAGAACATCCTTCCTCAGATAAGGAGACCAAAACTGCGCACAATATTCCAGGTGTGGTCTCACCAAGGCCCTGTACAATTGCAGCAAGACATCCCTGTTCCTGTACTCGAATCCTCTGGCTATGAAGGCCAACATACCATTTACCTTCTTTACCGCCTGCTGCACCTGCATGCTTACCTTCAGCGACTGGTGTACAAGGACACCCAGGTCTCATTGCACATTCCCCTCTCTCAATTTATAGCCATTCAGATCATAATCTGCCTTCCTGTTTTTGCTACCAAACTGGATAACCTCACATTTATCCATTTTATACTGCATCTGCCATGCATTTACCCACTCACTCAGCTTGTCCAAATCACACTGAAGCATCTCTGCATCCTCCTCACAGCTCACCCTCACACCCAACTTTGTGTCTTTAGAGAGGGTGCAACACAGATGCACTAGACTGATTTTTGGAATGAGAGGGAACTTTCCTCTGAGGAGAGATTGAGTAAATTTTGCCAATATTCTCTAGAGTTTAGAAAGATGAGCGGTGACCTAATAGAAACTTAAAATGTTAAAACTTTACTTCAGTTCTGGAGAAGTTAGGGCTGTTTTCCTTGGGGTAAAGAAGGCTGAGAGGAGATGTGACAGAGGTTTTCAAAATGTTTAGGGGTCTGGACAGGGTTGATAAGGAGAAACTGTTCCCACTTGTGAAAGGATCAAGAACGAGAGGGCACTGGTTTAAAGTGATTGGCAAAAGAAGCATAAGTGACATGAGGAAAATCTTTTTCACACAGCGAGTGGTTAAGGTCTGGAATGTACTGCCTGAGAGTTTGGTGGAGGCAGATTCAATCAGGGCTTTCAAAAGGGAATCAGACTGTTATCTGAAAAGGAAGAATGTGCAGGGTTACAGAGAGAAGCTAAGAGAATGGAACGAAGGGACTCGCCCATTCGGAGAGATGGTGCAGACACATTGGGCTGAATGGCCTCCTTCTGTGCTGTAACCATTCAGTGACAGGACCTGACAAGTTCGATGTTGAGAATGAATTGAGAACTTTGAGAATGTCAAGTTGTAAACAGCTGGCTGGAAATGTCACAGACTCAGGATAAGGGGTCGGCCATTTAAGGATTAGGGTGAGGAGAAATTTCTTCACACAGAGGGTTAGGAGTCTTTGGAATTCTCCACTTCAGGGGGCTGTGGATGTTCTCTCAGTGTGCTCAAGACAGAGATCGATAGATCTTGGACCCTTTGAAGAGTCAAGGATACGGCGAGAGGGTGGGAAAGTGGAATTGAGGTCAAAGAACAGCAACGAACTTACTGAATGGCACAGCATGCTCACAGGGTCTTATGGCCCACTCCTGTTCCTATTTCTTATGTTCTTAGAACAACAAGAGTTAAGGGTAAATTTAATAGAGACGTTTAAAATCATGAGTACATAAGGAGCAACTGTTCCCAGTGAAAGGACATTGATAACCATTCTTTAGCAATTGTTGCAATCTAGGATGTGCCCCTGAGAGGGAGGTGGAAGCAGATTCAATAGTAATCTTCAAATAGAGTTTGACAAACATTTGAATATGATAAATTTTCAAGGCTATGAGGAAATTGGGTAACTCTTTCAAAGAGCTGGAACAGGCATGATGGGCAGAATGGCCTCCTTCTGTGCTGTATCATTCTATGGTTCTAAGATGAGGCTTTTTATATATTTTGGGCTTTCAGTAACTGGACACTAAGGAGATGGATTTCCCTCTACTTTCCAACCCCAAATCATTGGGAAAAGTGAAAATTTGGTGGCAAAGCCATCCATTTGATTTGAAATTCTCTTCCTGTACCCTTGAATATTGCTGACTACTTCTTCCCTGCAGTGATCGGCAAATGCAGCAAGGACTAGGAGTGGGGGCAGTAGGGGTTAGGTCCATACTCCTGTCCATTTTCCTTCCATCGCACCGAGGGGCAGATTTTCACCAATCTGTGATTTTCACACTCCTCAGTTTTGGCCATGACTCTTCTCAGACTCCACCAGGAATTCATCCTCTTGCTACCTGAAAAATAAGCCTGAACTAATTTCTAGGACCATGACTTGAGACCTGATTAGTAAGCATTAAGAAAAGCATAGGTTAACCTGGGAACAGGCAGCATGTAGATCGGCTAAAGGTGACTTGAGAAGTTGCCTGATGGGGTTCACATGGTGCCTGGAAGTTAAAATACTGCCCTGCAGTATCGCTGACTGCTCTCATCAGCTTAGCCCTGGGGGTTAAAATTGCTCCTCATCAGGACAAGACAGCATGGAACTCACTTCAGCAGTGAGTGAGCAGCATATGGGAATTATACTGATACATGACATGGAAAATCACAACCTGGCTTATACCCCTGAGATTTACCACTTGGCAAGTCAGGAACATGAAGAGGCCATTCTGCCCCTTGGTGTTGTTCTATGATTCAGTTAGACCATGGGCTGAACTGTATCTTAACTCCATCTACCTGCTTCGGCTCTGTAACCCTTAACCCCTCACCCGACAGATAATTGCACCATGATTTACGTGTATCTAATTCTTAACCTGCACATTTTCTGTGAAGGATTATACAGCTGGTCAAGGAGTAAATGTGATCATTGGAAATGTTGTCCAATGTGAATCCGAGCAATGATCTACAACTGCTTTCAAATGGTGGGCGTGTGATCGTAAGTACAAGATCATTGAATGACTTAATTGTAACTCTTTCGAGTACAAGCAGGTTTCCATCTGTTTTTTCAGATGAAGTTACATTGTTTCATAGTTTGCCATCATGAGATTTGAACTCTTGATCTCTTGATACTCTTTTTTTGAGTAAACCTGTTTCCATCTGTTTCAGATGAAGTTACATTGTTTCATAGTTTGCCATTGTGAGATTTGAACTCTTGATTGTTTCATAGTTTGCCATTGTGAGATTTGAACTCTTGATCTTAGGGTTACAAGCCCAGTACCATAGCCACTTGGCTAGTTAGGCCAGGCCCCATGACTTAATTGTACATTAGCTGATTATATTGGTGCTTTAATTGGTCCTCATTTTGTTGAACAATGGAACAGGAGTAGGCCATCCAGAGCCTCAAGGCTGCTGCATATACCCACCTAATCCAAAGCAATCACAGGGCCCAGTTTTCACAGGGACGTTCTGTTAATTCGCTGGTGCTTGGTTTGGGAGGTCAATTATCGGCTGTGTGGGAGGAACCGAGGAGAGATTGAAAAAGAACAGGCCGGATTTAAATACACCAAGGCAGCCATTACTTGCGAGAATAAAGAGGGAGCAAGAGCAACAGTGAATTGGAACCTGGAGCAGGGTATCTCCTCATTTTGCAAAGGCCTGGTGGTTCTCCTTGAGACACTGAGGGAGAGGAGGGACGACCAGTTCTGGAGGGCAACAGGGGGAGGCCAGCCCACCAGAACAAGCTGGTGTGGCTGGGGATCACCAGGACCATGTGTGTTCTCTGGTAAGGTGAGCGTAACCCCCAAACTCTCAGGGCAGGTCTCTGGGTTTCACGCTCCAGCAGACACTCCAGCTGAGGAACATCAGGGTGCATGCTGCTCCTGAACATGGGAGGAGTGTGTGCCCAGGGCAATTACTGACCCCTCAGAATGGCTCAGAGCTATAGTGCTGCCCAGGGCCTGTCAGCACTGAAACAGCTTCAAATGAGTAGGAGCAGCTGGCATTGATCATAGCGACTGCACACTGTTTGCCTTTATGAACATCATGTAAATATTGACACATGAAGCCAAACGTGTGAGTTTCCTTTTTTTAATGGTGGTAAAGCAGAACAGAGGGTTAAAATAGGAAGAGGAGCAATGGTCAGTGATTGTTGAAAGTGAAACCTCTGGGAAGAGGTGCTTTCTTTATTGTTGGTGAGAGATTCCATGTTCCAGGATGTGTTCAGTGGAAGTGTTAGCATGGGAATCTCAGAGTGAGTTCCAGACCATGTTCTGGACAATGGCTCACAGGAGCTCAGTTGAATGGGGCCTGGGTCAGATGATCCCTGACCTTGATGGTATCCTGAGGAGACCCTCATTCCCCAGCTGGGGCACCTTATCTACCCCCCACTGCCTCCTCTTCCACATCCTGCTCCTCCTCTTCCTCCAATGAGCTGTGTCTCTCCAGGGCCTCACTCTCTTCAAGGTTCACACCTCGCTGGAAGGCCATGTTGTGGAGAGTGCAGTGACCATCCCAATGATTGAGACAATTGCAGGGGGGGAGGGGGGTGTGGGGGCGGGTGTTGGTGGGGGGGTGGGGGTGGGGGGTGGGGGGTGCAGGGTGCTGCATCATGCCTCTCACGACCTGGGAGAGGGGGGAACACCAGGTACAAGGCCCATGCCCATGGCACCAAGAGCTGGGCTCAAACAAATATTCTCCACACCGCAGAGAGGCAGGGGAGCTGCGCTTGAGTGACATGAGATTTTGGCTTTCCATTGGTCAATAGCGCTGTCCATGAATTGAACACCTTCACATGATTGGTTAGGCTGGTGTGGGTGGGTACAGACATGCGCCTGGCAGGCGGAGGTGATAAAGCACTGGATACAACACCAGGCAGTGGGAGGGAAGAATGTAAGTGTGAGTCCATAAATCTAGTGAGTCACTTTGGATTTTAAATTAATTGTTTCATTTGTGCCAAGAATTAAAGTTTGCAGATTCTGGAATTTAAAAGGGGATCATATTTGATTTGTTATTTTTCCTCTGAAATTCCTCACTTATTTAGGCCTCTTACATTCAGACAGTGCCTGGCATATTCCAAGCAAGTCTGAATTATATTTTGAGGTGATGGGGTATTTTTTAATATCAATTGGACAGCACTGTATAGGGCATTTTAAATGACCCTGAACACGCAGCTGCTGGTGGGTAACCTTAGATCAAAAGTGGACTTTAATGTGAAACCAGCAACTTTGAACCTCCTCACTGGAAATGTTCCTGAAACGAAATAAAAACTGCGCTATTTTTGAAGGTAATGAATAACCAATTCTTGGGCGATTGCTGCTGTATGTTTTTACGTGCAGATACAGGAGCATTTTATAGAACCCAAGCAGCAGAAACCAGGCCATTGTTCAATGAGTGAAAGTGCACAGCGTACCTCTCTGAACAAACTGAAGAACCAGTTGGCAGAGAAGATGCAGCAATGTTCAAGGTGCCAGGAGGAAGCCAACAGATACAAGAAGGAGACAGATGAGGTGGAGAATCAGCTGAATGAAGCTAAAGAGGCTTTGAAAGCAAAAGCCGTAGAACTTTTCAAGAGGCGAGCAGATATCGAAGTCATATCGAACTACTGAACTAAGACAAGTTGAGATTTCACCTGAGAGAAGTCTGGCCAACAGTGAAGTCAAAAAGAAAACCGAGACTAAACAAGACTAAACTCTGTGGTAGAAAGAGGAAGACACATAGGAAAAGGATGCAGAGTTACTGATGAGGCTCTGTCTTCAAACAAGACTAAGCCTGGGACTTCCAAATGTGGAGGGGGAGGTGGAGAAAAGTCAAGGGAACCAAAAAGTGACTCATGATTTGCATAGTCACGAGCAACAATTTACTGTTGGAGAAGCAGTATATGGAAGGAATTTCAGTGGAGGACCGAAGTGATTACCTGGTAAAGTAAGCTCTGTGACCGGACCATTGTCGTACCATGTGGAAGTGGAGGACCAGATCACCTGTAATCATGTGGATCATTTAAGAATAAGGGAGATACCCCAACAAAATGAGGTTCCAGCTGTAACCGTTGCTGAACCTGTGGTTCCTGTTGAAGTTGCTCAGTCAAGGATAGAAATGCCCAATGTCTCTGTCGGAGTGGGAGACACTAAACTGCCTGAGCCTAATGAGGTACCTGATGTTAATGCAGTTCCAGAGAATGTGTTTCTTACAAAAGAATTGGAAGCTATGACTGGCTATACTGTCCCACTCTCACCCTGTGAGATGCAGTTGCCGTCTGTGGGGTATCACCAGGTCCGCAGCTAATCCTTGGGAGGAGCCAGGGGCGAATATGTTCAAGGCCAGGGTGACTTTGACAGAGGCTGGTAGGGCATGGCAACCAGTGCTGCAGACGGCCCAGGAGAGGGGGGTGCACAAGGTGCAAAACACTCGTGCCCATGCCTGAGGGGGGTCCTGGGCTCCAACAAATATTCAGTGGATAGATGGAGTTCTATTCGTTGTCCAGACTGAACGGCAAGAGCGAATCCACGGCGATCCACAATGCTTTCTGGTCAGGAAGTGTCTCTCCTCCTCCATTGCTTTTGCTGTCACCGGGGTTCCACTCCATGAAGAGAGCTCAGCATCTTTTTATTAAAGTGGAGAGAGAGAGAGGGAGAGAGAGAGAGGTTCGGGGAGAGGGCGAGGGAAAAGAGGTTGAGCCCAAGAGAAGCAGGAAAGAACGGGACAAAAGCAAATGGGAGGGGAGGGTGTAGGAAAGAGATGGGTTACTTACCACAGGATTCCCAGCCTCTGACCTGCTCTTGTAGCCACAGTATTTATGTGGCTAGTCCAGTTCAGTTTCTGGTCAATGGTAGCCCCCAGGATGTTGTTAGTGGGGGATTCAGTGATGGTAATTCCACTGAACATCAAAGGGCAATGGTTAGATCCTGTCTTGTTGGAGATGGTCATTGCCTGGCACTTGTGTGGTGTGAATGTTACTGGCCACTTGTCAGCCCAAGCCTGGATATTGTCCAGGTCTTGCTGCATTTGGACATGGACTGCTTCAGTATCTGAGGAGTCACGAATGGTGCTGAACATCGTTCAATCATCAGCGAATATCCCCACTGACCTTATGATGGAAGGAAGGTCATTGATGAAGCAGATGAAGATGGTTGGGCCCAGGACACTACCCTGAGGAACTCCTGCAGTGATGTCCTGGAGCTGAGATGACTGACCTCCAACAACCACAACCATCTTCCTTTGTGCTAGGTATGACTCCAACCAGTGGAGAGTTTTCCCCCGATTCCTGTTGACTCCAGTTTTGCTAGGGCTCCTTGATGCCACACTCAGTCAAATGCTGCCTTGATGTCAAGAGCAGTCACTCTCACTTCACCTCGGGAGCTCAGCTCTTTTGTCCATGTTTGAACCAAGGCTGTAATGAGGTCAGGAGCTGAGTGACCCTGGTGGAACCCAAACTGGGCATCAGTGTGCAGGTTATTGCTAAGCAAGTGCTGCTTGATAGCACTGTTGATGACCCCTTCCATTACTTTACTGATGATGGAGAGTAGACGAATAGGGCGGTAATTGGCCGGGTTGGACTTGTCCTGCTTTGTGTACAGGACATACCTGGGCAATTTTCCCACATAGCCTGGTAGATGCCAGTGTTGTAACTGTACTGGAACAGCTTGGCTAGGGTTACATCTTGTTCTGCGGCACAAGTCTTCAGTGCTATTGCCGGAATATTGTCAGGCCCCATAGTCTTTGCAGTATCCAGTGCCTTCAGCTGTTTCTTGATATCAGTGAATCAAACTGGCTGAAGACTGGCATCTGTGATGGTGGGACCTCCAGAGGAGGCCGAGATGGATAATCCACTCGTCACTTCTGGCTGAAGATTGTTGCAAATACTTCAACCTTATCTTTTGCACTGATGTGCTGGGCTCCCCCATCATTGAGGATGGGGATATTTGCGGAGCCTCCTCCTCCAGTGAGTTGTTTAATTGTCCACCACCATTCACAACTGGATGTGGCAGGACTGCAGAGCTTAGATCTGATCCGTTGGTTGTGGGATCACTTATCTCTGTCTATCACTTGCTGCTTATGCTGTTTGACATGAAAGTAACCCTGTGTTATAGCTTCACCAGGTTGACACCTCAATTTTAGGTATGCCTGGTGCTGCTCCTGTCAAGCCCTCCTGCACTCTTCATTGAACCAGGGTTGATCCCCTGGCTTGATGGTAATGGTAGAGTGGGGGATATGCTGGGCCATGAGGTTACAGATTGTGTTCGAGTACAATTCTGCTGCTGCTGATGGCCCACAGCACCTCATGGATGCCCAGTCTTGAGTTGCTAGATCTGTTCAAAATCTATCCCATTTAGCACAGTGATAGCGCCACACAACACGATGGAGGATATCTCAGTGTGATGGTGGGACTTCGTCTCCACAATGACTGTGCAGTGGTCACTCCTACCGATACTGTCATGGACAGATGCATCTGTGACAGGCAGGTTGGTGAGGATGAGGTCAAGTATTTTTTCCCTCTTGTTGGTTCCCTCACCACCTGCTGCAGACCCAGTCTAGCAGTTATGTCATTTAGGACTCAGCCACCTCGGTCAGTAGTGGTGCTACCGAGCCACTCGATGATGGACATCAAAGTCTCCCACCCAGAGTACATTCTGTGACTTGCCACCCTCAGGGCTTCCTGCAAGTGATGTTCAATATGGAGGAGCACTGATTCATCAGCTGAGGGAGGGCAGTACATGGTAATCAGCAGGAGGTTTCCTTGCCTATGTTTGACCTGATGCCATGAGACTTCATGGGGTCCGGTGTCGATGTTGAGGACTCCCAGGGCAACTCCCTCCTGACTGTATACCACTGTGCCCCCACCTCTGCTGGGTCTGTCCTGCTGGTGGGTCAGGACATACCCAGGGATGGTGATGGTGGTGTCTGGGACATTTTCTGTAAGGTATGACTCCGTGAGGATGACTATGTCTGGTTGTTGCTTGACTAGTCTGTGAGACAGCTCTCCCAATTTTGGCACTAGCCCCCAGGTGTTAGTAAGGGGGACTTTGCAGGGTCGATGGGGCCGAGTTTGCTATTGTTGTTTCCGGTGCCTAGGTTGATGCTGGGTGCTCCATCCAACTTCATTCCTTATAGACGTTCTAGTGGTTTGATACAACTGAGTGGCTTGCTAGGTCACTCTCCCCACAACCTCTGCTGATGGCACCCATGTGCCAACGGCTGAGTCCCTTCCTCAGCCCACCTAATTCCTGAGGTGGCCATGTTTAGGCCCTGCTGTGTGTGTGTGTATTCGCCTTGATTTACCCACCCTGCCCACAGTGCATCCTGTGCCCCCGTCAAAATCAGAACGTGGCCTTTAACGAGCTCTCAATGAGGCCTTTAATGACCATAATTATAGTTATCACTGATCGGGCAAGATTTCGGGATCGTGCTCCCCTTCACCCTGGTAAAGCCCGTCAACACTGGGAATGGGGAGGGTAAACTGGCACACTGGCCAGTGCCGGTATTCACACTGCCTGCCCACCTGTGTTCCTGCCCTTGGCGGGCTCGATAATTCCAGCACTCAGCACGAGGGAATTCCAACTTCCATACCTTTTATGGGAAGATGCGTTTCTGGACATCACCCCTGAAAGGTCAAGTTTACTTTTAAAGTTACCCCCCACTAAAACCCCACTCCCCTTCCCTCAGCACCACCCCTCCACCGCCCCCCCCATTCCTGCCCACACCCGCAGCAACCTGGACTCTCCACCAGAGCAGTATCTGGTTTAACTGATGCCATTTCCATGGTAACCATAATTGTGGACGTGGTGACCTCGTGCTAACAGAGCAGCAGGAAAAGTGATTCTGCCTCATGGGTTTTGCTTGTTCTTCCTTACAAACTACCCTATGTTTCAATATGTCAAACTGAGGTGAAGTATTTTATTATTTTGTTTAATATGGGTTTTTTGACTTTCCAGAATCTATTTGCTTGCAATATCATAACCGACAGCCAATTTAAATGAAAGAGCACCAAAGCAAAAACAGAATTACCTGGAAAAACTCAGCAGGTCTGGCAGCATCAGCAGAGAAGAAAAGGGTTGATGTTTCGAGTCCTCATGACCCTTCAACAGAACTAGGTGAATCCAAGGAGAGGGGTGAAATATAAGCTGGTTTAAGGTGTGGGTGGGGGTGGGGGGTGGCGGTGGGGAAGGTGGGAGGAAGTGGAGGGGGGGTGGTGTGCTTGTAGGGACAAACAAGCAGTGATAGGAGCAGATAATCAAAAGATGTCACAGACAAAAGAACAAAAGAACACAGAGGTGTTGAAGGTGGTGATATTATTTAAATGAATGTGCTAATTAAGAATGGATGGTAGGGCACTCAAGGTATAGCTCTAGTGGGGGTGGGGTGGAAAGACTAGCAGGGCATAAAAGATTTAAAAATAATGGAAATAGATGGGAAAAGAAAAATCTATATAAATTATTGGAAAAAACAAAAGGAAGGGGGAAGAAACAGAAAGAGGGTGGGGATGGAGGAGGGAGTTCAAGATCTAAAGTTGTTGAATTCAATATTCAGTCCGGAAGGCTGTAAAGTGCCTAGTCGGAAGATGAGGTGCTGTTCCTCTAGTTTGCGTTGGGCTTCACTGAAACAATGCAGCAAGCCAAGGACAGACATGTGGGCAAGAGAGCAGGGTGGAGTGTTAAAATGGCAAGCGACAGGGAGGTCTGGGTCATTCTTGCGGACAGACCGCAGGTGCCGACTAAGTGCCGACTAGGCACTTTACAGCCTTCCGGACTGAATATTGAATTCAACAACTTTAGATCTTGAACTCCCTCCTCCATCCCCACCCTCTTTCCGTTTCTTCCCCCTTCCTTTTGTTTTTTCCAATGATTTATATAGATTTTTCTTTTCCCACCTATTTCCATTATTTTTAAATCTTTTATGCCCTGCTAGTCTTTCCACCCCACCCCCACTAGAGCTATACCTTGAGTGCCCTACCATCCATTCTTAATTAGCACATTCGTTTAGATAATATCACCAACTTCAACACCTCTGTGTTCTTTTGTCTGTGACATCTTTTGATGATCTGCTCCTATCACTGCTTGCTTGTCCCTACAACCACACCCCCCCACTCCACTCCCCCCCCCACCCAACCACCAACCTTAAACCAGCTTATATTTCACCCCTCTCCTTGGATTCACCTAGTTCTGTTGAAGGGTCATGAGGACTCGAAACGTCAACTCTTTTCTTCTTCGCCGATGCTGCCAGACCTGCTGAGTTTTTCCAAGTAATTCTGTTTTTGTTTTGGATTTCCAGCATCCGCAGTTTTTTGTTTTTATCTCTTTGTTTAATTGACTGCCACTCCTCTTCAAGAAATGCCTTCCTTGAAGAAGTTTTGTTCCTCTCTGCGACAAGATTTCCGTACCTCTCTGTTGCCTTGTTCACCTTCATTGCTTTCCATTTCTCTCCTGGTGTTTGACAAGGTGTTTACTAAAATCCGCTTTCACAGCCATATCTCCTTTCTCAGTGACTCCGTCTCCAACTTACCCCATGTGGATTTCAACTGAAATTCCATCCCTCTTGTTTCGAACCCACCCAGGATTACAGGTATCTCCGGGACATAAAACGTTCCTCGGACTGCTGTTCCCGTCACATTCTGAGATCCACACTCAGTGCCATGCGCCGCCATATGAACATACTCGACCTCTCCCTCCAGCAGCACCACCGTACCCTTTTTCAAAGCTGTGCGTGCCCCCAGTTTCATTTTATTTTTCGTCTCATCCGACGCCTCAACAAGAAACTTTTTCTCTTTCTCTCAAGTGCTAAGGAACGCAAGTTCCAACAACTCATCGACACCAACACCCATCTAGGACCCTCCACCCCGGCCTGTCCCTCCGTCCCCACCCCATCTTCCAATCCCAACCCCAGCCGTGTATTCACTATACCCCCTGACCTTCCCCTCTCCGACGCTGAACGTTCAGTGCTCAGCAAAGGACTTAGTTTCATACCCTTACACCCTCATCTCAATGAATTTCGGGCTTGGAACGATGCTCAACTCTTCTTCCGCCGTCTTTGTCTCCGTGCTCACTTCTTTGGGCAGGAGTCCTCTCCCAGTTCAACGGATCCTTTCACCCACCTCCAATATTCTCCCTCCACCTGGACCCCTCCCTCTGGATTCTTACCTTCTCTTGATCTTTTCATTGAGAACTGTCGGCGCGACATTAGTCGTCTCAATTTCTCTGCTCCTCTCACCCATTCTAATCTGTCTCTCTCTGAACTTACTGCACTCCGTTCACTCAGGTCCAACCCAACATTGTCATCAAACCTGCTGACAAGGGTGGTGCTGTTGTTGTCTGGCGCACTGACCTCTACCTCGCGGAGGCTGAGCGTCAACTCGCAGACACTTCCTCCTACCTCTCCCTGGACCATGACCCTACCACTGAACATCAAGCCATTGCTTCCAGGACTGTCACTAACCTCATCTCCTCTGGGGATCTTCCTCCCACAGCTTCCAACCTGATAGTTGCCCAACCTCGGACGGCCCGCTTCTACCTCCTACCCAAAATCCACGAACAGAACTGTTCCTGTAGACCGATCGTGTCAGCTTGCTCCTGCCCCATGGAACTCATTTCTCGTTATCTTGACTCCCCTCTCTCTCTCCCCTTGTCCAGTCCCTTCCCACCTACATCCGTGATTCCTCTGACACCTTACGTCATATCAACAATTTCCAGTTCCCTGGCCCCAACCGCTTCCTCTTCACCATGGACGTCCAATCCCTCTACACCTCCATCCCCCACCAGGATGGTCTGAGGGCCCTTAGCTTCTTCCTCGAACAGAGGCCCGAACAATTCCCATCCACCACTACTCTCCTCCGTCTGGCTGAACTTGTTCTCACACTGAACAATTTCTCCTTAAACTCCTCTCACTTCCTCCAAATAAAAGGTGTGGCTATGGGTACCCGCATGGGCCCCAGCTATGCCTGTCTCTTTATGGGGTATGTGGAACATTCCTTGTTCCAGTCCTACTCCGGCCCCCTTCCACAACTCTTTCTCCGGTACATCGATGATTACTTCGGTGCTGCTTCATGCTCTCGTCGGGACTTGGAAAAATTTATTAATTTTGCTTCCAATCTCCACCCCTCCATCATTTTCACGTGGTCCATCTCTGACACTTCCCTTCCCTTCCTTGACCTCTCTGTCTCAATCTCTGGTGATAGACTGTCCACCAATATCCATTACAAGCCTACCGACTCCCACAGCTACCTCAACTACAGCTCCTCACACCCCACTTCCTGTAAGGAGTCCATCCCATTCTCTCAGTTCCTTCGCCTCCGTCGCATCTGTTCTGATGATGCTACCTTCAAAAACAGTTCCTCTGACATGTCCTCCTTCTTCCTTAACCGAGGTTTTCCACCCACGGTCGTTGACAGGGTCCTCAACCGTGTCCGGCCCATCTCCCGCGCATCCGCCCTCATGCCTTCTCCTACCTCCCAGAAACATGATAGGGTCCCCCTTGTCCTCACTTATCACCCCACCAGCCTCCGCATTCAAAGGATCATCCTCCGCCATTTCCGCCAACTCCAGCATGATGCCACCACCAAACACATCCTCCCTTCACCCCCACCGGCGGCATTCCGTAGGGCTCGTTCCCTCCGGGACCTGGTCCACTCCTCCATCACCCCCTACTCCTCAACCCCCACCTATGGCACCACCCCATGCCCACACAAAAGATGCAACACCTGCCCCTTCACTTCCTCTCTCCTCACCGTCCAAGGTCCCAAACACTCCTTTCAAGTGAAGAAACATTTCACTTGCATTTCCCCCAACTTAGTCTCCTGCATTCATTGCTCCCAATGCGGTCTCCTCTACATTGGAGAGACCAAACGTAAACTGGGCCACCGCTTTGCAGAACACCTGCAGTCTGTCCGCAAGAATGACCCAAACCTCCCTGTCGCTTGCCATTTTAACACTCCACCCTGCTCTCTTGCCCAGATGTCTGTCCTTGGCTTGCTGCATTGTTTCAGTGAAGCCCAACGCAAACTGGAGGAACAGCACCTCATCTTCCGACTAGGCACTTTACAGCCTTCCGGACTGAATATTGAATTCAACAACTTTAGATCTTGAACTCCCTCCTCCATCCCCACCCCCTTTCTGTTTCTTCCCCCTTCCTTTTGTTTTTTCCAATAATTTATATAGATTTTTCTTTTCCCACCTATTTCCATTATTTTTAAATCTTTTATGCTCTGCTAGTCTTTCCACCCCACCCCCACTAGAGCTATACTGTGAATGCCCTACCATCCATTCTTAATTAGCACATTCACTTAGATAATATCACCAACTTCAACACCTCTGTGTTCTTTTGTTCTTTTGTCTGTGACATCCTTTGATTATCTGCTCCTATCACTGCTTGTTTGTCCCTACAACCACACCCCTCCACCCCCATTCTCTCCACCGCTGCCCCCCCCAACCACCCCCACCACCAGCAACCTGGACTCTCACCAGGCAATATCTGATGCCATTTACATGGTAACCATAATTGTGGACGTGGTGACCTCGTGCTAACAGAGCAGCAGGAAAAGTGATTCTGCCTCATGGGTTTTGCTTGTTCTTCCTTACAAACTACCCTATGTTTAAATATGTCAAACTGAGGTGCAGTATTTTATTATTTTGTTTAATATGGGTTTTTTGACTTTCCAGAATCTATTTGCTTGCAACATCGTAACCGACAGCCAATTTAAATGGAAGAGCACCAAAGCAAGTTCAGTCAAATGCTCCTTTGTTCAGTTGTCACAAGGAATATCATTAATGCTGTTTCTCTTCTCCTAAATACTGTATTTATTATTCTGCCTGTATAACGTGCTCAGTTTCACTATAAACAAGACCTTTTGTATTCATTACTCTTTCAGACATATGCACATTTGGCAATGTATAAATATGTATATGGTTTATATGTTTCAGCTGACTGCCAGCGTTTCTCATCTGCTCTTTAGAGTTGCTGGGCAACATGAGTCATGCTGGCTCAAAACCATGATCTCTCAAGCCTGTTACCTCTACCACTTGGAAGGACAAGGGCAGCAGACATATGGGACCACCACACCTGCAAGTTCCCCTGTAAGTCACACACTATCCTTACTTGGAAATATATCACTGATCCTGCATCATAACTGGGTCAAAATCCTGCAGCTCCCTACGTAAATGGCCAACATATATTGTCTATCCCTAATTGCCCTTGAGAAGGTGGTGGTCAGCTGCCTTCTTGATCCACTGCAGTCCATTTGGTGTACGTACACCCACGGTGCTGTTAGGGAGTGAGTTCCAGGATTTTGACCCAGTGACAGTGAAGGAATGGCGATATATTTCTAAGTCAGGATGGTGAGTGACTTGGAGGGGAATTTCCAGGTGGTGGTGTTCCCATGTGTCTGCTGCCTTTGTCCTTCTAGATGGTAGAGGTTACGGGTTTGGAAGGTGCTGTCAAAGAAGCCTTGACAAGTTGCTGCAGTTCACCTTGTAGATGGTACACATTGCTACCAGGCTGTGTCTGTGGTGGAGGGAGCAAATGTTGAAGTTGAGAGATGGGGTGCCCATCAAGTGTGCTACTTTGTCTAGGATGGTGTTGATCTGCTTGAGTGTTGTTGGAGCTGCACTCATCCAGGTAAGTGGAGAGTATTCCATCACTTGTGCCTAGTTGAACTTGGGCAGTCAGGAGGTAAGTTACTCTCTGCAGAAATCCCAGCCTCTGACTTCCTCTTTTAGCCACAGTATTTATGTGGCTTGTCCAGTTCCATTTTTGGTTAATGGTAAACCCCCGGATTTAGCGATGGAAATGCAATTGAATGCCATGGGGAGTTGGTTGGATTCCCTCTTGTTGGAGATAGTCATTACCTAAACTTGTGTGGCGTGAACGTTGCTTGTCACTGATCAGCCCAAGCCTGGATATTGTCCCGGTCCTGCTAGATATGAACACAGAACACTTCAGTTTCCGAGGAGTCACAAATGATACGGAACACTCTAGAATCATCAGTGAACATCCTCGCTTCCGACCTTATGATGGAAGGAAGGTCATTGATGAAGCAGCTGAAGATGGTTGGGCTGAGGGCACTACCCTGAGGAACTCCTGCAGTGATGTCCTGGAGCTGAGATGACTGACCTCCAACAACCACAACCATCTTCCTTTGTGCTAGGTATGACTCCAACCAGCAGAGAGTTTTCCCCCTGATTCCCATTGACTCCAGTTTTGCAAGGGCTCCTTGATGCCACACTCGGTCAAATGCAGCCTTGAAATCAAGGGCAGTCACTCTCACCCGATCAATGTGGTTGGTAGGGTTATTGAATGAGATGTATGAATGAGAAAGCACCAGGATCTGGAGAACTAATTTACCGCAAGCAACCCTATTTCCCTCTTCATTCCGATTGAGGATTTTGGCTTGGAAATAGGCCTGTATGTTATTCTCTAAATAAATGTATAGTTATCTGAACTCATTATTATGATATAAGAGTTTTCTCTCCTAAAGGAACAGTGATTATATACAAACATACCACTATTATGGAGCTTTATTTGATCATAATGTGAAAATACCAGTAAATAAATTGATAACAGCTTTCTGTAAATAACATTTAAAATACATTTTTTACATATTTAATTTATCTTTGATGGTAAACCGTATATCCTGTACACGTTTCTTGGCTAAAACCAAATGTTTTCTACAATTTAAATCAGAATGGCGATTACTCATTAAAACTACAAACATATTACATGATGGCTTGAATTAAGGGTTGAATCAATCACAATTCCGCTTAGGAACCAGATTTGGCAATAGCAACAAGAAAGATTTTATTTTTAAATTAAAATTGCCATAAATTACCTTTTCACCAGTTCAATTTGATACTGTAACAAAACGAGTGATGCAGAGTATAATTATACTTCATGGACTTGCTCTTAAAAGCCAAGAATGATTTAGAATATTTTTTAAGAATTCTTTCAGGGCATCTGAGTTTCATTGGAATGACTGGCATTGATTGCCCAACCCTAATTGCTCTTGAGAATGTGGCAGTGAACTGTCTTCTCGAATACAACTGAGTGTCTTGCTCGGCCATTTCAGGGGGCAGCTAAGAGTAAACCACATTGCTGTGGGTCTGGAGTCACATGTAGGCCAGACCAGGTAAGAATGGCGGATTTCCTTCCTTCAGGGACATTAGAGAAGCAGATGGGTTTTTACAACAATCTGGCAGTTACATGGCCACCAATGAGAATACCAGCTTCTTATTACAGATTGAATTTAACTAAATTTAAATTCCTTGCCATAATGGGGCTTGAGCCCACACTTCCAGATCATTAACCTAGTTCACTATGCTATCATTCCCAATTAACTTGTAAACAAATCAATTGGTTTGGAGTATGAAAAGCAGCTGCCATGTTTATAAAGATATTTTTGGAATATTTCAAAAGAGAGGTCTCCATTACACCCTATCAATTCCTTCACCACTTGTGATGTAACAGGGTCAGTATAGGAATCCCTTAGGAGGATAGCAACAGCATAGAGTCTTCTCACCACCTTTACAAACTGACATCCAGGACTGGATTTTACTAGCAGCAGTAGACCAGGGAGTCAAAAGCACTTTATCTTTTGCGTTTAATTTTTCAGAGAGAAAAATACACTGCATAGCACAAAGAAAACTGCCCACAATCATCAAACAATCTCTGTATCGTGGATTTGCCCTTTTCTGATGTCAGTTTAACCTAGAGCTAAGGGAATGTCCAGGAGTGCAGCAGCAATGATGTCAGCAAGCTGGATAAGCAGCCAATCAGGTTAAAGTATTCCCACAGACAGAAAGCCAGCAAGTTAAAAGCACTTTATCTTTAACTTTCTTTCAGATAGCACGATAAACGATTTTGAGTAAATTTGGATTGAAGTCAAAATGTTGATATTGGCAAACTTTAAAAAAAATTATGCGGATATTTTTATAACATAATGGAGAAATTTGACTTTCCACAAATATAAAATTAGCCTTTCAGGGTCAGTGATCTAGCAGTAATTATGAAGTTAGTCCTCCATAAATAACCTGGTTATACTTCATTCAGTGACGTGTAACTTTTTGAAGGGTTTTTATGAGTCCAACAGCGTCAGAGTGGACTCACATCAGCTCAGTGATTTCCCATTGATTGCAGACTGGTGGGGGGAGGGGGGGGGTGGTGGGAGAGGCAGGGGGTGATCCTCAACTGCACACCCCCTGGGGAAGGAAGGTTCGGAGAAAGCAATTTTTATTGCACCTCATCTTGCGTGAAGACGGATTGAGCAAGTCACTGATAATTATGTTAATGGGAGCGAGTCAAAGAGTTTTGCTTTGTTCTGGTTAAAGTAAAGGGAGCTATGGCATTATTTTGGGAATTGCATTCTCTATGAATCACCAACTGGGTTACAGTTGCACAAGGAGGTATTTTCAGCAGCTAAGTCACTGCCAGCAACTACTGGATCTCTGGCCAGGATTTTCCATTCGTTGGGCCTTCTCAGTGGGGGTGATGCAGTCACGGAACCGATCGCCGCCCACGATCGCCTCCACACCGCGATTTCACGCGGGTGGGCCAATTAAGGACCGCCCTGTGTGTGGATCATGAGCGGTAGCGCTGAGCACTACCTGTGCGGGCGGGGGTTGCGGGGGGGGGGGGGGGGGGGGGGGAGGGGGAGGAGGGAGAGCCAGGCCTAGCGCACAGTTTGCGCATGCACGCGAAAGAGAGCTTCAGTCTCCTTGGGGCACGGAGCTGCCTCAGGGAGACTGAAGCGGTTTTTGAAAAAATTAATAAAGACCAGAAAGTTTCAATCAAACATGTCCCCTCATGTGACATGTTTTTCTATTTATGAAAATTTTCTTTACTCAATAAAAGCTTTTGGAAACCTCATCCCGCCCGTGGATGAGGTTTCCTAAAAACGTAAAGGCCCCTTGGCCTTTTTGCCTGCCCCGACGACCGTAGGGTTGACAGGCAGCGTAAAATTCAGGTTAATTACCTGACTCATGGCCTTAATAGGCCTTTCAATTATCGGCGGGCGCACAGCCAACTCTGGCCCACGCCCGCCCAATGAAATATCGCGCAAGTGCGCGATGACATCAGGACGCATGCCCGACATCATCGCCCGTCATTTTACGGGTCCCAGCGTGTGGGCTCAGGCCCGCATGCCGAATGTAAAATTCTGCCCCCTCTGTGTTATTCTGCACATGTGCAGACTCTAGAACTTGCTGTCAGTTTCAGTGGAGCACTGATAACAAACTGGGCCACCTCTCCAACAATAATCACGGCAAAATCTGGGCCCCCCCGAGCAATGCGCTGACCTAATTTCAAGGATTTTAGCAAAAGGTTGAGCGTAAACAATTCAGTTTTTTAAACTATTTGAACTTTTTGAACTATTCTTAACGGGGTAAGAAAGAAAATGCATCCGGGCCATAGGTATACAATTCACCAAAACCAGCAGCGCAGATTCACGAAACCATAAAGAATCAAACAATGCACTAGGAGGATAGAATTGAAAAGCAGAGAAGCTATGATAAGACTTGCGTCAAATCTTGCTCAGACCGCACTTTGGAGTACTTTGCACAGTTTTGTCTCCATATTATAAAATGGATATAGAGACATTGGACAACATGTACAACCAATCACAAGGATAATACCAGAACTGAGAGATATAATTATCAGGAAAGCCTGAATAGGCTGGGGTTCTATTCTCTGGAAAAGAGAAGGCTGAACATGACCTGAGCAAGGTCTTAAGATTATCAAAGAATTTGGTAGGATAGATGTAGAGAAAATGTTTCCACTCATGCAGGAGTTCAAAACACAAAGCCATCAATGTAAGATATACCTTTAATAAATCCAACAGGGAATTGAGGAGAAAGCTCTTTTCCTAGAGAGTGTTGAGAATGTGGAACTTGCTCCCACAGGGAGTGGTTGAGGTGAATGGTACAGATATATTTAAGGGGAAACTGGATAAAACACATGAGGGAGAAAGGAATAGAAGGATACGGTGATAGGGCGAGATGAAGAGGGGTGGGAGGAGACTCGTGTGGAGCAGAAACGCCAGCATGGAACAGTTGGGCTGAATGGCCTGTTTCTGGGCTGGAAATACTATGTAATTCTATAATCTAAACTTGTTGAGCCTGCCCAAGCAGTGAGATACTTTGTCATGGTCACAGACCTGGAAAATTCACCTACATGTCTTGATTTCAAAGGGGTAAGAATTTGAAAAGGAAGGATGTGAAAGGAGACAGAATAATGGTAGGGTTATGGGATTATGCAGCTTTAGTTCAAGGGCTAGCTCCAGTACTTGGACAAAGCTTTCTGGTATCATGTTTGTACAGAAAGCATTTCAATCTCAGATGATTTAATAGCTTTGTTAAAATAGCAGACAAAGAATGTAAGCATTTATATGCTAATATTCACAGAACATAAATTAATGTCCTTCTTCCTCAAAGTTACTAAACTATGGAGTATAACGACTGAATGATTTCTTTTGGAAAATGTAAAATATAACTAGAACACTACAAAGAAATATCCAGAGAAGGAACCTTTCATTGTATCAGAACTTGCAAAATTGCCGTGACGATGGAATAAGCGAGTCATTGATAATTAGAATTTAACAGCTGCAGATCAAAGGGTTTTGTCGTGTTCTGGTTAAAAGACTTTGGAGCTATGGCATTATTTTGGAAATTGAATATTCTATTAATCATTCAATTGGTTACAATGGCAGTTCTCATTATGGCATCTTAGCTACATATTTAACACTACAGTTTAGCGCTGTATTGACCGGAGTCCAGTTTGTTAAGGTATTTCCAGTAAATAAGCAAGGATCCAACCTATAAAAAGCCAAAATAAACTACATTTTTGCACTTGTTGTCACAGCAATGTCGGCACACTGCTGTGGGTTCGAAATGGGAGCCCACTGTCTGTGCAATGCCAGTAAAGGTCACCTCACTGACAAGACAAGTTAAATAAAACTTATAATTGATGAACTGATTATAGATTGGTTGGCCCAGCCCCAAAACCAACTATACAAAATATGCACAAGTGTCATTTAATTGCATGTCGTAGAGTGAGTGATCAAGATTTAATATATAATAGCAAGGTACAACCTCAAAGCTGAACAGAAAGCATGTAGTTGTTCTACAATGTCCCTCTGACTAGCCAAGCATTTCCATCTATCTACAGTCACCACACATACTGTGCCAGTCTGTACAGCACATCCACACAATCAAAGACACAATAGGTATAATTACACAGTTCATATAAATAATGTTTCTGATAGAAATAAATGATCAAATAAGCAGTTTTAAAACGGAAAATACTGAATGTAGCCAGTACATACATTTTGAAAAAAAAAAAAATATCAAAACCTTTGCTGGTTGAAACAATTAGCACCTGATTAACATTAGCACCTAAGACATCCAGGAGGGCGATATGTCACAAGCTATCCTGTGCAGTTCCTTGTGTTCATGCACAAAGAGTGATGTCCATCAAATGAGCAAGCTCTGAGGTTCACGATTGACAAGAGGGAGCATTAAAGCCAACATGTCGTCAATATCTAGGGTTCAGTACCCACCTTGGTCAAGTTGTAGTCAAAGTCCTGCAACATCTGACCTGTAGAATCACCTCTGTCTGGGGTATGGGTGGGTGGAGTCTCTGTGCCATGCTCAAAGAGATGGCAGTAATGCCACCCTTCTGCTGAACTTCAGCTCAGAGGTTTCTGATGCCTGTTTTGTGCCTCAGCAGTGACTTTCTCTTTGGATGGTTGGCGAGGTGGGGGGTTGTGGGGGGTTGTGGGGTGGGGGGTGGAGGTGGTGGGGGGTGGGGGGGTGGGTGGCGGTGGTGTGTGGTGGGGTTGGGGATTGGGGGGGGTGGGTGTGGGTGCATGGAGATGATGGTAGTGGGTGCATGGAGAAGAAAGTGGGAGGTCTCTTTAGGGCTGAGTTGGCTCCAAGGGGACATATATGTCAGTGACAGCCTTAGTAATCTGATATCTGAGCCAGGCTGCATGTGTCTACATTCCAACATGCTGTTGGTGACCAGCCTACCATAGTAATAGACGCTGGAGAGGTCAGTCTGGCTTAGATCCGTCCCATTTCGGTCTCAATAACTATAAAAGGCAATACCCTCATGGGGCAGGTGGATTTAGCTGCACAGACAGGAAGTTTACCAGCGCTGTGTGCCAGTAAACGGTTTCTATTTTGCTGATTGAATAGCCTGTGCCTAGTTGGGACTCTGACACACACTGGCTCTGGCTAACCTCAGATAAGTGATGAGTCCTGACAGGATGCGGGTGGGTGCTCAGTACCAGCCAACACGGGTTTCTCAGTAGGCTGGTCCATTGACTCTCATGCACGAGGAACATCCGTGTCTGTCAGCCACCAGGTTGGCCAAAATGAAGCCCTAGATGAGAGACAGATTAGCATATCGGAGGTAGAGGAATCTTCTAGAAGTAGCACCTTTCAAAACTGAAGAGAAGACGATAAAACTGGGCACCTGTTATTAGCTGCCGTCCATCCTCATCATGAGACAGTCGCACATTTTTTCAACACATCGCCATCAGTGCTACTAAAGATCTTTCCTTTTCCAGTCCTTTTTGGGGCTGATTTACTGTGAGTGCATGGACCTGAAGTCATAATCTCTACATTACGGAAAGGTTCCACTACTATTTGTTTAAAAAGGAACTATGATAGGAAGCACAAAATATTGTGCATTACGCAACAATTGCCTTACATTTCCTGCTAACTTCAGTGATTGGTTTCCGGTAGATTCGGCATCAACTCATTCTTCCTGAGAAGTCAGTTTGAATAAAACTTGTTTCTGGGTTTTCCACAGTGAACAAGAGATTATCTCTCCAAAAACTTCCAGCTGAAAGGAGTCTAGCTTTTGGTAACAGTTTCCTTACAGTGTTCATAAAGATAACCCAAGTTCATTGTCCTATTATAGAAAACAGACTGGACCGATTTCTACGCGATATTGATTTGCTGGCTTGAGGTGGGGGGGCCGCTGAATCTCAACAATCGGAAGTTGACTCACAACTTGAGTGTGAAAAACGAACTGCGTCTGTTGCCACGTTCCGTCCTGAATCTGCAATTAACAAACAAACACCAGTCTGAATGAGCTAGAGGAGCAAAGGGATCTAGGGGGTACTGATACACAAATCCAGGCCCAACATTGTGATGTGGCCAGCTTTTAACTGCTTTCTGAAATGGCGCAACAAGCTGCTCAGCTGTCTCAAGGGCAATTAGACATGGGCAATAAATGCTGGTTTAGCCAGCACTGCCACCATGCTGTGAATGAATTTAAAAAAAAACCAAATCAAGTAAGGGTGGTTTCATTGCTAGAGGGATAGTGTGAATTCTATATGAATTGAATGCAGGTGATGGGCATTAACTGGACATTTGCTTGAACCTCTACAAATAGACACAGACTATAAAATTGGGTGTGGGGTTAGGAGGTGCATGCTTGTAATGTGTAGCTCCATAAATTAATATAAAAATATGTAAAATTTGACTCCAGTTCTATCCTTCACCAACTAACTCTCTGGAATAGAACAGACAGGACTAAAGAATAGAGAAGCTGTGTTCAACTTGCCTTGAACCTTAGTTGGACCACCCTTGGGCCTGAATTTTTAAGGCGGTAGGTGGGCTTGGCGGGAGCAGGTGGGCCAGTGAAGGCCCGCTCAGTGTAAAACGGGAGTCGTAGCGCTCAGTGTTACCTGTGCGGGCAGGGGGAGGAGAGAGAGTCAAGGCCAGTGCTCTTTCGCGCATGCTTCCATCTCCCTGAGGCATGGCGCTGCCTCAGGGAGATTGAAGCGGTTTTCCCGCCCGTGGATGAGGTTTCATAAAAAAGTGCAGGCCGCTTGGCCTTTTCGCCTGCCTGCTAACTGTAAGGATGGACGGACAGCGTAAACAATTACATGAATCAATTCCTTAATGGCCTCAATAGGCTGTTTAAATATCAGGGGGTGGGGGGGACGCGCAGCCGAATCCGGCACGGGCCGGCCAAACGAAATACCTCAAGACAGCGCGATGACATGGGGACACATGCCCAATGTCCATCGCGCATCATTTTACACATCAGGGTGTCAGGCCTGCCCCTGTACACTGAAAAATCCTGTCCTTGGATTAATGCGAACAGCTCTGGTCTTTACATTCTAAAAATGATATAGTGGTTCTGCAGAAGTGCTTAAAAGGTTTTACAAGGATGATGCCAGAGCTGAGAGATTACACCTGTGAGGAAACATTGACAAGGCTGGGGACCAGCGTCCCAGAAAAGAGAAGGCTGAGATAAAAGCAAAATCCTGCAGATGCTGTAGAGCTGCAATAAAGGCAGAAAGTGCTGGAAAAACTCAGCAGGTCTGGCAGTATCTGCGGAGAGAGAAGCAGAGTTATTGTCTTGAGTCCAATATCACTCTTCTTCAGATCCGAATTTCGGTTCCAAAGAAGATTCATATTAGACTTGAAAAACTAACTCTGCTTCTCTCTCCACAGATGCTGCCAGACCTGTTGAGCTTTTCCAGCACTTTCTGCTTTTATCTAAGAGAAGGCCGAGGTTTGATAGGGAAGAATTTTTCCCTCAGTTGGTGGGGGGGGAAGTTCAGGAGCGGGCACGCCTCTGATCGGGGTGCCCAATTGGGGGGGGCGCCGCCATTTTACGTGGGAGGGCCAATTAAGGCCCGGCCAGCGTGACATCCACCAGGAAGTGCTATGCGCTCCCTGTGCGGGCAGAGAAGGATTCCTTTAGCCGGGAGTGCACTCTTTCACGCATGCGCACGGAAGAGCGGACTCATCCCATCTCCCTGAGGCTAAGTGCTGCCTCAGGGAGATCAGCGCCAAATTCAAAAATGGTCAACGCACAAAAATAAATTTCCCTGATACGTCCCCTCATGTGACACTGTCACATGAGATGGAGCATGTCCATCACTTTTATTCAAGCTTTTATTAAATTTTTAAAAACCTACATAAAAACTCAGCCCACCCTTGGATGAGGTTTGATGCTTTTTCCGAAGCCCCGCCAGTGCTTCTGGCGTACCCGCTAACCTTGAGGTTGGAAGGGCAGGTCCATCAACTAGTTGAATTAGTTTTTCAATGGCCTCAATTGGCCATTGACAGATCGGCGGGCGCACAGCTGACTCGGCTGCGCCCCCCCGCCAACCTGAGAATTGAAATGATGCGGGGTGAGGCTGGGAGTTCAGTTCCACCCAACGTCATCCCCGTGTCAATATCCTGCCCAGAGAGCTCTTTAAGGTTATGAAAATGTTTGATAGGGTAACGATAGAGTAGATATGATATTTCCATGTGAGAAGACCAAAGCTAAGGGCCATAAATATAGGATAGTCACTAATAAACTGAATAGGGAACCCAGAAGAAATTTCTTTACAGAAAGAATGTGAGAATGTGGAACTTGCTTCCATGAGGAGTGGTTCAGGAAGATAGTATAGATATAGATAAAGGGAACTAGATAAAGACATGGGATGGAAAAGAATAGAAAGGTATCTGACAGAGTCAAAAGAAGAGGGCTGGGAAGAGGCTTTCTGTGTTGTGCACTCTGCATCATTTTACACTCACAACATTGGCCAAAAAGACCAATAAGGCATCGGTGACCTTCGGATTGATTTTGCCAAAACAGAAACGAACCTGAATTGTTAATTACTAAATGCACAGGGACTTACCTTGCACCCGTCTCTTATAACCTTAGGTTGAGATATTGTATTTGCCTTAAATATCTGCCCATTCCATCCTCTAAAGAGCATGGAATTAGCGTAGGGATGTTTGTTGGTGGTGTTCTTCCAGACTGGGAAATTGAGACAATGGATCGTGATGGTCTGTATGGCCTCTGAACTTAGTAAATGCAAAAAGTTCATCTGTACTTTCCCAATTCCAAAGTCTAGCTGCAAAGGGAAATAACCGGTTAAAACAGGATCGGTGAAAAGTCATGAAATTCAAACAGAGACGTACAACAGGAATAAAAAACAATTTGCTGTCAATGTCAGTTCTGAGGAGAGACTGGAGAAGCTGGGATTGTTCTCCTTGGAGCAGCGAAGGTTCAGGGGAGATTTAATGGAGGTGTTCAAAATTCATGGTGGATTTGGTGGAGTGAATAAGGACAAACTGTTTCCAGTAGCAGGAGGTCAGGACCCAGAGGATTAAAGAAGAAGTGGAGGGGAGGGTGAGAAAATATTTCTTTCACACAGCGTGTTGCTGTGATTTTGGTTGCGCAGTCTGAAAGGGCGGCGGAAGCAGATTCAATGTTAATTTCCAAAACAAAATTGGCTAAATACTCGAAGGGGAAACTTTGCATGTCTGTGAGGAAAGAGCAGGGGGAGTGGGGCTAATTGCATTTCCAGGAGCTGGCAGGGGAATTCTGGGCTGAATGGCCTCCTTCTATGGTCTAAGATTCTAAGGGCGGGATTTCCCGTCCCTCTGGCCACCACAGGGATCATCTGGTCCCCCTGAAAGTCAATGGACTTTTGGCTGGGTCGCAGAATCTCTTGCGGGTGGGTCCCACCACAACGGGACTGGAAACTTCCGGCCAAAGTCTTAAACTAGAAAGGAAAGTGCTCACAGGTTATTTGGCTGAGGAATGCTTTGTGGCTGAAACCTATTCTGTTGATATTTGACATCTATGTGTGTGCATGTCTCAGTAAGAGTCATCGGATTTCTATCAGAATTACCACCCTGCCTGGTTTCATTGTCTGTCTAGCTGAGGGGACCTGAGCTAGCGAGAGGAACACATCAGCAAGCATCCTCATACACAATTACCATCCAGTGACTTCTAGAAAGCTGACTTACAAAGAATTATATTGAATTTATGGCATAGAAACAAGCCATTCAGTTCGACTGGTCTGTGCCAGTGATTATGTTCCATTGAGCACCCTGTCATCCTGCTTCATTTCACTACATCAACATGTCCTCCTACTCCTTTCTCCCTCATTATTCAAATGAAATTGCCCCTTTTTTTTTTTAATTCTCATTGCGCTCAGTCCCAAATCCATTTTGGTTATTTGCTTCAGTGGTGTTTGATGGAAACAGCACAGTTGGAGATCGTTTGGCCCATTGTTTCAGGCGCTGGCCCTTTGCTATTCAATTAGTCCCACTCTTCTGCTCTTTCCACAAAGGCCCTGCAATTTTTCTCCTTTTCAAGTATTTATCCAATTCCCCTTTTGAAAGTTATTATTGAATCTGCTTCCACTGCCCTGTCAGGCAAGCGCGATCCAGATCACAACAACTCGCTGGGTAAAAAACTTTTCTTCATGATGCCTGTGGTTCTTTTGCCAAATGCTTTAAATCTGTGTCCATCTGCTGGTAGAAACAGTTTCTCTTTATTTTACTCTGTCGAAACACTCCATGATTTTGAACAGCTCTATTAAGTTTCCTCTCAACCTTCACGGCTTCTCCAGCCTCTTCGCATTAATTGAAGTCCCTCATTACCTTCGATGTACTGACAGGGCGTAAGCAGGTTTGACCGCCAGTGCTAAAGTTGCAGAACACTTCGATTGTATCCGAAGGGCAGCCCAAGTTGGGGTCGATCCAGTACTTATCTGCAGGGGTGGAAAAAGGGCTCGCATTAGAAATCTGTTCTGAGCAATTGCTGCTGTCAAGATACAGTCAAAATGCACAGAGCTGTACTCACCATTAGATAATTTACTTTCACAGTTCAGCAAGTCCCGGCAAACACGAACAGGATGTTCCTTGGTTCCTAGTGGGTTCTTGATACTGTGCATCAGACTGCTGAGATAGTGTAGAGTTTTGAATATCTCCATACCTTGTTCCATGAGCGGCATTTCATTATTCTGGTAATTCTACAGAGAGTATTAATATAGGTGTGAGATAACTGACCAGCTGGAGAGATATGAACAAAGGCAACGTTATCAGGAAAGTATCCAGAGCACCTAGGTCAAAGCACAAAACAATACAAAATCTACACATAGTTTAAAGATTCAGTATGCACTCCCAGAAATGGTGATAAAGCCAATGAAACGTAAAGGAAATAAGGGCGGAATCTTCCATTCTGGAGTCTAAGCTCGTTGGTGGGAGCGGAAGTTGGAGCGAATTCTGTTGCAGAGCGGGACAGCTGAATGTGGAAGATCTTGCGCTGTTCAGCTCCTGAAGTATGCTTGTGTGAAGAGCACGTCAAACCGCATAGCAGGGCAGGCAGGAAGTGGACCTCCTCGCAGTTACCTCATAGGCTCCAACGTAGAAGGCTAAGAGGGGAGTCGAGGAGAAAGTTTTTCACCCAGAGGGTGGTGGGAGTCTGGAACTCACAGCCTGAAAGGGTGGTTGAGTCAGAAACTCTCGTAACATTTAAGAAGTATTTAGATATTCACTTGTGTTGCCATAGCCTCCAGGGCTATGGGCCAAGTGCTGGAAAATGGGATGAGTGTAGTCAGATCTTTGTTAACTGGTTTGGACATGATGGGCTGAATGGACTCCTTCTGTGCTGTAAATGTCTATGAGTCCATGAATCTAACGTGAAAGCGCCACATTGAGAAGGCACCTGGACAGCTCTGCGGAGTTGTTGTGATTTGGAACGTGCTGCCTTAAAGGGCAGTGGAAGCAGATTCAATAGGGACTTTCCAAAGAGAACTGGATAAAGGCTTCAAGGGTGAATTCTGAACTGTTGAAAGATCACAGACCTGAAATGTTAACCCTGTTTCTCTCTCCACAGATGCTGCCAGACCTGCTGAGTATTTCCAGCATTTTCTGTTTTTAGTTCAGATTTCCAGCATCTGTTGTACTTTGTTGCTCTCTCGAATAGGCTGGAGATTTTTTTTCAGTATCTATCCTATCAAGCCCATTTCAGAATCTTGTGTGTTTCAATGCGATCACCTCTCATTTTTCGAAACTCCAGAGAATATGGACTCAATTTACTCAGCCTCTCATCACAGGGACATAGAACATAGAAACAGAAGTAGGCCATTCAGCCCATCGAGCCTGCTCCGCCATTCAATTAGATCATGAGTAATCATTCACCTCAATGCCACTTTCCTGCATCATCCCCATACCCCTTGAGGTCATCGGCCTCCAGAAATCTATCTTAAATATGCTCAATGACTGAGCTTCCACAACCCTCTGGGGTAAAGAATTCCAAGGATTCAACACCCTCTGAGTGAAGAAATTCCTCCTCATCTCAGTCTTAAAAGGCCTGCCCATTATTCTGAGACTGTGTCCCCTGGTTCTAGACTCACCAGCCAGAGGAAACATTCTATCCACATCTACCCTGTCACACCCTGGATTAATTTTGTAAGTTTCAATGAGATCACCTCTCATTTTTCGAAAATTGAAAGATTACAGGCCCAGTTTCCTTAATCTCTCCTCATAAAACAATCCTGCCACCCCAGGGATTAGTCTGGTGAATCTTCGTTGCTCTCCCTCTGTGGCAAATGCATCCTTCCCCAGATAAGGAGACCAAAACTGTGCTCAATACTCTAGATGTGGTCTCACCAAGGCTCGGTATAGATTTTAATATATTCAATCGGGAATTCAGGAGAAACTTCTCTGCCCAGAGAGTGATGAGAATGTGGAACTCGCTACCACAGGGAGTGGTAGAGGTGAATAGCATAGATACATTTAGGGGGAAGCTGGATAAACACATGCAGGAGAAAGGAATAGAAGGATATGCTGATGGGGTGAGATGAAGAGGATGGGAGGAGTCTCGTGCGGAGCATAAACACCAGCCTGGACCAGTTGGGCTGAATGGCCTAATTTCTGGGCTGTACATTCTATGTAACTCTAAGTAACATGTGTATGGTGCTGTGCAGCATAATAAGAATAATATCTTCACTATGTTGCAATTGCCCATGTGTGATATTCTCAGTTTTCAGGAAAATCTTTTGAAATTTCATTTAAAATTCCCAAAGTTTTCTAACTCACTAAATATAATGGGCTTTAAAAGCTTGGGGTGAATTGGAAACTCCAATATATTCAGGGAATGATTTTTGCTGCCCTTTATAGATTTTTAGTGAGTTTTAACTGTGGGATTAACAGTGCAGGGTACAGGGAAAAGGCAGGGTAATGGCACGAGTTCATAATGCTTGTTTGGAGAGCCAGTGTAGACATAATGGGCTGAATGGCCTCCTTCTGTGCCATTAAAATTCATGATCCTGTGAATTAAGACTCTGATCAAATGCAAAAACGTTGACTATTTTATACAAAATAGCAAACACTGCTCGAGCTGCACACTCAGATCATAGAAATATTAAATAATTCTGAGACATCTGCAGAAAATAGAACTTTGTACTTTATTGCAGGAATTCACCAAGGCTCCTGAGACAACATCTTCCAAACCCACACCCTCTACCATCTAGAAGGACAAGGGCAGCAGACACATGGGAATATCACCACCTGGAAGTTTCCCTCCAAGCCACTCACCATCCTGACTTGGAAATATATCGCCGTTCCTTCACTGTTGCTGGGTCAAAATCCTGGAACTCCCTCCCTAACAGCACTGTGGGTGTACCTACACCACAGGGACTGCAGCGGTTCAAGAAGGCAGCTCACCGCCACCTTCTCAAGGACAGCTAGGGATGGGCAATAAATGCTGGCCCAGCCAGTGAAGCCCACATCCCGTGAATGAATATAAAAAAAAGAGGGCCCTTTTGAAATGTATTTAAATAGCTAGGGTTTATTGTCCCCAGTTTTCCCATTCTCTGTAACATCTTCTGGTCCCATACCGTCCAAGGTACCTGCACTCCTTCAAACCTGGCCTCATGTGCAGAATGGATGTCCCCACCATCTGCTGGTGGTAAGACACCCAGAGTGAGGAAGGACATCTACATAGAGCGGGTAAGGGCATCTACATAGAGTGGTAAAATAGCCAATGTTGTGCAAAAAATGGCCTCCCCTTTTTTTATTGCCCTACCATTGGCAGCTGTGCCTTCAGCTGCCTGGGCCCTAAGCTCTGGAATTCCCTCCCCAAACATCTCCACCTCTCTCTCTCTCTCTCTCTCCTGCTTTAGGGTGCTCCTTAAAATCTACCTTGCTTTTGTTCACCTGTCCTAATATCTCCAAATGCTGTTTTCTGTCACCAAATCTGATTGATAATTGCTCATGTGAAGCACTTTGGGGTGTTTTACCATGTTCAAGGTGCCATATAAATGCTAGTTGCTGTCATTATTATCAATAAGAAGATATTTTAGCTCAGAGAAAGACTGATTACCTCAAACTGAAGGGCTTCATTGGATGCAATCAGGGCTTGAATAGCTTCATTGATGTCCACATGTCTCTGCACAACAGATAGTAAAGGACAAAGAGAGCAATGGATACCATCAGTAGAGCCACAACTTTGCTGCACTTTCTGCTCAACGGACTTAATGGAGGTTAGTGCCGTGGATTGGAACAGCTTCCAACTCAACCATCCAGTGTTAACATCAAGCACTTGCAGGCCAGGTCCACCATGATTAGATGCAAAGTCCCATTAACTCCAGCTTAACCATGGGCCTCAAATTCAATGTAAAATAGTCACTAATAAATGCACCAGGGACACCTTCTTTACGCAGAGAGTGGTGACAATGTGAAACTGGTTAATACAGTGGGTCGTTGAGGAGAATAACATAGACACATTTAAGGGGAATTAGATAAACACATGAGACAGAAAGGAAGAGAGGGGGAGGGGGTGGCATAGGGGTAACATCACTGGACTAATACTCCAGAGACCCAGGGTAATGCTCTGGGGACAGCAGCTGGTGGATTTTAAATTGGAGTGAGAGCAGAAACACTAGCACAGTTGGTTAGTTTTTCTGTGGTGCATGTTCTATCTAATTCTATGTAAAGACTATTGCATCAATGTGACATCTTTCCATGATCCACTCTCCCAGCAGTGGGCGGAGCTGGAAAATCCCGGCCTTTGTTCCTGTAGGATTTCGGTCAACCATCCAGAAATACGGGCGAAAATGTGACTGGGAAATAAACTGGCCATTTCCCTCATGGACAATAATTGGTTATAGTTGTCTGTGGTTCAGATCAGCAATCATCTATCGAATGGTGTTCTAGCTATCTTCAAATTGAGGAAAATATTGATTCCTTTCCTCAAAGGGTGAACAAAGACCTTCAAGATGCAGGTTTAAAATGAGATAGCATGCTGACTTTAACGCAGAGCTGAGGAATGTGTATTGAATATTGCTTACCAATGGACCAGGTACCCCAGGAGGACCCTGTAATAAAACAGTGACCTTTATTATAACCATCCATTTCTACCTAAGCCTGGTTTTAAAAAAAAAATGAACAAAACAATTTAAAAACATCTACTCACGGGTGGTCCAGGTTGTCCTTGTGGTCCTTCAGGCCCCTAGCAAAGAATCAAAGCATTACAAGTCATTACCGAACATTGCAAATCATTGCAGAACAATACAAATCATTGCAGAACATTATAAATCATTGCAGAACTGAATAAGACTTTCTTTTTATGGATGAACATATGAACAAGGAGCAGATGTAGGCCATTCAGCCCCTCGAGCCTGCTCCGCCATTTGATAAGATCATGGCTGATCTGATAGTAACCTGAAATCTGCATCCCACCTGCCCCCAATAACCTATCACCCCCTTGCTTACCAAGAATCTATCCACCTCTGCTTTAAAAATATTCAAAGACTCTGCTTCCACTGCCTTTTCAGGAAGAGAGTTCCAAAGACTCACTCTGAGTGAAAACATTTCGTCTCATCTCCATTTTAAATGAGCGACCCCTTATTTTTAAACAGTGACCCCTAGGAGAATATTCCTCTCCACGTCCACCCTTTCAAGACCCCTCAGGACCTTAATTACTTCTTTTACAAAGAATTACATCGAAGTTCCAGCACAGTAACAGTCCATTCAGCCCAGCTGGTCGGTGCTGGTGTTAATGCTGCACCCGAGCCTCCTCCCACCATGGTATCCTTCTATTCCTTTCTCTCTCATGTGTTTATCCAGCTCCCCCTTAAATGTAATTATCCCATCCACCTCACTCCCTGTGGTAGTGAGTTCCTCATTCTCACCAGCCTCTGGGTAAAGAGGTTTCTACCAAATTCCCAGTTGGATTTACTGGTGGTGACCTTACAATGATGACCTCTATTCAGTTAACAAGTCTTTTATTCAGCAGTCGATTAAGGAATTTGCATTCAACTGTTTTCATTGAAAAGGGATGGTGAAAATATATAGCACCCCTCTGAAAAATGACTCTTTCTGAAATCTTGTCCTGACAGGACCATCTGCAATAGCACATTGAATTATTTGCAAATTGAAGTTTAAGAAAAGACATGAACATAACATGACATGTCAAGATTGTTGTTTTTGACACAAAATCCCCAGGATCTAAAATGTAATCCAACTTACTCTTTGCAAGAAAGGACTTGCGTTTATGGTCACACCGCAAATAGTCTTCGCATCAACTTGCATTTATATAGCACCCTGATAGAGTTTAGAAGAATGAGAGGGGGTCTCATTGAAGTGTATAAAATTCTGACAGGGCTGGACAAACTGGATGCAGGGATGATGTTTCCCCTGGCTGGGGGGGGCTCTAGAACAAGTCTGAGGGTACAGGGTAGGCGATGTAGGACTGAGATGAGGAGAAACTTCTTCACTCCTGAGATGAGGAGAAACTTCTTCACTCAGAGGGTGGTGAACCTGTGGAATCCTCTACCACAGAGGCTGTGGAGGCCAAGTCACTGAATATATTTAAGAAGGAAATAGATAGATTTCTAGGCACCAAGGGCATCAAGGGCTATGGGGAGAGAGCGAGAGTATGACTTTCAGACAGAGGATCAGCCATGATCATATTGAATGGCGGAGCAGGCTCGAGGGGCTGAATGGCCTACTCCTGCTCCTTTTTTCTAAGTTTCTATGTTTATATCGTAAAATGGCCAAAGGTGTTTCACAGGACTGTTTGTCGAGCAGAGTTTGACACAGGGCCATGTAAAGAGATATTGGAACACATGACCAAAAGCTTGGTGAAAGAGGTAGGCTTTAGGAAGGTTCTTAAAGAAGGAGAGAGAGGGAGAGAGATTTAGGGAGGAAATCCTATAGTTTAGGACCCAAGCAGCTGAAGGCACAGCAGCCTATGGTGGTGATTAAAATTGGGGATGCACAAGAGGCCAGAATTAAGAGGCACAGAGATCTCGGAGAGCTGGAGGAGATTACAAAGATATGAAGGGGTGAGGCCATGGAGGGATTTGGAAACAAGAATGAGGATGTTATGTTGGAACATGACTGTAGAACCTTCCGGGCAGCAGGACTGAGAAGCTCTCCAGGCTGAAGAATCACGCTTGTGGGAAAGGGGAGTGAGGAAGAAAGTAACTCCATCCCTTAAGGCACAGATTCTGCACATTGCAGGGAGGTGAAGAAATCTTGGGTCAGAGTTGTAGGTGCAATAAGTCCTGCCTGAGTTCCTATCATCATGCCTGGGAATTGGAGTACACTCCGGACACAGAAAGGAGGGAAATCGATCCTTGAATCAGAATGGATAGCATTGGTTTAGGGTTCTCTTTTTATTCTTTCACAGGCTGTGGGTATCACTGTCAAGACCAGCTTTTAGGTTTTTGGTTTTCAGGTTTGCTTTGTCCGGCGGATGTGAGCTGCGCCCTTGATACTAACACGTTAGTTGGTGCTTGAAACCATACAGGCAGAGAGACCGATTGACTGAACAAACACTGGTGGTTTATTGGAACTAAGAACAGAGCACCGACACATTATGTGCTTCTTCAATCACCTCCAGCTCTTAGACTTATAGTTACCAAAGTATGGCGATTGGTCAATTCAGTCACATGACCAATTAACTACATTCCCTTAAAGGTACATTGCACTCCACTTTATCACACCAGCATTTGTTGCTCATCCCTAATTGCCTTTGCTAGGGCATTTAAGAGTCAGCCACATTGCTGTGGGTCTGGAGTCACATGTAGGCCAGACCAGGTAAGGACAGCAGATTTCCTTCCCTGAAGGGCACTAGTGAACCTGATGAGCTTTTGTAACAATCGAAGATAGTTTCATGATCACCATTACAGAGTAGCTTTATATTCCAGATTCATTGATTGAATCTTAGTTCCACCAGCTGCCATGATGGGATTTGAACCCATGTCCTCAGAACATTACCCTGGGCCTCTGGATTACTCGTCCAGCAACATTGCCACTAAAGCCACCCTCTCCAGCTCAGTCTTCCAAGCACCCGTATAAATTTCAGTATATTGTGAAATAACAATGAAATTTGTTTTATCCAGTCATCAGTCACCCTGATAGTACACTAGTTTGTAAGGTATAACTCCCCTCCCATTCTACGATACTGTGCCCCGGGAGTATAATAATACTCAGTTTTTATCGGTTCAGACTGTTTTGATTGGTCAATTCGAGGGTTGCATTGGTTGGTGGGTTGATCTGATGGGCGGTGCCTGGCACACGCAGAGACACATGGGACATGCGGACAACTGGAGTGCTTGATGTAGGTGTGGCTGCCAACGGTTTGTGATTATGGTGGTAGCGACAGAGTAGCGGGGTGGGTGGAGAATAAATACAGCGGAAGTTAGGGGAGCTAATCAACAAGGTTACTCTTGCTGGAGAGATTGTTTCCATGAGCGCTGGGATATAATTGGTGGAACAGATGAGATGGTAAGAGTGGGATTGGGAAGGCCTGGGAAAGGGGGAGGTGCCATTGGGGGGCGGTGGGGGGGGTTGTGGTGGATGAGATGATGAAATTGATTAAGTGTGGCAAAATGGCAGGGACAATTATTTGATACAACTCATTACTCGAAAGCTCTTCTTTGTGTCAAACAGAAGATTCACCTGGTTTGAATGGAAACATTTTTACAGAGATGTCCCATGAATTCAAAGAATACATCAGTATCAATCCTATAAGCGAAGAAAATGATAACAGTCTATACTCTCCAGAGTTTCTACACAGTCTAACTCCAATGGGCAGGCCACTACACAAACCTGGACTCAGGGAAGGGGCAGTTATAAGGTGCTACGAAGCTTGAATCCTAAACAAGGACTTTGTCATGGAAAAGGGTTGGTATTTTGGAAGCTTTAATGATCAATGTTGGAATTATAACCGGCAGGTTTCAAGGAAATAGGACGTTTATTCTCGGACAATGTTGAGCCTTTGAAATGTAAACCTGCCTTTTCATCTCAGCGGAGAACAGCTCCCAATTAATTTTACATATTCTATGAATATAAACAAGTCACAAGGCCAGGCTCTTGAGAGAATTTGCATTTCTATTCCTAGGCCTGTTTTTACACATGGGGGAGAATTTTCTCCCTGTCAGGGGGGCTGAGTGGGAGCGAGAGCGAGAGCGGGAGTGAGAGCGGGGGCATGCACAGCACGCATGTGAAAGAGCACAGACCTCTCCCTTAGACACGGAGCTGCCTCAGGGAGTTAAATTTCATTCTCAAAAAGTCAATAAAAGATTCTTAAAAATTATTCGGACATGTCCCCTCGTGTGACAGTGTCACGTGAGCTGGGGCATGTCTAAGAATTTTATTAAAATTTTTTATTAAAGTTTAAAAGCCTTCATGAAACCTCATCCTGCCCGTGGATGAGGTTTCATGATAAATGCAAAGGCCGCCTGGGCTCTGTTAATTCTTTTAATTGATATTTAAATGGCCTTAATAGGCCTTTGACAGTTCGGTGGGTGAGCAGCCAACTCCTGTGCGCTCCAGCCGAACTGAAGATCAGAATGATGCGCAGTGACATGTGGACACCCGCTTGACATCACCACGCGTCATTTTATATGTTAGTGAGTGAGGTCCTGCCCCCACACACCGACCAGAAGATTCAGGCCATGGACAACTTGATGTAGATTTTTCCAAAGGGTGAAGTTTTGATTCTGTTTACATCTTTGGTGAGAGAATAACTAGAAATCTGGTATTCAAAGAAGTACTGTTGCAATGAAGATATTAATTTGACCACAAATGTTCTATTTGTAGTAGAATGCAGAAAGAAATCTTACCCTGCTCACCACACTTTAGATAATCAGGCAGTGAAGGATAGAACCAGATTCTAGACTTTCCACACTTTCAAGGTTTTATTTTGAGATATATATTACATGCATGCAACTCCAAACCCAACAACCACAGTTTCAACCTGCTCCTACGAGCTCATCCAGAGCGCAAGCGAATCCTTAATCATTTGAACACAACTAAACACCCAAATTAATAAATTATACAATTAACACTCTGGAATATTGCTGAAGGAGAGGCATGTTGTGGAAGCTTCTCATTTTGCACTTATCAGGATAAACACAGGACAAAAACCTTTGGCAACGTGTCTCTCTTTTCAACAATAATCAATGAACACTCTGTGGTGTCTCATTTAATTCCACCTTCAGCTCAGTTTGATGTAGAAGTCAACAGCCCACAGGATGGGATGGAAACCATATTCTCCCCTTATCAGACCTTTCCAGGCTCCTGTAGGATAATTACCATTAAAATGTAAAAACAAAAAAACTGCGGATGCTGGAAATCCAAAACAAAAACAGAATTACCTGGAAAAACTCAGCAGGTCTGGCAGCATCGGCGGAGAAGAAAAGAGTTGACGTTTCGAGTCCTCATGACCCTTCGACAGAACTAGTTCTGTCGAAGGGTCATGAGGACTCGAAACGTCAACTCTTTTCTTCTCCGCCGATGCTGCCAGACCATTAAAATGTGTCTAGTTAAACCTGCCCCAGCTAAAGTTAAAAAAAACTCAAAGCAGAAGTTTGGTATAACTTTTTTGTTTCAAGAAAAAAGTTTGTTAACGGTTGTGTGATTCACAGCTTTCTCATTCAGAGGTCATCAATATTTTATGAGCAGGTCAAAAACTTTTCATCCTGTAAGCATCAGGTTTCCTTTAGAGTGTTTGAACCACCCATCTGCTTCTTGTCATGTTCCACAGCTATAGTCCATAACATGCTCAGCATGAATATTGTTAAGTAGAGCTGCAAGACGGTCATAAACCAGCAGAATCCTCTCTGTTTATTCTTGAAATATAACTCACTACCACAGGGAGTAATTGAAGTGAACAGTGCGCACACATTTAAGAGGAAGCTAGATAAGCACATGTCGGCAAAGGAATAGAAGGGTATGCTGATAGGGTGAGAGGAAGAGGGCAGGAGACTCATGTCAAAACAGCTGAATTGTCGTAAAAACCCATCTGGTTCGCTAATGCCCTTTAGGGAAGGAAATCTGCTGTCCTTACCTGGTCTGGCCTACATGTGACCCCAGACCCACAGCAATCTGGTTGACGCTTAACTGCCCACTGAAATGGCCTAGTAAGACACTCATTTGTATTTAAGGCAGCTCGCCACCACCTTCTCAAGGGCAATTATGGAATGGGCAATAAATTCTGGTCTTGCCAGTGATGCCCACATCTTGCGAATGAATAGTTTTAGGGACTTTGCTGTGCAACATTTAATAGCCCTGTTTGGCTACAAACCTCATAGGGTTACCTAAGGCCAACAACACAGAAATAAGCCTTTCAGCCCAACTGTTTTATGCTGACACTTTTGCTCCAAATGAGCCTCCTCCCACATTATTTGAGGACTCTGGGTCTATACTCGATGGAGTTTAGAAGGATGAAGGGGGATCTGATTGAAACTTACAGAATACTGAAAGGCCTGGATAGAGTAGACGTGGGGAAGATGTTTCCATTAGTAGGAGAGACTAGGACCCGAGGGCACAGCCTCAGAGTAAAGGGAAGACCTTTTAGAACAGAGATGAGGAGAAACCTCTTTAGCCAGAGAGTGGTGGATCTATGGAATTCATTGCCACAGAAGGCTGTGGAGGCCAGGTCATTGAGTGTATTTAAGATCGAGATAGATAGGTTCTTGATTGATAAGGGGATCAAAGGTTACGGGGAGAAGGCGGGAGAATGGGGTTGAGAAACTTATCAGCCATGATTGAATGGTGGAGCAGACTCGATGGGCCGAATGGCCTAACTTCTGCTCCTATGTCTTATGGTCTTATGGTCTTATTTCATCTCACCTGATCAGCACATTACGTAGCATTACACAGAGTTTACAGCACAAAAAGAGGCCATTCACCTCAGCTGGTCCATGCTGGTGTTTATACTCCACACAATCTTCATACCAAACTTCTTAAACTGTACCAAACATGAAGACTTATTTACACAGTGACATTTGTCATGCCAACAATCAGACAACTCCATTCTTAATAAGATTTCTAAATTCCCGTCAATGTGTTGCTGAAGAGAGTTTAGTGGTATAACAATCAGCTGTTTATTAAATGGCCTTACCATTGCTCCTCTGCTGCCCTTCACACCTTTTGGACCCTATGGAGGCAAAGAAAAAAATAACACACATCAACTGAGAAATAATTATGTCCGGAGGCTTGGCGGCCTCAGATGCTTGACCTTTGGTGGTTCAGATATTGTAGAATGATACACAAAAGGAGGCCATTTGGTCTATCACGTCTATACTGGCTCTTTGAAAGAGCTATCCAATTAATCCCATGTTCTTTTGCTATAGCCCTGCAAAATATTTCTCTTCAAGTTATTAGTTTCAGGCAGCGCATTCCAGACCACAACAACTCGCTGCGTTAAAAAAATTCAACTCATCGCCTACCCACCACCCCCACCCCAGTTCTTTTTGCCAATTATTTTAAATGTGTTATCTGGTTACTGACCCTCCCGCCAGTAATCGTGTCCCCAACAGACACATGGGAACACCACCACCTGGAAGTTCCCCTCCAGGTCATTAACCATCCTGACTTGGAAATATATCGGCCATCCCTTCACTGTCACTGGGTCAAAATCCTGGAACTCCCTCCCTAACAGCACTGTGGGTGTAGCTACACCACATGGGACTGCAGCGGCTCAAGAAGGCAGCTCACCACCACCTTCTCAAAGAGCAATTAGGGATGGGCAATAAATGCTGGGCCCAGCCAGCGGCGCCCACATCCCATGAATGAATGAATATAAAAGTTTCTCTTTGCTTACTCTGTCAAAACCCCTCATGATTTTGAACACCTCTAGTAAATCTCTTTCCTAACCTTCTCTGCTATAAGGAAGCCAATCCCAGCAACACATCCAGACCATAAAAACTTGCTGTGGAACGCCTCTTATTCTTTTGCCAGTTGAAGTAAGCAGTGAGAAGGGATGCACTTTAAAAGTAAAGAAAGGAAACTTTCAAACTAACATCGATGAGTTTTTTAATATTAAGATCAATCAAGAAACAGAAGGACAGAGGTTTGGAGGTTAAAGACATGGAATTATTTAAGAAACAATTTGATGCTTTAGGATCTTTCAAAGTGGATGAATTAAGGTTAGCTGGATGGCCTCTCTCAGGCAAATTGGATTACAGCCAATATTGCCGATGTTCTGGTTAGATTGGCATGGCAAGGATGATGGGTAGATAATCAGGGGAGATGGTGGTGTGATGGTAATGTCACTGGACGAGTAATCCAGAGATCCGGGCTAATGCTTTGGAAACAAGGGTTGAAATCCTACTATGGCAGCTGGTGGAATTTGAATTCAAGTAAAAATCTGCAATTGAAAAGCTAGGCTCAGTAATGATGACCATGAGATCATTGGTGGTTGTAGTAAGAACCTATCCGGGTCACTAATATCCTTTTGGGAAGGAAATCTGCCATCCTTACCTGATCTGGCCTACACGTGACTCCAGGTCAACAGTAGTGGGGTTGACTCTTAACTGCCCTCTGAAATGACCTAGCAGGCCACTCAGTTCAAGGGCAATTAGGGATGGGCAACAAATGCTGGCCTTGCCAGCGAGGCCCATGAATGAATAAAAAACAAAGATGTCATGGCCTATTAAAGATGTTTATGATGAAGGAGACAGATACTTACAGGTTTCCCAGTAGGACCAATAATTCCAGTGGGTCCAAACGGTCCAGTGTCCCCCTTTACATAAAAAAAACCAAGAAAATTGAAATGAATATCCGAGCAGGAAAAACACCTTTGGGTGTTTAAAGGTTACATGCTGCTTTGCAATTATTTTCCCCCGATAAGCTATAGCCCGACGGGAGAGTTAGTGGATAATGGATGTCCAACTTGAAGCAACATATCACCATGGTTCAATCACCCTGGTTTCCTCTCTCCCTATCCCCCCCCCGTTAGAAAGTTACTTTCTCTTGTGTTGTTTTCCCTCGGCAAAGCATCAGTTTGAAACTGACACTGGACAAGTGATGCGTTCCAAGAAGACGACCAATTGCTGCTCGGGATTAGTCAAGAGGAGGGGCCTGATGACACTCTGCAAATGGAAGACGTAAAAAAATAGGAGCAGCTGGAGACCTTATGGCCCCTCGAACCTGCTCCGCCAAAATTGAACAAATAAAAGAGTTTACTTACGAATGATCCAATAGGGCCTTTTGGACCTTGAATTCCTTTTTTACCAATATCTCCAATTGGACCCTACCAAAATAAAACAAAACATCGACTTTCATTAAAATAAAAGCAAAATACTGCGGACGCTGGAAATCTGAAACAAAAACGGAAAACGCTGGGAAAACTCAGCAGGTCTGGCAGCCTCTGTGGAGAGAGAGAATCCAAGTTAAATTTTCGGTTCCATATGAAGAAGAGTCATACGGACTAGAGACATTAACTCTGCCTCTCTCTCCACAGAGGCTGCCAGCCCTGCTGAGTTTTCCCAGCGTTTTCTGTCTTTGCATCGATTTTAATGGCACGCGCCCTTTATTCTCTCTTCAGTGCCGAACACACCATCAGCTGCTGTGTTGTGACATGTCGTTCTGAAACCAACCACTGCTGAAATCATTGGTGCCATCTTGAGCTGTAGGGCCGGGATTTTCCTGTCCCACCGTGGTGGACGTGTGCCGGCCCAGCTTTTGGCGGGACCGGATGATCCCCCGGGGCAAGTTGGGCCGGGAATTCCCACCCTAGGATTTACTATTTCCCAATTTTCTATATCACACCCTTAACCATGGCAAGCCTGCTTTGTGTTGATTAAGGGAAGAGCTGTTGTTGGCTGGGCTTGGCTCCCTCTTCCTCCAGAATCACAGGCAGCCTCTCCCAGGACAGGTCAGTCTATCTTTACTGTCAACACCACCCTGAGAATATCATCCTATCTCACATTCAGCCTCCCTGTTAAACCAGCCTGACAATTCCAGTCTGCTAAAGACTCTACAGTGTAGCCGCAAACTGGAGCTGGTGAGGTGGGTGGGTGGATGGGGGAGTTTAGTCATCTATCCAAAAACAAGGGGTTGGGAGAGGCCCTGAATGGAGCTTATCTAAATATCGCCGGTGAATAGTAGGCATTAAATAGACAGTTGCAGGAGCGGAAGAAAATGTTTATCTCCCACACTGGACTGGCTGCCATGCTGGACTGGGGGAGGTGGAGGAGGAATGAGCTGGGTGATGGGGTGAGGCTGGGGGAAGTTGGCAAGCAAATCCCAATGGCGGTTAGCGGGGAGAGGGGTCAAGAAGAACTCTGGAGTGACTTGAAGTCCCAGGGAGTCAGTGCTTCTCCTTGTCCATCAACAAATCTCTCAAAAAAATCTTTAGAGTGAGAACTGCTGGAGGATGGACCTATCGAGCGGCCGATGGCAAGAGAGCGGAGCAGGGCGATCATCGGTGGGACTTTACATGACAAAACCTCCAGGGATACATCCAACAAGAGTTAGCAACTCCAGGTGGCATTGTGGAGTTGAGTTTGGGTTCATTTACATGCATTGGCATCTCTGAATCAGCTGGTCATGGCTTCAAGGACCACTCGGTAGTCCATTCGCTGCCTGGTACAAAAAGAGGTGCACCAGACTTGTACCTGAAAACTGCAATCAGGGGTGAGCACGACCGGCAATACCCTTGATTTACAATTTTATTTTATTCATTTGCAGGATGTTGGCATCAATGGCAAGACCGGCATTTACTGCCCATCCCAAAATTGCCCTTGAAACTGTGGTCATGAGCCTCTTTCCTGAATCTAACTAAGTCTCTTGCTAGGCCATTCCAGAGGGTAGCAAGAATCAACCACATGGCTGTGGGTCTGGAGTCACATGTAGGCCAGACCAGATAAGGATGGCAGATTTCCTTCCCTACAGGGCATTAGTGACCCAGATGGGTTTCCAAAGCAATCCAGTAACTACATGGTCAGCATCACTCATATCGAATTGTGCTGAATTAACTGAAGTGAAATTCCCTAGCTGCCTTGGTAAAAATTGAACTGATGCTGCCAAATCATTAATTCAGACCTCTGGATTCTAGCTCAATAATAAAGCCAACACGCTATTATATGCCTTTACAGGAGGTGTCAGCTCCACTCGCTAAGAATCCCCTCCAGTACATATCTTAAGCAATGGTTAGGACAATAGAAGCTGCTTTCCAAATACACTCACAGAAATAACACTGGTCGTCAGATCAGCTGCAGTTTCTCTCCGGCTGATGTTAACACTTGCTACAACAATCTTTCTGAACCAGTGACATGATAATCTCGAAAGCTTTCTCCGTGAAAATTCACCCATTTTTTGATCTACATACCTTTGGGCCTTGAAAGCCTGGGAAACCCATCAATCCTCGATCACCAGCTTCCCCCTGGAAAAAAACAAGCACGGTCTTTCATTCGGTTCGGAAATTTTAGATTTCCTTAGTGACGATTTCCACAAAGGCGTACAGTTTGACAAAGCAAGCTTTGAATGAAGCATTTACATGCTGCTGAAGGGTGGATAACCAGAGGACACGGGTTTAATGGTGATTTGGCAAAAGAAGCAGAGGCGGCCTGAGGTAAAACTTCTTTGAGTAACGAGTGGTTAAGACTCGGAACGTGCTGCCTGGTCGAGTGATAAACACAGAATCAATAGCCTTGAAAAGGGGATTGGATGAATATTTAAAGGAGATAAAATTGCAAGGATAGGCGTGAAGATTGGGGCATTGGGACCAACTCGATTGCTCTTTGAAAGAGTTGGCATGGACGTGAAGGGCTGAATGGCCTCCTCTGTACTGTACTTCTGCATGATTCTATGTGTGGTCACTATTAGTGTTGCCAATCCTCCAGGATTGCCCTGTGGTCTCCAGGAATTGGAGACTAACCTCCAGCATGCTGTTACCAGCAAACCAGAGAGAAAAATCATTGGGGCATTAAAAAGAAACACTGATTTTCTTTTATTCATTTAGTTCGAACACATTTGCATATTGATTATAAAAAATATCAGAGGATGAGGGAGAAAAGGCTGTTTGGCTGAGAGTCAATGATTATCCAATCAGAAAGCAGAGAGCCAATTCACTTTCCGATTGGCTGTGGGAAGGTGGGTCACTGCGAGGGTGGAGTGTCAATTCACCAATAGCAAGAATGTGGAGAGGGATGGGCAGGATAAAACCTCCAGGGACAAATCCAACCTGAGCTGGTAACACTAGGTCACATTGTGGAATTGAGCTAGTGCTAGTTACATGTACAACTGCCTCTGAGTTATAAGGTTCTGGGTTCAAGTGCCACTCTAGATCTTCTCCTGTAATCTAGGGCGACACTAAGGCTGGTTAGAGTCCTCCAGGTTCACAGATAAACATCCTTATCCCAGAGGAAGCACATTGCTTGATGGCATTCTTTCAGACTCTGTCATCCATGGGCTCTCCCCAGGGATACACACTGAGATAAGCATTAACTGCTGCTTAAGGACCGAGTATTGTAGACTGCTGCATTCCAAGGTCTGGGACTACATGCTGAGGGACACACTAAAGCTTGGGGTAGTCACAGGGAAGGCCACTGTCTAAGGACCTCTGGCTATTGTACATCAAAGGCCAGAACCCATGTTAAGCCTGCCACCCCACCAGGGCTGGACGCAACAGACAATGTTTGATGTGAAACACAACCTGTCATTGGCAAGTGTAGTGAGGCACCTCGTGCTGTATTGAAAGAAACTGATCTGTATTTCAGTTTATGCTCTGTCAAATTTCAAACATTATGCAATGTACTTTTACAAATTTTATGAATAAATGCATATTTTTGGGAAAAAAAATTCTTTCATCACTTAGCGCCACCAAAAATCCACAATTTTACTGTATATAAATTGGTGCTTTGTTTACGTACACAGCTACTTCATTGGCTCTAACGTTCTTTGGGACATCCCACGGTTGTGAAAGGCGCTACATAAACGTAAGTCTTTCTTCCTGTTACTGATCTGGAACAGGAATTCTGTTTTGAGTGTTCGGGATGGATCAGAGGTGTGGAAGTCAATAGGATCTCTTCTGGAGTAGTTAACACAACATAGGTGACAAATTCAACATGGAACCTGCTATTCTGTATGATTCAGCCTTTGCGGAGGGGGTGAGGAGGTGGGGGTGGGGTTGGGGGTGGGGGTGTGGCAGTGCTGGCCACAATTTCACTGATTAAACATAAACTCTTGGGGAACACTCACACTTTGTCCTTTAGAACCAGGTTCCCCAATGGCTCCTTGATCACCTTGGACTCCAGTGCGACCTCTTTGTTTACCTTGGTATCCAGGTTGACCTGGTAAACCTTTCTCCCCCTGCCGAGATATGAATAGCAGAGAAGATACTGTTAGATAATCAGACAAAGCAATATTAAGTCATTAGGTGGGGTCAGGCTAAGGGAGAAAAGTAAAAAAAAAAGCCTAAATCAGGGCTAATGTTCATGTATGCGAATGCACGGAGTGTGGTCAATAAGATTGGTGAACTACAAAAACAGGTTAACAAATGGAATTATGATATTATTGCTTAAACAGAGACCTGACTCAAAGAGGGCAGAACTGGGTATTAAACATCCCTGGGTACAAGGTGTTTAGGAGAGACAGGAAAGGAAGAAAAGGTCGGTGGGGGGTGCGGGGTGGGGGCGGGGGGGGTAGTGTCAATACTGATTAAAGATGGCATTGCAGTATTGGAGAGAAAGGACGTTCTAGAATCTCTCTGACTAGAGATAAGGAATAAAAAAGGTGCAATAACACTGGTACATTCTCCATGGCAATGCTTCTACAAATTACAGTCCATTTGTCAACCAATCAGCACTCTCTTCACATGCAGTATAAATTGTTGTTTTGCTCTTATATTGGTATTCTTGCAATGTGTCCTGATGAGTGCAAGGTGAAAAGCTTTGATATGTCTCTTTTTACAGCAATGTCATAATCTTGCACAGCTCCATCAAATCTTCCCTCAATCTCCTTTGCTACAAGGAGAACAGCCCCAGCTTCTCCAACCTAACCTTATAACTGATATCTTCCATCCATGGAACCTCTGCATCCTCTCAAGGACCTTCGTCAGAATGATTCCGGGGGTGAACGTTGGCGATATGCAAGAAGTCAGGATTAGAGGAACCCGGGAGATCTCGGCGGGGGGGTTTACATCAAAGGTTGAAAGATATAGCACGATGTTGCTCCTTAAATGTGCCAAAATGATAACATTTTTGAGATTGAATTACCTTTGGTCCTTGTTGTCCTCTGTCACCCACCACACCAGGTTCTCCAGGAGCGCCCTGTAGTCCAGGATTACCAGCCAGTCCAACTAATCCAGGATTTCCCAGATCACCCTGCAGTAAGTATATCAACTCATGAAACATTCATTCGAACTGGGGAAGCACTGATTGCCCAAAAGAACAGAGTTAAACACAGGGAGTGTGCATTTCTGAAAAGGAAATATTTCCTGGTCGTTTCCTGAAACAACGTGGATATGTTGGATGGAGTTTTTCCCTTCCCACCCCCAACACTGCAATAATCCAAACATAATGGAAGAGTGAAACAGTTTGTATTTCATCTTGGTTGTTGCCTTTTCCTGTTTAAACAAACGGAGATGTTCGGCTGCCCCAGTGTCATTAAACAGAGCAACTTAAGGGAAGTTCCTCCTTTGCAGAAGGGAATAATTAATAAAGAAATTAACCACAAAATCACAACACAGAAATAATGGACCGGATTTTGTGGATCAGCAGCGAAGGAGTGACTGCTGGGTTTAATAGTCAGAGGTAAAAGAGTCCAACAGGAAAAAGATATTTTTTTAGAAGTCTCCAGTACTAGCTAGCCTCTGAAGGAATGAGACTCCACATTTTTAAAATGAAATTTTCAGGGCCAGAGTCAGCAATAGTTTCCACTTGTCATTTGAAATTCACATCTTCCTGAGTGCATCAGCCCTAACATTTTGTGATGTCTTCACTGGGGAACTAGTGAGTTAAGTATCTCATTTCATGCCATTGTATGTGTTTTAATGCTGAGAATATCAGCAAAGTTCTGGTGCAGTACATATTGTGGGGTAACTCAGGGTAACTCAATAACTTCCAGATTTCTGCTCTAAATGCTCATGTGCAGACTCCAGCAGTTGCTATGCAATTTAGTCTATTCTAACAGTGAAAGCTCCAAGCCTCATTGTTACAATTATCACAAAATCCAGCCATTGAGGTTCCGACTCTGATCCACAAATGTGCTCCAGTCCCACTGGTGCACGCTAGTTGTGGGAGACAATGTACAGGTGGACATCGCGTGCTCCCTCTCCAGGGCCTTGTGGGCTTGGACATTTACACAAAAGAGTTGCAGGAAGTCAGAATGACCACTACACTGGGCCACACCCAACCTGGACCTGTGGATGTCTTGTTGGTTTCTTTGCTGAGGTTATTCTATTGTTCAACATGATACCCTATACTCCTCCCTGCCTCCACCCCATGTTTAATCTAAGCAAATCCACAGTCTCATACTTTAATTGCTGATTGGTGCACACTACAATTACTTACAATTAGGAACATAGGGACAGGAGGAGGCCATTCAGCCCCTTAAGCCTGTTCCACTGGTAAATGAGATTACGGTTTATCCGAATCTTGACTCCACCTTGGCTCTATGTCCCTATTAGCTCGTCTCACAAAAATGGACTGATTGCAGATTTAAATTATTAATTCAAGTAGCATTTACTGCTCTTTGTGGGAGAGAGCTCCACACTCCGACCACCCTTTGTGTGATTAACTGATTCCTAACTTCCCTCCTGAATGACCTGGTTCTGGTGTTAGGGTTATGTCTTCCTATCTTGGACTCCTCCCACCAGTAGAAAAAGATTCTCTCTAACTACACCATCAATTTCTTTCCAAAACATTAAAAACCTCAATCAAGTCACCCCTTAATCTTCTATATCCCAGAATACAAACCTAGTGTCTGTAGTCTCCCCTTGTAACTTAACACCTGGAGCCCTGGTAATATTTTGGTAAATCTGTTCTGAATTTTTTTCCTGGTTAATAGATCTTTTGTAAGATGCAGTGTCCAGACTGTACACAGTACTCTGTTATCTTTAAAACCAATCGGAATCACTGGTGAAAGCAGAATGAGCATCGATTTAATGGCTTATTCATTGAGAAACAGTGCACAGAATTCCCTGTGTTTGTCAGTTATGTGATCTTAAGGTAATTTATTAATCCCTACATCATCAAATAATGATGGCCGACAAAATGCTGGGATGCAAATCTCTGCGTCATAAATATTCTTGTCTGTTCTTGACCTCAACTGCCTGAAATTGAAACAATCATCGATCAGCCATGATCTGTTTGAATGGAGGAGCAGGTTCGATGGGCTGCAATGGCCTCCTTGTGCTCCTATGTTCCTATCTATACATCCGTCCAATAATTGTAAGAGGAATAAGGATCAAAGGGGAAAACAAATCCAAAGTCACTAATAAATCCAAGAGGGAATTCGGGAGGAGCTCCTTTACCGAGAGAGTGGTGAGGATATGGAACGTGCCCCCACAAGGAGTGGTTGGGGTGAATAGTATAGATACATTGAAGGGGAAGTTGGGTAAGCACGGGGTGGGGGTGGGGGAGGGGGGGAGAGGAATAGAAGGATAAGCTGAATGGGAGAGATGAAGAGGAGCGAGAGGCAGCACAAACCAGTTGGGCAAGCTGGGCCGTTTCTGTGCTGTAAATTCTATGGCCTGGGCTTTTGCTCCCAAGTCAAGTGGTGGGAGTCAGGAAATTTCCTGGCTCACCACGCCTCAGGAAAAAGCGCCCTGGATGCTGGACCTTCGTTCCGGGGGCTCGCAGATGCAGGATGGGGAATGCGTGGCTGCTCCCAGACACGGACCACAGGGACTGCCGAGTGCCAAGACCCGCCTTGGTTCTCAGTTATTTTCTTAAACATTAGGCCCTGTGAAGCATTAGCCCTCACCCCTCACACCCCCCTTCATCCCAACCTATTTCCCATGCTCCATACGTGCCAACCCCGGCTACCCTTAATGGCCCCTCAGGCCCTTCATGTCAACGCATTGACCCCACTGATCCCCGCTAGTCCCTATCCCAACTTAGTGCCAAGTCATGCCAACCCATGACACCACACCCGCCATGCTTTGCCCTTACGGCCTCCCATGCCAACACAATCAGTATCCACCATGGGCAGACAACAGGAGCCGTGTTGAGATGAAATAAAATAAAGTTCTAAATACCTATTACAGACTTCAAAAAACACTCTAATTCATGTAAGCCCATTCGGTACATTTAAACCCCCTCAAGTACTTAACCCCTTTTAAAAACAGGCAGTTATATTTATCATCCCACATCAACGGTAATTAAACCTTTAATAACCTTCAAGATGCCAATCATACTGTGAATTTAGAATCCCGTACTGTGATGATAGGTTGTGGAAAGCAGTCAAACTATTAATAATGATAGAATGGTAGCCTTTTGGGTTATGTCAACAAACAGCTATTGTAACTGCTGGCGCAGATTTTTTTCAACTCTCACTGGCACAGGCAGCTTTTTAAAAAATTTTTTTAAAGGGTTGGAGATTGAAACAACTTGATAGCCTAAGTTTTTTAAAACTCTCGCTTATACAGATGGGCTGTTTTTTTATTCAATACTTAATGGGCTGGGGATTTAAATAAACTCACAGCTTGACAGTTCTACAAAACTTATGCGCTCTTTAAAAGCATGTATGACTCACTAAAGATTCATAATTCCCGCACTGTGGGATACACTGTGGTCAACACTGAGTTCAAATGGCACCTGTTGAGCTTGAATTTCCCATGTGTGCGTGTCACATTCAGCCCCCTTTCCCTCACTGACAAAACTGGGATGAGTTGGAAATGGGGGCGGGACTGCTGGGTCCAAATCTCACCCGCTGTTTTGGAAGGTCTGTGGTGTCTCCGCGAATCCCCGAACAGCTGGGCCACAATGCAACTGTTTTGCAAAAAGCCCTTCATGTCAAAAAAAAATCAGGAAAAGTTTAATCAGAATTATAATGCCATCTGCATGTGAAACAATGTTATGCATTTTTACACCAGCAGAGGTCATGAAACTAGTGAGATTTGGACTGCGTAACTGGAGAGGGTATAGGATGTACTGATTTGGTAATTCCTTCCAGAGGGGATCTGTCAGTGGACAATAAATTCAGCCTTTTATAAGATTTATAATTTATTTTGAAGCACAAAGCGATGGAGCCACATGGACAGAGAGTGGAGTTTGTGCAGGGTGCATATGAATGCGCTCCTGGTTTCTGTAATGTGTTGGCATAGATTTTCCTGTCAGGTTTCTGAGGGCAAAAACAACAGGGCAGTAAGGGTTGGGGAATTCAACTACCCTAATATCAATTGGGATACGAACAGTGTGAAGGGTGCAGAGGGCACAAATATTCTTGAAATGCATTCAAGAGAACTTGTTTAGCCAGCACGTAACAATCCCAACGAGAGGGAGCACAATTCTAGATTTAGTCCCAGGAAATGAAGCTGGGCAAGTGGATGAAGTAGCAGTGGGGGACCGTTTTGGAGATAGTGACCACAATGTAGTTAGATTTAGCATCACTGTGGAAAAGGGCAAAGATAGAGCAGGGGTGAAAGCCCTAAGATGGGGGAAGACAAAGTTTACAAAAGCTGAGAGGTGGAGTGGCGAGAGTGGACTGGGTACAGCTACTGGAAGGGAAAATGGTGGCCGGAATTGTCCAGCCCTATTGGAGTGGGGCATCACGTCAGGCTGGGGGAGGTGGGGGGGGGGGGGGGGGACAACTTGGCGAGAAGGCACAACAGGATCCTCCGATGGTGTCTGCCATGGCGGCACGCCAATCCCGCTGGAGGCCTGCGTGAACCCCATCCCCTCCACGCCTGATTTTCTGTTGCACCAGCAGGAGAACACGCTGGCCCAGAACACATCTGGGCGAGTGTGACGTGCAGGAGTCGGGTTTTACTGCTAGGGCCTTGCTCAGATCGCGGACATCCGAGGAGAAGAAGATGCTGGAGCCCGACAGTTACCGGACCCTGAGGAACATGTGCATCGCCTGCTGGGTGGACCCTCATGGACACGGCTCCACCACGAAGCAGCTCTCGGGAGGTGGGAGGTCTCCACTGATGCTTCAGGTCTGCTTCAGAACATCACTGTCCTGGCCGTGGGCTGCTATGGATGATCAGCGAGGGTGGGGAGAGGAAGATCCAGCTCTGAGTGGGAGATAAGGTGTCCCAAAGAGGGCTGGGAGAGGAAAGTCTAGGTTTGACTGGGAGAGGAAGGTGTACCAGGGTCGGGGAGAGGGGGCACAAAGGTGTCGGGGGGTGGGGGGTGCGTTCGGCTCGGAGTGGGGAGGAACAATGGTGTTGGGGGGTGAGGTTGGGGGAGAAGGAGTGAGTACGATGGAAGGAGGGTGTAACGGGGGAGAATGCAGCAAGTAGAGATGAAGGTGTAAGGGAAGGAGTCTGGAGGGGGGAAGGAGTCCACAGTGGGGAAAGAGTCCCGAAGGGGGAAGGGGACCAGGGGAAGGAAGGAGTCCAGGGGTGGTGGAAGGGGTTTGGAGAGGGCAAGGGGTCTGGGGGGGCGGGTGGGGGGGGTGCGGTGGTGAAACAAGTCCAAGGGGAGGAAGGAGTCTGTGGGAGGTGGGGGTGGGGTAGGCAGGAGTCCACAGGGCGAGGAGGGAGTCCGGGGGAGAGGGAGGAGTCCGAGGTGGGGAGGGAGGAGTAAGGGTGGGGGAGGGAGTAAGGGGGATGTCCAGCTGAATTTACAAGCGAGGGGTGGGTGGAGTCAATAACTGCCTCCTGGGGAGTGAACTGAGGGTGGGTGTGGTAGGAGGGGATGGTGAGTATGAGAGGGAACAGAATGAGCCGGTAGAGTGGGAGGGTGGGGGTGCGACTATATCGGTAGAAGGGGCAGTGAGGGTGGTTTGTGGAGACTCGGAGGCAGACACGGACCCTGGGGTTGGAGGAGATTGGGGAGGTCAATGTGGGTGGGGCTGTGTTTTTCAGGAAGGTAGGGAATGTGCACATTCACCCGGACATTCTGGAATGACAAGGATTTGGGTTGGAAGGTGACAGTGGGGATGTAGAAGGTGATACCAGGGGGTCAACAGTGATGGGGGAAAGGACATGGGACTGGGGGAGGGGAAAGGATCGGGCAGCTGAAAACAAACTTTACAACAACCTTGCTTCTAAATTCAAAGTGGGCGGAGCCTCATGCTGGACAGGAACAGGTGCTGCATGGGAGTGAGGTCAGTGGGTGGGCGGAGATACAGGTCGGCTCAGATGGACAGAGAACCCCGGCCGGCACCATTGAAAATGCTCGGGACAGTGAGATGAGTGTGATGGAGGAAGGATCCGTGTGTGTGGGAGAGGCTCACACGAGGCTCTGAAAGGCCCTGCCTCACACACACTTCACCCTCCGGAATCACTCGGGGTGCGGCTGCTGCAGCTGAACAGCTCGTGGGGGTTGTGGGGGGAGGGGAGGCAGCAGGAGGACTCGTGGAGTCTGGCAATGAAGCTGAAAGACACCATTACACATTAGTCAGTGAAAGTGAATATATTTTCAGTTTATAAAGTGACAAAATGTGTTCACCTGTGCAACCACTTGTGATCAGAATTTCTTAACTTTTCTAACCCTACCACTTCTTCTAGGTGCTGCCCTGACATCCGCAGCAGGGGTGGAGACAGCCTGTCCAATAGTTGGCCCCGCTCCCTCTGATGGCTTTGGCAAGTGTCCTCTCGAGAGCCGAGGCCCTAAGGGCCCAGGCTGGCTTTGGCTGTCCTCCTGTGGGCCGGCTGCTCCCTCTACGGTGACAGAGAACGAGATTGAGGGGGTCACAGGCAAAGGAGACTCGGAGGGGGAGGACAGCCTCTGAGATTCCTGAGTGAGTGACCCCCCTCCAGTGGTGTCCAGCAGCCGCTTCTCCTCCCTTCGGGTGCCTGAGGGCCCCGATCTGACTCCTTGAGGGGAAGGAGCACCTGGAGGGATGTCGAGGTGCCCCGTTTCCCTCTTGCCTTGTCGCTGCAGGAACTCACCCATGGCTCCCGTGATGGAGTGCAGGTCTGTGCGCAGCTCCACATTCTGCTGGACCAGGGTCTCCATGGCACTCGCCATCCTCCCAATGGAGACCTCCTTACACACACATGTGGGCACCAATTCATCGGAGAGCTGGTGGACACACTCCTCCGACCCACATGCCACTATGTTGAGGGTTCCCAACAGCTCTGCATGATGTTGGCTCCGCCTTCTGCTGACTCTCCAGAATGAGTTGGAAGGCTGAACCCAGAGGCTCGTCACCTGACTCGGACCTCAACAGACTGATCTTCTGCAGTCCTCCGAGTGCTGGGGAGCTCGCACGAACCTGCCTCCTCCTGCTGTGGTCATGTGTCCGTGCGGTGACCACCAGATTCTGAACCTAAGTCTGCTCTCAGTATAGATCTCACCGAGGTGTGTGTCTCTGCGCTGGTGCAGGGTGTGGGTAAGCGCTGTGATGGGTCTTCCAGGCTGCTTATTTCCAGCTCTTCAGTGGAGGAGGTGTCCTCTTGGCTGGAGGTGAGGACATGGATGGAGCTGAGGGATTGGCTGGCTGAGGGTGTCGGTCGCTTGGCAGAGCTCCCTGTGAACCAAAGTAGAGATAATTAGTGCATGGCAGCAGAGTCAAAAACAGGAGAGGGGCACTCGCACTTGCGTTGAGAGGGTGATGATGTGGTGCAGGATCCTCACGTGGTTGTTCACCCCCGACCTCATCGTCACCATCAGGCACGGTCCATGTCCTCACCAGTCTGCACGATGGACACTCCTCAAAGTGAGTGAGGGTCCAGTGCAGGCCACTCCACCCCCTGGTCTGGGACCTCTCCCTGCTGTTGTGAGCCAGCTTCTCCTGCATGAATACAGATGGAGAGAGTGTGAGCAGGACACATGGCTCCGTGTGGAATGTTTGTGTGCTGAGCGGAGCCATGGATGGGATGAGGGTGTGAGCTCCAGGGAATATGAGGCTGGTGAAGATGTGAGGGTGTGTGTGAGAGTTAGTGGTGTTGTCCCTTGAGGTGTGAGATCCCTGTGGATGTGTGATGGGTTTGAGAGTGTGAGAGTGACGAGGTTGTTGACTTACCCTGAGGAACGGATGAGATCATTCATCCTCTTCCTGCACTGGATGGCTGACCTCCTCTGTACTCCAGTGGCACTGACCTCCACTGCTACTGCCTCCCCAGGCCAGATTGGTGACTCTGGTGGACCTCCTGTGGCCAGAGTGGGGGGTAGAGGACATCGCAGCAGCCTTCCACTGTGTCCAGCACGCACCCCAGAGAGACGTCACTAAATTTGGGAGCTGTCATCTTCTTTGCTTTCGGGGCCACCTGTCACCTGGAGCAGCCCTGGTCTGGAGACATGAAAAAGGCTGCGCTCTGATGCGCTTTAAATATGGTGCCCGGACAGAGGGAGCGCTGAGGTCACGGCGTGGCAAACAAATCTGAGCCCGCCCGGCAGCGGTGTTGCCCAGGAATGTATAATGGATGAGGCGGGACATGCCAGGAAAGGGATGATAAGGTGTCAAAAGCCGCCATTGCGGCCGGTGGCTAAAATGTGCCTTTTCCCACCGGCTACCTCTTTGTGCAAATCTGGGATGATTCTACTTCCTCAGTGAGGGTTCTTCAAAAGCAAAATTCTAGAGGCACAGTGTAGACATATCTCCAGAAAGGAAAAGGGGCGGCACTGCCAAATCTATGGCCCCGCCCCCCCCTCCCCACCCAACCCCGGTTATTCAGAGGCATCATGGGTAAGGTAAAGCAGAAAAAAGAAGCTTATGACATTCATAAAAAGCTTAATACAATCGAAAGCCTAGAGGAGTATAGAAAGTACAGAGTTGAGGTGAAAAAGGAAATCAGGAAAGCAAAGAAAGGATACGACAAAATATTGGCAGGTAAAAGCGAAGAGAATCTTAAGATGTTTTACCAGTACATGAAGAGCAAGAGAATAACTAAGGGAAGGGTCGGGCCTATCAGAGATGTACATGGTATCTTGTGGGTTGATGCTGATGATGTGGGGAGGGTTCTCAATGAGCACTTTGTCTCTGTCTTCACAAGGGGAGGGATGATGCAGACATTCTAGTTAAAGAGGAGGAGTGTGAAATATTAGATACAATAAGCATAGTGAGAGGGGAAGTACTGGAGGGACTGACATCCTTGAAGGCGGATAAATCACCAGGATTGGATGGATTGTATCCCAGGCTGTTGAAGGAAGCCAGGGAGGAAATAGCGGATGCTCCGAGGATCATTTTCCAATTCTCACTAGATACAGGCGAGGTATCAAGGGGATTGGAGATCTGCAAATGTTGTGCCATTATTTAAAAAGGGTGCGTGGGATAGGCCAGAAAATTATAGACTGGTCAGTCTGACATCAGTGGTGGGCAACTTATTAGAATCAATTCTGAGGGACAGGATAAACGGTAACTTAGAAAGGCCCGGATTAATCAGGAATAGTCAGCTTGGTTTTGTTAGGGGAAGATCGTGTTTTACTAACTCAATCAATTTTTTTGAGGAAGCAGCAAGGAGGATTGATGAGGATAGTGCAGTAAATGTTCTCTACATGGATTTTAGTAAGGCAAGTGACAAGGTCCCACATGGCAAACTGGACAGAAAAGTGAGATCCAATGGGATACAGGGGAAAGCGACAGGTTGGATCCAAAATTGGCTGAGTGACAGGAAACAATGGTTAATGGTCGATGGATATTTTTGTGAATGGAAAGCGGTTTCCAGTGGTGTTCTGCAGGGCTCAGTGTTGGGGCGTTTGCTGCTGGTTGTCTATGTTAATAAATTGGAATTAAACGTAGGAGGCATGATTGGGAAATTTGCAGATGACACAGAAACTGTCTGTGTAATTGAGAGTGAAGAGGATAGCCTTTGTCTCCAGAATGATATCAATGGTTTGGCTGAGTGGACGGAAAAGTGGCAAATGGAATTCAATCTGGAAAAGTTTGAGGTAATGCATTTGGGGAGGGCAAACAAAGCAAGGGGATACTCAATAAACAGGAGGATATTGAGAGAGGTGGAGGAAGTGAGAGACCTCGGAGTGCATGTCCATTGATCCCTGAAGGTGGCAGGACCGGTGGATAAGGTGGTAAAGAAAGCATATGGAATGCTTTCCTTTATTGGACAGGGTATTAAATACAAAAACAGGGATGTAATGCTGGAACTGTATAAAATGCTGGTTAGGCCACAGCTGGAATTTCATGATCACCACATTACAGTAAGGACATAATTGCTCTGGAGAGAGAACAGAGGAGATTTACAAGAATGTTACCAGGGCTTGAAAATTACAGCTATGAGGAAAGATTGGATGGGCTAGGGTTGTTTTCCTTAGAACAGAAGAGGGTGAGGTGTACAAAATTATAAGGGGCCTAGATAGGGTAGACAGGAAAGACCAATTACCAGGGGGGTATAGATTTAAGGTGATTGGAGGGGACATGAGGTAAAACCTTTTCACCCAGAGGGTGGTGGGTCTCTGGAATTCACTGCCCAAGTTGGTAGTTGAAGCTGAAACTCTCAACTCATTTGAAAGGCACCTGGATCTGCATCTGAAGTGCTGTAACCTGCAAGGCTACGGACCAGGTGCTGGAAGGTGCGATTAAAAATGAGCGGCTACTTTCTTTCTTACTCTTTTTTTGCCAGTGCAGGCACAATGGGCTGAATGGCCTCTTTCTGCGCTGTGACTTTGCTATGGTTCTCTGGTTCTAAAATAATGCTGAGGCTAAAGCTGCCCTGATAATTGTGCACATATCAGGCAGCAATTTCAGGAGAGCTACAGATGCGGGATTAAATTCAAATGTCCAGAAGTTGCCTTCCTAGTTACACCACTCCATCACTAGTTTCACAAGAATGGCATCCCTCTGTCTGCCTCACTGAGGTGATGAGTTGGCATGGGTTGGCACTAAATTGGCACTAAACTGGCATAGGGGCTATATAGGTCCATGGGGATCGATGGGGGTCAATGGGTTGACTTAAAGGGTGTGAGGGGCCATAAAGGGCAGCTGGGAAGCAATGGATTGACTTGAGTTGGCATGTATGGGCAAGGGAAATGGGTTGGGATGAGGGAGTGTGAGAGGTGAGGGCTAATGCTTAAGGGGGCTTAATGTTTACGAAAGCAACTGAGAACCAAGGTGAGCATTTAAAACAGCCTGTCTTGGCAGTCAGGAGACCCTGTGGCCACCACCAATCTGCATCTGGGGTAAGCAGCCCCAACTCCACCCCCCACCCGCAATGGTGTGAAGTTTCTATATTTGTGCGGTACATACAAACTAAACTGGCCACAGGAATTGAAGTCTTGTCTGGCATGCTTCTACAGGTAGCATCCTTGATTACTTGAGTGTCACCGAATCACAACTTATGTCTTGATTTTACCACGGGAAAGGGCGAGGAGGCTGCCCAGTCTACCTCAGCCCAAATGAGGATTGAGCCTTGCAACGTTGCCATGATTTTGAACCACAGACTAGTCACTCAGTCAACTGAGCTAACCAGCCACCTGTCCAGCATGCTAAGCATCCTTTCAATCACATAATAAGTATTAATTGCTGACGGACACCCTCTCTGACACTAAAAATGAAGTGTGGAGTATCATCCCTTCAGGTTTTAATTGTTGTGAGCATGACCAGAAAATGCTTGTTGTTGAATTGGATGCCTGAACTGGGAAGTGTTCATTCCTCCATCTAAACATCTCTCACCTTGTCCAGCATAAAATTCCAAATGATTTTTTTAAGATTCACCAGGATATGAAACCCGAGACATACTTACAGGCTGTCCAGGACTTCCAGGAACTCCTGGTTTTCCGACATTCCCGGGTTTTCCTCTCAGTCCTGGGTATCCTGCTGCTCCTCTTTCACCAGTTGGTCCACTGATTCCCTGGAAAACAAGTCAAGGAAATGAAGCTGATGAATGTTTTCAAACAAGGTCTGGTTCCTTTATCATTTGGCCCTTGGGTTGTGGGCTGTGCTGAAAAGCTGCAAGAATCACCCATCCATCCCCAGTTTCCTCAGGAAGTTTCCTCGAGACGCTGCGGACACGTTTTACAATGCAGCCTCTTGCCCGACGCAGAACATGTTAAGAGACAGTGATGTAATGGCTCAGAGCTCGCTGCAGCTGGATACCTCTCATCCTGCCCCCGAGATCACCCCCGCTTCAGCGAGAATAATTCTTGTGCAGTAACTTGCCGGAAACGTGAGCTGTTAATGGCTTTCTCGCTTCGTAACCACAATTTTCTTCCTTTTCTATGTTCCTTTGTATCCCATGCTTTATCTTCTGCTCCTTATTAGTTATAGTTTGTAATCTTTTCCTCAGCAATTATTTGTTTTATTCATTCTTGTGATGTGACTGGACCAGTGCTTATTACCCATCCCTAACTGCCCTTGAGAAGGTGGTGGTGAGCTGCCTTCTTGAGCCGCTGCAGTCCATGTGGTGTAGGTACACCCACAGTGCTGTTAGGGAGGGAGTTCCAGGATTTTGACCTAGTGACAGTGAAGGAACGGCGATATATTTCCAAGTCAGGATGGTGAGTGACTTGGAGGGGAACTTCCAGGTGGAGGTGTTCCCATCCATCTGCTGCCCTTGTCCTTCTGGATGGGAGAGATGTAGGACTGGGAGTGCTGCTAAAAGTTCCTTGCCAAATTCCTGCTGTGCATCCTGTAAATCAGGTACACAGACATGATATGCTGCTGGTAAAAGCATTGAATGTTTAAGACGATGGATGGAGTGCCAATCAAGCGGGTTACTTTGTCCTGGATAATTTTTGTAGGAGCTACACTCAATCAGGCAAGTGGGGAGTATTCCATCACACTCCTGACTTGTGCCTTGTAGATGGTGGACAGGCTTTGGGGATTCAGGAGGTGAGTTACTTGTCACACGATTCCTAGCCTCTGACCTGTTCTTGTGGCCACAGTATTTATATGGCTAGTCCAGTTCAGTTTCTGGTCAATGGTAACCCCCAGGATGTTGATAGTGGGGGATTCAGTGATGGTAATGCCATTGAATGTCAAGGGATAATATTTACATTCTCTCTTGTTGGAGATGGCCATTGCCTGGCACCTGTGTGGCGTGAATGTTGTATGCCACTTATCAGCCCAAGCTGAACGTTGTCCAGGTCTTGCTGCATATGGGCACAGATTGCTCCAGTGTCTGAGGAGTCACAAATGGTGAACATTGTGCAATTTTGCAATCATTGATGAAGCAGCTGAAGATCAGCCAATCTCCAATTTCCCTTTGGAAGGTGGGGGTGAGCCACTTTCTTAACAACCGAGTGGCTTGCTAGGTCATTTAGAGGATAGTTAAGAGTCAACAACATTGCCGTGGGTCTCGAGTCACATGTAGGTCAGACCGGGTAAAGGTGTTAGTGAACCAGATGGTTAGATGGTTTCTTTGGACAATCCAGCGATTTCATGGTCACCATTCCTGACATTAGGGGCTGGATTTTAAGGAATGCTGCAGTTCTTGCACCCCATCAACCCCGCCCTGCCCCCTCCAACCCCCCACCACCCCACATCCCACCCAACCCTCCCCACCTCCCAGCTCTACCCAACCTCCCCGCCTCCCCACCCCTACCCAGCCCTCCCCACCTCCCGCCCCCACTCAACCCTCCCCACCTCCCACCCCCACCCAACCCTCCCCACTTCCCACCCCCTCCCCCCCACCCCCACCCAACCCTCCCCACCTCCCACCCCCACCCAGCCCTCCCCACTTCCCACCCCCTCCCCCCCACCCCCACCCAACCCTCCCCACCTCCCAGCTCTACCCAACCTCCCCGCCTCCCCACCCCCACCCAGCCCTCCCCACCTCCCACCCCCACCCAACCCTCCCCACCTCCCACCCCCACCCAACCCTCCCCACTTCCCACCCCCTCCCCCCCACCCCCACTCAACCCTCCCCACCTCCCACCCCCACCCCCCCACCCCCACCCAACCCTCCCCACCTCCCACTCCCCCCACCCCTACCCAACCCTCCCCACCCCCCCACCCCCACCCAACCCTCCCCACCTCCCACTCCCACCCAGCCCTCCCCACTTCCCACCCCCTCCCCTCCACCCCCACCCAACCCTCCCCACCTCCCACTCCCCCCACCCAACCCTCCCCACCTCCCAGCTCTACCCAACCTCCCCGCCTCCCCACCCCCACCCAGCCCTCCCCACCTCCCACCCCCACTCAACCCTCCCCACCTCCCACCCCCACTCAACCCTCCCCACCTCGCACCCCCACTCAACCCTCCCCACCTCCCACCCCCACCCAACCCTCCCCACTTCCCACCCCCTCCCCTCCACCCCCACTCAACCCTCCCCACCTCCCACCCCCACCCAACCCTCCCCACTTCCCACCCCCTCCCCCCCACCCCCACCCAACCCTCCCCACCTCCCAGCTCTACCCAACCTCCCCGCCTCCCCACCCCCACCCAACCCTCCCCACCTCCCACCCCCACCCAACCCTCCCCACCTCCCACCCCCACCCAACCCTCCCCACTTCCCACCCCCTCCCCTCCACCCCCACTCAACCCTCCCCACCTCCCACCCCCACCCAACCTCCCCACCTCCCACCCCCACCCAGCCCTCCCCACTTCCCACCCCCTCCCCCCCACCCCCACCCAACCCTCCCCACCTCCCAGCTCTACCCAACCTCCCCGCCTCCCCACCCCCACCCAGCCCTCCCCACCTCCCACCCCCACTCAACCCTCCCCACCTCCCACCCCCACCCAACCCTCCCCACCTCCCACCCCCACCCAGCCCTCCCCACCTCCCACCCCCACCCAACCCTCCCCACTTCCCACCCCCTCCCCCCAACCCCCACTCAACCCTCCCCACCTCCCACCCCCACCCAACCCTCCCCACCTCCCACCCCCACCCAGCCCTCCCCACCTCCCACCCCCACCCAACCCTCCCCACTTCCCACCCCCTCCCCTCCACCCCCACCCAACCCTCCCCACCTCCCAGCTCTACCCAACCTCCCCGCCTCCCCACCCCCACCCAGCCCTCCCCACCTCCCGCCCCCACTCAACCCTCCCCACCTCCCACCCCCACCCAACCCTCCCCACTTCCCACCCCCTCCCCTCCACCCCCACCCAACCCTCCCCACCTCCCAGCTCTACCCAACCTCCCCACCTCCCACCCCCACTCAACCCTCCCCACCTCCCACCCCCACCCAACCCTCCCCACTTCCCACCCCCTCCCCCCCACCCCCACTCAACCCTCCCCACCTCCCACCCCCACCCAGCCCTCCCCACCTCCCACCCCCACCCAGCCCTCCCCACCTCCCACCCCCACCCAGCCCTCCCCACCACCCCACATCCCACCCAACCCTCCCCACCTCCCAGCTCTACCCAACCTCCCCGCCTCCCCACCCCCACCCAGCCCTCCCCACCTCCCGCCCCCACTCAACCCTCCCCACTTCCCACCCCCTCCCCCCCACCCCCACCCAACCCTCCCCACCTCCCACCCCCACCCAGCCCTCCCCACTTCCCACCCCCTCCCCCCCACCCCCACCCAACCCTCCCCACCTCCCAGCTCTACCCAACCTCCCCGCCTCCCCACCCCCACCCAGCCCTCCCCACCTCCCACCCCCTCCCCCCCACCCCCACCCAACCCTCCCCACCTCCCACCCCCACCCAACCCTCCCCACCTCCCACCCCCACCCAACCCTCCCCACTTCCCACCCCCTCCCCCCCACCCCCACCCAACCCTCCCCACTTCCCACCCCCTCCCCCCAACCCCCACCCAACCCTCCCCACCTCCCAGCTCTACCCAACCTCCCCGCCTCCCCACCCCCACCCAGCCCTCCCCACCCCCCACCCCCACTCAACCCTCCCCACCTCCCACCTCCACCCAACCCTCCCCACTTCCCACCCCCTCCCCCCCACCCCCACCCAGCCCTCCCCACCTCCCACTCCCCCCACCCCCACCCAGCCCTCCTCCACTCACCCCCTCACCGCCCCCCAAACTCCCCATTTCCCACTCCCACACCCCCACTCCCCACCCAACCCCTCCGACCTCCACCCTCCCAATTCCCCACCTACCACCCAGCACCTCCCCCCCACCCCTTCCACACCCCCACCCCACCAGCTAAAACGTCAGGAGAAAACCAGCCAACTCTTGACTGCCCCATTTAATGCTGGGAACAGCGTTAATTGCTTCAAGGCAAGACTTCTGCCCTTTCTCGAGAGGAAGTACCGCCTTAGTGAGCAGCTGACCAGTCAGATTGGCCGGCAACTCTGTAGCCCCAGCAACTCCAGCTGGGAGCAGTGGCCACTGCTGGAATTACAGGCAGTCCCACTACATCAAGGAGCCCAGGGAAGTCTGGAGGACAGAGGGTCGGGGATCTCGTCAAGGGGGTAAGGGGAGTTGGTTCAAGGAAGGATTAAAGGTGGGGGATGACCTTGGGGAGTTACGTCTTTGATGGGCCAAGGGGATCTGCAAAGGAGGTTCCCCCCAGGCCTTGTCCTACACCCGCCCACGCAACTAAGTCTGGCCGGCTTCCCATATGACGTGACCTCTCCCTGACACGGGTATAATACCAGTGGGTGCAGATGAGGCCCTTAAGTGGCCATTTAAGAGCCTCAATGAGCCTCAGGGCAGGCGGGTCTCCTGATGTCTCTCCCGCCCATTAAAGTTCAGACAGGTCAGGAGCGAGAAAGCCACCTGCTGGATTTTACCTGTGCCCCCTCCCCGGCCCATCTTCAAATCCACCAGTGGGGAGCATTAAATCTGGCCTTAACTTTTTATTCCATATTTAATTAATTAACTCAATTTGAATTCCCAACCTGCGCTGTATTTGAACTCGTGTTCCCAGGTCATTAGTCTGGGCCTCTGGAATATGTTACAATCCCAGCTGGGGTTAATACTGGACAAGGCAAATCTCAGAGTGAAACCTGACTTGATGGATCCTAACTTTTATCTTTTTTGAAACTGTGGAGGAAAGATACTGAACAAATTCCCAGGAGACTGCTAATAAACTTATAACACAACGAATAAAATATTTATTAAAACAAGAAAAGAGAACTATATCACACCAGCCAAAAAGGTTGGAAATATCTCAATATATTCACAAGAAAGTGATTCAAGTATTCACTATCCCTTCAGCCCTGGTATATCTTTCCTTTTTTAGGAAAGAGAAAATAATTGACCACATCTACCTTATACTCTAATGTTCAGGGCAGGTAAACAGTACAAGTGAATGATCAGGAGAACTGTGGTCAGACATACCACACTCCAAATTAAATGACAAATATGACCAATGCAGATTCTATGGATTTCTCAACAGCCCACCCAGATGTTTGTCACATTGGGAGCCAATCAGTTTCACTGAAAGTCTGTCTTTCTTATGAGTGTTTCCAATCTCCACATTTGAAGGTCTGGCCTTTGAACTCTTCCCAAACATCACTCCCACTCGGACGGCTTCAACAAAGATTCACCTCCAGGGTTTCAGTCTCACCTTCCAAGAGTCCTTTTCCCTGGATCTCCGAGTGCCCTCAGGCTTCACCTTCTGAGCACACTCTCCGACCTTCAGCCATGCCAAGCAGAACACCATCGCTCTAAAAGGCCCGCAGTAAGGTGCCAGCAACCTTCGGCTGCCTCCTCGGATCTCCAGGGCTTCTCTTAAGTACAATTCACTTCAAGTCTGCCCCTCACAGCTCTCTCTTTAACACAGAGCCTATTGCTCTGCTCCCTTCTTTTAGCTTTACTTGTGGGGCCTCTTTATGATCCCTGTCGTTCTCCCTGCCTGGAACTTTCTTCTGGGACCTCTCCCTGTCTGCCTCCCCATGACCTGCTCCCTGGGGACGGCACTCCGGTTCAGGTCAGTTGACCTGCAGTCCGGCACCGTTTCACCTCTTTACTTCTGCGCAGGCACACAGGGCTGGAGACATGGAACGACATGAACTGTGCGTGTGCAGCCACTTCCCGGCTGGAGCACGAGCCGAGGTCCTGAGGCCCACTGGGAACGGCAGCTTCCCACCTCCGAGGTAGATATTCCAGTCTCATCGCAAATACTCGTCCGGTAACCTGACTATTACATACTGATTCCCTTGTTTAGAAGATGTCACACCACCGCCTTCTCAAAGAAATTTAGATGCAGACAATAAATGCTGGCCTGATCAGGGGTGCCTACCTCCATGAGTAATGTTTAAAAAAAAATCCCTACTTCCTACACTAATGCGTGTATGAGGTCACCAATTTAGCAAGTTAGCTGAGGCGGTTTTGATCACCAGGTGCAGGATTGAGTGACGTGAGAACGGTGTCCATGTTGGATTGTCCATTGTTGCACATTCTGCTACCGCTAGGGGAAAACGGTAGCTTAAGAGTGAAAGTTAGGGGGAGGGGGGCGGGGGGGGGGGGGTGGCGGAAATGAGCCATTGGGTATAAAGATTGTCCTGGAAGTAGCTGAGCTCCTGTACAAATTAAACAATGCTCTTTCAAGCTGTTCTTTTCTCCAAGTCTATTTCATGAGACGGAGAGGAAGTAGTTTCCCAGGTGTTTGAGGGTTAAAGACGTCTGCATGGTATAGATGGAATGAGGGCTACTCACCGGCAAGCCTGCTTTCCCTGGTTCACCACAAGATCCTTTTGCCCCCTTTTCACCCTGAAAACATTACAGAGAGCTCAGGATTAACATCTCACAAAGATTTTGAGATTTAGAATGAGTGAGCACGTAATTTAATCAATGTTCTCCCGTGCCCATCAATACGTATAGAATCATAGAATTATACAGCACAGAAAGAAGCCATTCGGCCCATCGTGCCTGTGCTGGCTCTTTGAAAGAGTTAACTAATTAGTCCCACTCCCCTCCCTGCTCTTTCCCAGCAACCCTGCGAATTTCACCTCTCCAAATATTTATCCAGCCTTTTCCAGTTCTGATGAAGACTCACTAGCCCATTCCTCCCATTGTAGATGCTGCCTGGCCGGCTGAGTGAACCAGCCTTTTCTGTTTTTAATGCAGCTTTCCAAAGCTACTCATGGATTTATTTCCACCGCTCTTTCAAACATCACGTTCCAGGTCACAACAACCCACGGATCTTCTCTTCTGGTTCTTTTACCTTAAATCCTGAAATGGGAATGTTTTAGCCCTGGTTACATTATCGAAACCCCACAAATGTTTATAATATTGTGGTGACACATCAAAATGTTTCCCCGGTTTTTTTTTGCTTGAAAAATTTAGAATCAAGATTTAAACATTTCTGTCAATTTCTCTATTGCCGACAATTCAAAGGCTTAAATTGACAAAATGCATTTTGAGTATTTTTTTTTTGGTAAAACAAATTGGGATTAATTCTATAGAATAATGCAAGTACTTGCTATTCCCTTGCACAACAGCCTTGAAGACAAATGGAACACATTGACTGCTATCAATATATGGTCATTAGCACTGAGTCCAGATAATGGAGAAGCTAAGATTGTTCTTCACAGTGCAGAGAAGGCTAAGGGGAGATTTAATAGACGCGTTTAAAAATCATTAAGGGCTTTGATAGAGTAAATAAAGAGAAACCGTTTCCATTGTCTGAAGACCCAGCAACTTGTTCCCCTCCAAGTCACTCACCATCCTAACCTGGAAATTTATCGCCGTTCCTTCACTGTGGCTGAGTCACAATCCTGGAACTCCCTTCCTAACAGCACTGTGGGTGTACCTACACCACATGGACTGCAGCGGTTCAAGAAGACAGCTCACCACCACCTTCTCAAAAGGCAATTAGGCATGGGCAATAAATCCCCTGAATGAATAGATGAAGAAAAAGGGCACACAGATTCCAGATAATTGGCAAAGGAATGACAGGGGGAGATTAGGTGGTTTTAGTTATACTTGTTCATGGGTTGTAGGCATCAGTGGTGAGGCCAGCATTTATTGCTCCTGTTCAGAGTCAACCACATTGCTTTGGGTCTGGAGGCAAATGTAAGCCAGACTGGGTAAGGACAGCAGATTTCCTTCTCTAAAGGACATGAGTGAACCAGACGGGATTTTTACAACAATTGGCAATAGTTTCACAGTCATCATCAGACTTTTAATTCCAGATTTTTACTAAATTCAAATTTCATCACCTGCCATAATGGGATTTGAACCCAAGTCCCCAGAGCATTACCCAAGATCTCTGGAATACTAGCCCAGTGACAATACCACTATGCTACCACCACCTCCCCCTACACAGAGTGCGTTGTTGTAATATAGAACATGCTAATTGAAAGGGCAGTGGTAACAGATTCAATAACTTCCACAAGGGAATTGGATAAAATCTCAAGGGGGAGAAACCTGCAGGGCTATGGTGAGAGAACAGGGGGGAGTGGGGACTGACTGGATCACTCTTTCAAAGAGCCAACACAGGCACGATGGGCTGAATGGCCTCCATCAGTGCTGTATCATTCTCCGATTCTGCAAAAAATAGGCTTTGAGTCTCCTGGACAGATTTAGCTCACAATACGAAGCCTCAATGAATGATGTTCCTTTTTAAAGCCAAGTAGTTAGGATCTTTCTTTAAACACGTAAATAGTATTGCAGCTGGCCTGCTTCCGAGATTTATGAAACATATCATGAAACTCAAAGGCAATGACATCTTCTTCCGTACCACTGCACTGTGCGATAAGACTGAAGACAGTCACACTACTTCAATGGTTATTACGTGTTAAAGAACAAGAGAGTCTGTGGATTTTATTGCAAAAACAGGATATCCAGATGTTTGCGCATTAAGCTTTCACTGTCTGGATGGTTTTGTTATGCATACTCCCCATTGGTCGAGTTCAAACAAGTTGCCAAATGACATAAGCAGCCTGAAATTGATTTTCTTGCCACTTGACATGAATGTTCACAGTTGATAGAAGGAGGAAGGATTTTGGAACAAATAAACTGGAGAAATTGCCCTTCCCCCTGCCTGTTTTTCTGGGCAGAGGTATTCCTTTTAAGGATTGATTTTGGTTATGCAATGCGCACTCCCCCTCCCTGCCCCAGCATCCAACCCCCACCTCATCCTGAAAGTACACCCAGCGCCAAGTTGGAAACCCGGGATATGCAAGTGTGCAGGGCTCCGGCCTGAATTGGACATTAACTTCCTTGAATGAGCAAGTCAGCATCGTATCTCCTGTTTTAAGTTCCTACTCAATTTGGTTTCAGACTTATGTAGCTTGGAGCAATAGTACTGAAGAATTGTGCTCCACAACTTACCACGCCACTAGCCAAGCTGTTCCAGTACAGCTACAACACTGGCATTTACCCAGCTTTGTGGAAAATTGCCCAGGTATGTCCTGTACACAAAAAGCAGCGCAAATCCCACCAAGTCAATTACCACCTATCCATCATCAATTAAGTAATGGCAAGGGTCATCAACAGTGCTATCAAGTGGAACTTGCTTAGCAATAACCTGCTCACTGGTGTCCAGTTTGAATTTCACCAGGGTCACTCAGCTCCTGACCTCATTACAGTCTTGGTTCACACACGGACAAAAGAACTGAACTCCCAAGGTGTGGTGAGAGCGACTGCCCTTGAGATCAAGGCAACATTTGACCGAGTGTGGCATCAAGGAGCCCTAGCAAAACTGGAGTCAATGGGAATCAGGGGCAAAACTCTCCACTGGTTGGAGTCATACCTAGCACAAAGGAAGATGGTTGTGGTTGTTTGAGGTCAATCATTTCAGCTCCAGGACCTCACTGCAGGAGTTCCTCAGGGTAGTGTCCTAGGCCCAACCATCTTCAGCTGCTTCATCAATGACCTTCCTTCCATCATAAGGTCAGAAATGGGAATGTTCGCTTATGATTGCACAACGTTCAGCACCATTCACGACTCCTTAGAGTCCATGTCCATGTCCAAATGCAGCAAGACCTGGACAATATCCAGGCTTGGGCTGACAAGTGGCAAGTAACATTCGCACCATACAGGTGTCAGGCAATGACCATCTCCAAATAGAGAATCCAACCATCACCCCGATGTTCAATGACATTACCATCACTGAATCCCCAACTATCAACATCCTGGGGTTACCATTGACCAGAAACTGAACTAGACTAGCCATATAAATACTGTGGCTACAAGAGCAGGTCAGAGGCTAGGAATCGTGCGATGAGTAACCCATCTCCTAACTCCATAAAACCTACAAGGCACAAGTCAGGAGTGTGATGGAATACCCTCCACTTGCCTGGATGAGTACAGCTCCCACAACACTCAAGGAGCTTGACACTGTCCAGGACAGTGGGCTTCACTGGCTGAGGCAGCATTTATTGCCCATGCTGAGTTGCCCTTGAGAAGGTGGTGGTGAGCTGCCTTCTTGAACTGCTGCAGTCCATGTGGTGTAGGTACACCCACAGTGCTGTTAGGGAGGGTGTTCCAGGATTTTGACCCAGTGACAGTGAAGGAACGGTGATATATTTCCAAGTCAGGATAGTGAGTGACTTGGAGGGGAACTTCCAGGTGGTGCACTGTGGGTGTACCCACACCACATGGACTGCAGCGGTTCAAGAAGGCAGCTTACCATCACCCTCTCAAGGGCAACTCAGCATGGGCAATAAATGCTGGCCCAGCCAGTGAAGCCCACATCCCACGAATGAATAAAAAAAAAAGTCTAATGGCCAAGGCAGAACCCATACAGAGCAGCATGTATAAATCCACCTCAGTCACATGCTCAGGAATTCCCTCCCTAAACCTCCCGGCCACTTCTCTCTCCTTGACCTCTCTCTGACTAAGCTTTTAGTCGCCTGTCTGAATAAATCTTGGTGCGGCTCAGTGTTAACATTTACATAGTCAGGCAGTATATATAGTACTGAAGCAGGCCATTTGATCCAACTGGTCCAGGCGAGTGTTTATACTTTAAAGAAGTCTCCTGTCACCTCTCACCATCTAACCTGACTAACACTTCCTCCTCTTCCTTTCCCTCTCACGTTCTTATCTGGTTGCCCTGTAAATGCATCTAAACAATTTGCCTCAACCACTCACTGTGATATCGAATACCACGTTCTAACCAATCTCTGATTTTCTTTGATAATGCCCCTGCGAACTATCTTGGGACGCTTTTGCAACAGTAAGGGCGCTATTGAAATGCAAGTTGTTGTTGTTGCTGCATGCAGAGGTTTAGCTGCTGCCGGTCAAGCTTGCTACCGTTGGAACAGTGAACGTTATTTCAAGAATCTGGTGAATAAAAGCTCTCCTGATGCTTTGAACACGGTAACAGAACTAGCATATTTGTATCACAAAACAAAAACAGAATTACCTGGAAAAACTCAGCAGGTCTGGCAGCATCGGCGGAGAAGAAAAGAGTTGACGTTTCGAAGGGTCGAAGGGTCATGAGGACTCAAAACGTCAACTCTTTTCTTCTCCGCTGATGCTGCCAGACCTGCTGAGTTTTTTCAGGTAATTCTGTTTTTGTTTTGGATTTCCAGCATCCGCAGTTTTTTTGTTTTTAGCATATTTGTATTGTCCATTGGCCAACAGAGGTAGTATATTTATCATATATTATATATGTGTGAGTGTGTGCGTGTGTGAGTATTTATTTATTACATCATATTCATTAAGCTGCCTAATGTTACCCTAACACTTGTGTGCCGAAACAATAAAAAGAAAGACTTGCATTTCTATAGTGCCTTTTATGTCCCAAAGCACTTTGCAGCCAGAGAAGTACTTTCAGGTGTTGTCAGCTTTGTAGTGTAGAAAATGTGGCAAATAATTTGCACACAGCAAGCTCCCACAAATAGCAATGTCATGATGAGCTGATAATCAGGGTTTAATGAGATTAATTGAGAGATGAATATTGGCATGTGACCCGTTCTGAAGCCTGCCTAACACAAGGCTTAGGCGACATGGCTGTTAAAGGTTAAAGGGTTGTTTTACTGGAAAGAAGGTGTAAGGTATCCAGACCTGGAGGCAATGGCAGCAGCACCTGTGTTTACAGCGGTTAGACTGTTACTCTTCAGAGTCCCGGGAAGGCGTTCAGAGTGTCAGGTTATAAATGGTTTTGCTTTAAACTGTCCATTTGCTTCCAAGATAAAATAGAGTTGAGGTCTGGAGAAAAGCTAGAATCAGCATTTCTACCTGGATTCAGGGTCCATGTGATTCACATTGCCATGGAGATGGGGTTTTAGAGGGGAAAGGTTTCTCAGGTACTCCTGAAAACTTAAATACACAGGCAGTCTGTTAGCATCTGGGAGAGGGGGAGCAGCCAGGGGTCAAAAACCTCTGGTTCACTGTGTAGAAATATGGGGTGAGATTACATTTGGATTAAAAAGACCAAATTCATGAGGATTCGAAACAAGGCTGGAAGATTTGCCTAACTTATCCTAGAAGGGAGAATTGCCAGCAAAAAAACCCTCACCAAGAGAGACAGTTCTGGGGTTAAAAGTTACCAGGCTTGGAAAGGAAAGGAACAGAAGTAAAACCTCGGGAGCTAAGAATCGGTTTGGATTTGGACCAGGGGAAAATAGAATGAGTGATTAAGTCACGGTGTAAAGTATACATGTGAAGTGGGCTTTTCAGTTGTGTTAAAAGTAAAAGGGGAATGTTCTGTTCTACAGTTTAAAGTAAGTTGCCTATAAAAATAGTGTTTAGTCAATAGTGCTTTTCGTCTGTTTGCTACAGTAAAACTCCTAAAAAGTGAAATCTTGTCATGTCATCCTTGCAGCTATTCATTGAAAGTTCCAATTTCTATTTTAAGGGCAGGATTTTCCCATCGGCGAGCAGGGGGGCGGAACTCCTGACGTCACCGCGCCCCATTTAGATTTTCCGCTAGGTGGGAGCGCAGCAAAATCAGCTGTGTGCCCGCCGACCTGTCAATGGCCAATTGAGGGCCATTGACAGAGTCATTTAGCTATTTAATGGACCTGCCCGTCCAGCCTTAAGGTTAACGGGCAGACCAGGAGCCCCGGCTGGAATTATAAAAGGCATGAAATCTCATCCATGGGTGGGATGAGGTTTCATGTAGGTTTTAAAAAATTTTATTAAAGTTTTTGTAAAAATGATGGACATGTCCCAACTCATGTGACAGTGTCACATGAGGGGATATGTCAGGAATTTTTTTTTCTCTATTTTTAATATTTGTCACGGAACAGCCGATCTCCCTGAGGCTGCACTTAGCCTCAGGGAGGTGAGTGCGCTCTTTAGTGCGCATGCGTGAAAGAGCGCACCATCAATTTTGGGATTCCCCCCTCCACCTGCACAGGGGGCGCATAGCATTTCTTTGCAGACGTCACGATGGGTGGGCCTTAATTGGCCCGCCCACGTAAAATGGCGCCGTGCTCCCAATCGGGGGGCGCCGATGGGAAGCGCGCCTGTGTACGCCCGCCGTTCAACTTTGCCCCCGATGGGGGGAATATCCTGCCCTGTCTCTATGAAGATCATAACAAACATGACAGGCGTATGATTCCTAACTCAACCACTCCCCAGTTTCACTAAGAATCTCTTCATATCTGATCAAGTGAAACCCCAATTAATGCTCTCCACAATTGGCATACAATTAACACTCACAATCTCTTGACTTAAAGGCAAGAGTGCTGCCTATTGACCACGACTGACACCTGACATCAGCTTTGTACTCAACCGACCAAAGACCAGTAGAATAAATTAGTTTTGTCTGATGTCCATACCTTACTTCCTTCTTCTCCTTTTGGCCCTTGTTCTCCTAGTTCACCTGGATTTCCCTGAATGGAGGAAACAGAAATGTTACACTGACATGGATTTGGAGGATTAGCGAGAAGAACTTGAATTTAAGTACCAGCTTCCACATAGTTCTTCACAGCCAACAAAAATACTTCTTTGAAGTGAAGGTGCTATTTTACTGAAGGGAAATGCATTAGCCTACATGCGCACAGCAAGCTCCCACAAACAGCAATGTGATAATGACCAGATAATCAGTCTCGGTGATATTGGTTGAGGGATAAATGCTGGTCAAGACACCAGGGAGAACTCCCCAACTCGTCTTTGAAACAGTGGATGTGGGATATTTCACTTGCACCTGGGCAGGGAAACAGGGTCTCTGTTTAACGTCTCCTTCAGAGGTGCCACCTTTTGCTTGTGTAGCACTCCCTCAGAACTAGCCCTCTAACAGAGCAATGCTCCCTCAGTACTGCCCCTCTAACAGAGCAATGCTCCCTCAGTACTGCCCCTTTGATAGTGCAGCACTCCCTCAGAATTGCTGTCTCTGACCATGCAGGGCTTTGCTCAGTACTGTCCTTCTGATTGTGCAGTGCTCGCTCAGTACTGTTCCTCTGACAGTGTTGCAGTCCCTCAGTATTGCGCTGAATTCTCAGCCTGGATTTTGTGCCCAAGTCTCTGGAGTGGGACTTGAACCCTTAACCCTCTTCCTCAGGTGAGAATGTTACCGATGAGTCAGGGCTGATATGAAGTGCAGAACCATTAACTGCTCAAATGTTTTGGTTTAAAACATCATACCGGTGCTCCTTGCTGTCCAGCAGCTCCTCTAGGTCCTGGTAAACCTGAATAACCCTGTGGAAATTAGGCACAGTAGTAAAACACTTATTATCTACTCAGTTCAATTTTTGTTGCCGCATTCAAGTCTAGAATTAATATTAAAATATTTCTCCTCACAATCATTATGGTCAACTTTATACTTTTCATGGAATAATGGGACAAGGGCTGGTAAATGGGATTAGGTAGGTAGGTCGGGTGTTTCTCACGTGTCGGTGCAGACTCGATGGGCCGAAGGGCCTCTTCTGCACTGTGATTCTGTGAATGCATGAACTTGTAGAATGAGGGCCCCATAAATATAGATAGAAATCTGAGAGCACTTTACAATAGGAGCAGAATTTGAGTTAGTCCATCCCAAGGATTACTGTCTCTCATTATGTGTTCGAACATGCTTTTGACATTGTTGTAATGGTTGTAGAATAAGTGAACGGTGATTACACAGGATTACAAACAACTTGCAGCACTCAGACCAAGGTGTTTATGTTCCACACAAGCTTCTCCTATGCTACTTCAGCTAACCCTATCAACATATCCCTTTTGTACTCACCTAGCTTTTCCTTAAATGCATCTGTTACTCACCTCAATCTCATTTGGCTGTTATTTGAAAAGGAACAAAGTGCAGGGTTAGTGGGGAGAAGCCGGGGAAATGATGAGTAAGTTACTCACTCGGAGAGCCAGTACAGACACGAAGGGCCAAATGGCCTCCTCCTGCACTGTAACAACTCTGTGATTCCTCGTGGTAGCAATTTCCTAATTTTCACCACTCCTGGAGTAATGGCCCATTGGATTTATTAAAGACTATCTTACATTTAAGGCCCCTATTTTTGTCTCCCCCAAAAGTTCCCTATGCTCACCCTATCAAACCTTTCCATAATATTAAAGGTCTCTATCAGGTCAGCCCTCCGTCTTCTCTTTCTGAGAGAAAAGAAGTCTCCTGTACAAATCTTTCCTGATGGTTATAACCTTTCTGTTCTTCTTCAGCACCTCTATATCCTTTCCAGAAAATGGAGACCAACACTGTTGCCAAGTGTTGTCTAACCAAGGTTACCCACAAGTTTAACATAACCTCTCCATTGTCATTGCTATCTATCCCTCTAGAAATGAACCTCCATGTTTTCCTTGTTTCTAAAGTCTTTTCAATATGCATCATTCTTTGAAATGATTTGCGTGTGTGTGTGTAATTCTAAATCCCATTGTTCCTTTTCTCTATTTCACCATATCATCAAAGGATCCTGTGATCTACTTATTCCTCCTCTGAGAATTCATCTTTATCGAAATTCCTTTGCCAATTACACACCCAAAGCCGCAAGATTATTAATGTCTTTTGTGTTTTGATGCAGTCCTCCTTTGTACCTCCCCAGTTAGATGCTGCCTGCAAACTAATGGATTGTACATCCAGCTGCTGAGTCCATATCGTTTATGTGAAAGTGATCTCGGCACCACTCCCTGTGGGACACCACTTCCCACCGATTGCAGCCCGTGGCCCCTAGAATTCAGAGCGATATAAAGAAATTACCTTGTATCCTTCATCTCCTGGCTCACCCCGATCTCCACGTGGACCCACAGAGCCCTGTCAAAGGGAACAATCTGTCATATACAGTGTAAAGATGTCTCTCGTACCCAATCATTTGAGATTAAATCATTCTCAGTGAGACATTTCTTTTGCTGTTAGTTTGGCCATCATTGAATTCCTCAATGTTTGAGGAAGAACCATCCTTTAACTTCAATTGCAATTGCTTTTCAATACCAGGAATGCAGGGCAGGACCATGCTATGTTTTGAGTTTTAAAGCTATCAGTTCACCATTAAAAACTTCCCAAAACATCAAATCCTTCCTGATTCAAAAGCTTGTTTCAGATACACTCTTCTATCTTTAGCTGCTTTTATATTGGATCCAGGGAAATCTTTCTGGATTCCACAAGGCCCAGCTACTGGAGAGGGCCTAGTGGGTGTATGAGACTTGCACACCAGGAATGAGTAACTCTGAAGCCACATTGAATGGTCGATTAGGCTCGAGAGGTCATCTGGTTCCCCTCTTTTCCTAATTCTTTTGTTCTCATGAGTGTCTCATGATGCAGCTGTGTTATCCATTGAGTTGGAGGCAGGGAGGGAGTGACATCAGGACTCACGGAAAACAGAGTTTATGGGGTGAATCTTTGGGAGGCTGTGGGGCAGTAGACAGCCGGCTGGAGATCCGGAGAGCTGGAGATCCAGAGAGGGATCCGCGTTGCCTCCTTTGGGTTAGGCCCTCCGAATTATGAGCCAATCAAGCAATTAACAGCAGGCCTTCCAAAGGATCAGGACCACGGGGGCAGGAAGTCCCGCCCACTGAGAGCTGCCGGCCAATCAAAAGGCTCTTTCGTTCAGCAGCGTGATGAGGCAGATGGTGGCTGTTGCAGGAAACACACCCACTGGAGGTCCAGGATCATGGAGCAACCCAGGCCAGAGGTAAGTGGTGGCAGGAGGGGTTTCATGGGGTGGGGGATACAGGGGAGGGGGTGTAAGGGTGTCAGCACCAAGGGAAGTGGGGTGGCTCTCACTGGATCCCTCCCTGCCTTTACCCGGCCTTTGAATGAGGTCCCCCCAAACTGCCACTCCCGGGAGCTGTTACCTACAAAGATTTGCTTGTCATGGTTCCCCCTGTGGCAACAGGGCCGCCTGACATTGGTTTAATACCAGCAATGGCTGGATGAGGCCCCTAAGCGGATTAATTGTCCACTTAAGGACCTCAATTGGTGGTGGAGTTGAGAGTCTGACCACGAGCCTGCCCACCATGGACAATCCGGGTGGAGATAGGAAAGTGGCAGGGTCCCCACCCAATTAAATGCCAACTTCAAAGGGCATAAAATACGGCCTTATATTACAGCAAACAAAGTTTTTTTACTCCGCAAACAGAGTCTGTTTAAACAGTTCATTGCAGCAACCAGTCTACAGAGTCTATTTAAGAAAAGCCTCTGCAGCAAAAAGGGACTTCAACAAACAGAACCATGACCAAACAACTTCTTCCAAGGAAAGCTGGCTATTGTCTCCAGCAAAAAGCAGTGAGCGGAGGATAGTTACATAAATTATTTGTGTGAAATAAATCCCAAACACTCGCAGCAGCACAGACTCCAGGCACGGCTGAGAGTGGGATCAGCTAAATCACCTCCCATCCGGCTGGGAACAGCAGTGGCACCAACACCCCACAAAACCTAATGTACAGGGGGTCTTGTGGCACAGTGGGTAGCATCCCTGCCTCTGAGCCAGAAGCTCTGGGTTCAAGTCCCACCCCAGGACTTGATGACCAAGTAAGATGCGTTTATGAACGTGGTGAAACAGGTTGAGTATCGACCTGTAAATGTTCCCAACACATGCCATTGGCAGGCGGTAAGAGTGGGAGAGATTCCTAGTCATCCATGTGATGGAAAGAAAGTTGGAGCCTCAACCATCACTATCCACAGCTCCAGGCTACGACAGATATTTAAAAGTGCATGTTGCCACAACAACTCAAATGCCCTGAGTGGACTGTAACACAGCACCACCAAGCTGCTCTCTGCTCTAATATAAAAGCCAAATCCTGTGGATGTTTTATACTGTTTAAGGGGGTGGAGCAAGTGAAGTTAGATAGAAGGCCAGTGATAGGTGAGGACTAAGGAGAGATTGACAAAGATGTCATGGACAAAAGGAGTGTTAATGGTAGTGTTAAAGACTAAAGAAGGTGCTGATAGTGGCATAAAGGTAAGAAAGCAGAATGTGTTAATAGCAGAACAAGGGTCAGTGCTCTGTGAAAGAACAAGTAACAGGTGGGGTAGAGTCGGGGGGGGGGAATGTGGTGGGGAAAAAGGGATAAAAAAAGAGGATAAAACAATGAATAAATGAATAAAAATAAAAACAAGTGAAAAAAATAAATTTAAATAAAAAAGGGGTGAAGATAGGGGAGAGAGTTCACGGTCTGAAACTTAGGCACTTGACAGCCTTCCAGATTCAGCTGTCGAACTCAATGATGAGTCTGGAAAGCTGTAAAGTGCCTAAACTTCAGACCATGAGCTCCCTCCTCTATCTTCACCCCTTTTAAATCCCTTACTAAAAAATGTATTTTTATTTTTTATTCACTTGTTCTTATTTTTATTTATTTATTGATTGTTTTATCCCCTTTTTATCTCTTTTTAAAAACCCCATTTCTAACCTTTTCCCCCAACCAATGCCCTCTCCCACCCACCCCACCCCATCCCACCCCCAACAGGGCCATCAGTCACTTGTTCCATGTTGTTCTTTTACAGCGCTGACCCTTGTTCTATTTCTCACACATTCTGCTTTCTTACCTTTACACCACTATTGGCACCTCCTTCAGCCCTTACCACTACCATGAACACTCCCTTTGTCTTTTTGTCCATGAAATCTTTGTCAAACTCTCCTTAGCCCCCACCTATCACTGACCTTCTATCCTGATTTACCTGCTCCACCCCCCACCTCCCCCCCACCCCCCTGTAAACAGTATAAATTCCATCACATTTCTACTTCTCTTTAACTCTGAAGAAGAGTCATACAGTCTCGAAGCATTAACTCAGTTTCTCTCTCTACAGATGCTGTCAGACCTGTTGAGCTTTTCCAGCATTTTCTGATTGTATTTCAGCTTCCTGCTCTGCTGGGGTAACCAACTGAAAACACATGTAAACCGCCACACATCAGGGATGAATGCCTCAAAAGGAAAGATTCCAGGAAACAAACCAGTCTCTTCAGTTAACTCATAAGCCCCTTGTTATATGATATTGTTCCTCCTCACTGATCCCTATCTCAGTTTCTTATAATTCCCCAGAGTTTTCTCAATCTCCCTAATCTCAGCTTCTAGTTCTCTCTTTTCGTCAGTGAGTCTGATGCTAAGAAAACCCACTGCACAACTACAACGTATACCAAAACCGTGATTTCTAGGAGGCAGTTACAACAAATTAAATCTAACCCGTCAGGCCAGTGGGTGAGGGAGGGTTCAGGTTGTGCCAATCCTCCTTAGGTGCCAGGGGACTGGAGAATTGCAATTGTTACGCCCCTGGTCAAAAACAGAACAAACTGACTCTCTGTGCACAATGTCTGACCTGAAATCGAGTTTCTAATTGTTAGATAAAATTAAAAGTATTATGAAAGAAAGACAAATATGTGAATATAACCTTAGGACAGGAGCACAGGGTCAGCGTTTGTGTCCCAGATGAGTGTTCTTTATACAAATACACTGAATATACGGAGCACATTCATTGAATTTCAGACGTTAATTCAAATGACCTGCTAGCCATCAGCAAGACATGGCTA